>NC_134313.1:19122333-19431083 GCF_964195595.1 Calonectris borealis
ACATGCTAGACCTTCAATACGAACTGGAGTCAAAGGCAGCCAAGTGGTACGCCACAATTGACATCGCTAATGCGTTCTTCTCAATCCCTTTGGTGGCAGAGTGCAGGCCACAGTTAGCTTTCACTTGGAGGGGCGTCCAGTACACCTGGAACCGACTGCCCCAGGATGGAAACACAGCCCTACCATTTGCCATGGACTGATCCACACCGCACTGGAACAGGGTGAGCCTCCGGAACACCTGCAGTACATTGATGACATCATCGTGTGGGGCAGCACAGCAGGAGAAGTTTTTGAGAAAGGGGAGAGAATAGTCCAAATCCTTCTGAAGGCCGGTTTTGCCATAAAACAAAGTAAGGTCAAGGGACCTGCACAGGAGATCCAGTTTTTAGGAATAAAATGGCAAGATGGACGTCGTCAGATCCCAATGGATGTGATCAACAAAATAACAGCCATGTCCCCACCAACTAGCAAAAAGGAAACACAAGCTTTCTTAGCCGTTGTGGGCTTTTGGAGAATGCATATTCCAAATTACAGTCAGATTGTAACCCCTCTCTATCACATGACCAGGAAGAAGAACGATTTCAAATGGGGCCCTGAGCAACGACAAGCCTTTGAACAAATTAAACGGGAGATAGTTCATGCAGTAGCCCTTGGGCCAGTCCGGGCAGGACAAGATGTGAAGAATGTGCTCTACACCGCAGCCGGGGAGAATGGCCCTACCTGGAGCCTCTGGCAGAAAGCACCAGGGTAGACCCTTAGGTTCTGGAGTCGGGGGTACTGAGGATCCGAGGCCCGCTACACTCCAACTGAGAAGGAGATATTGGCAGCATATGAAGGGGTTCGAGCTGCTTTGGAAGTAGTTGGTACTGAAGCACAGCTCCTCCTGGCACCCCGACTGCCGGTGCTGGGCTGGATGTTCAAAGGGAGGGTCCCCTCTACACATCATGCAACCGATGCTACGTGGAGTAAGTGGGTCGCGCTGATCACACAACGGGCCCGAATAGGAAACCCCAGTCGCCCAGGAATCTTGGAGGTGATCACGAACTGGCCAGAAGGCAAAGATTTTGGAATATCCCCAGAGGAGGAGGTGGCACGTGCTGAAGAAGCCCCACTGTATAACAAACTATCAGAAAACAAGAAGCAATATGCCCTGTTCACTGATGGGTCCTGTCCCCTTGTGGGAAAACATCGGAGCTTGAAAGCTGCTGTATGGAGTCCTATACGCCAAGTTGCAGAAACTGCTGAAGGAGAAGGTGAATCAAGCCAGTTTGCAGAGGTGAAAGCCATCCAGCTGGCCTTGGACATTGCTGAACGAGAAAAATGGACAGTGCTTTATCTCTATGCTGACTCATGGATGGTGGCAAATGCCCTGTGGGGGTGGTTGCAGCAGTGGAAGCAGAACAACTGGTAATGCAGAGGTAAACCTATCTGGGCTGCCGCATTGTGGCAAGATATTGCTGCCCGAGTAGAGAACCTGGTTGTAAAAGTACGTCACGTAGATGCTTACGTACCCAAGAGTCGGGCCACTGAGGAACATCAAAACAACCAGCAGGTGGACCAGGCTGCTAGGATTGAAGTGGCTCAGGTGGATCTGGACTGGCAACATAAGGGTGAATTATTTATAGCTCGGTGGGCCCATGATGCCTTAGGCCATCAAGGAAGAGATGCAACATATAGATGGGCTCGTGATCGAGGGGTGGACTTAACCATGGACGCTATTGCACAGGTTATCCATGAATGTGAAACGTGCACTACAATCAAACAAGCCGAGCGAGTAAAGCCTCTTTGGTATGGAGGACGATGGTTGAAATGGAAATATGGGGAGGCTTGGCAGATTGATTATATCACACTCCCACAAACCCGCCACGGCAAGCGCTATGTGCTCACCATGGTGGAAGCAACCACCAGATGGTTGGAAACATACCCTGTGCCCCATACCACTGCCCGGAACAACATCCTGGGCCTTGAAAAGCAAGTCCTGTGGCGACATGGCACCCCAGAAAGAATTGAGTCAGACAACGGGACTCATTTCCGAAACACCCTCATAGACACCCGTGTGGGTAGTTAGGATCAGGCAGCCGGAAGATATCGCGCTGTACAGAAAGATAGGACCCCCTCCCCTAATAGCCAGTAGCATCTAGGTGTGAAGTAAGCAGACGGAAGTGACGTTGTAAACCCAAGGTATATTACGCCGTGTTACCTACCAATAAACGCCATTTGCCGTCCACCACATTGGTGTCTGCGAGTCGATGGCCCGAGTCCCCCGGGGAGGGGGGTCGCCGTGCCGTTCCTGAACCAGGTCGCCACGCCTCACGAAGGCGACAAGTGGTGCCGAAACCCAGGAAAGCCCACCTGGAATCGGGTGAACGGTGGCCGGAGCGGCAGGACCAGCCCGGCGGGGAGGACACTCCCGGACCAACAAGGAGGATGGAAGCTCTTGTGTAGGTCGTATCGCAATCACATAAGCAGTGGGGTATCGATTGTAAGCCCAAAGATTTTACTCTCGCCGTTGCGAGGCTTTTACACATTGGGGTCATTGACCAACCAGTGGATATTCTCCACCCTGAAGTGTGGGATAAATGTACTAAAGCGTTAGCCGAGGAGACGATGTCCTCGGGTTGTGGGAAAAACCTTAAGTCATGCGGGAAAGTCGTACAGGCTCTGCAGAAGGCGATACAAGAACAGGAGACTTGGAGGGCAGCAAAGGATTGTTTGTTGGCCATCCCGAAATTGGGAGTCGGGGCGGCCACACAGACTTTACACCCCCTAGATGGTGATGATTCTGCTGAGCCTAAAGATCTGCAAGAGGGCGCCATGTCCTCTCAATCCCCGAACCCTGACCCGCTTACGGAGGCGCAAGGGAGAGCTAAATCCTTCTGGGGTGGGTTGGCTGAGGAGGCCAGGGGCGTTACAAAAAGAATAGAGTCTGAGGAAGCCCGGGCTAAACCACCGCCCTATACGCCCCAAGATGGCGCCGAGCACAAAGGGGATGGGTGGGCCGAAGATGCCCGCGGCGGGAACAGGGAGGAGGCGCTAGCATTAACAAGCGCACATGAACAAAAAGGGGAGGAGAACGAGAAGAAGAAAGGTGGTGGGAGTGGCCAGGAGGAGGAGGGGAGCATGAGTGAAGGGCGGAAAGCCAATCAGAGTGACCATCTGAAAAAATGCCCTCAGAGGGCAGACACCCCCCCGAGCAAAGGGCAGGGCGAACCAGAAAGGAGGGGCGGGTCAAGAGGGAGGGAATGGCCCGCCCGCAGGAGAAGCGGGCGGGACTGGAGCCCGACAAAAAGGTATCAGAAACCGGAAGCAGCCGGTCAGTCGAGTTCCGGCTCCGGATCAGACACTAGCTGGGACGAGTGGCTCGTGACTGATCCAAGCTCAGAGGAGGAGGAAATGTGAGTACACACAGTCAAAAGCCAAAACACTTTCATCCAAAATAAAAACAAAAACCTCCCCCTCACCGACTGGAGGAAAATAAAGACTGTGTGTGCCGAGTGGGTCCCATCAGCCAGGCTAGCGTTCCCGGTCCGAGTGACGGACGGGGGACAGAGGGTTTACTCGCCAGTAAACCCTAAAGATATACAAGCGATCGTTAAGTCGATTGCAGATAAAGGCCTTAATTCTGCCATGGTCTCCACCCTCATAGATGGTGTCTTTGGGGGAGACGATATGCTCCCGTTCGATATAAAACAAACTTGTAGATTGATTTTTGATGGGGCAGGGATGATCATTTTTAAACAAGAATGGGAGGACAACTGTGCGAGACAATTAGCCCAAGTGGCCGGGGCAGATCACCCGCTGCATGGTTCCAGCCTGCAGCGGCTGATGGGTACAGACCCCACCATGATTACCCCCCAGGCGCAGGCCCAGGGCCTGCGGGCCCATGAAGTTATGACAACTACCCGCGCGGCTAGAGAAGCTATTCGCACGGCTTCTAGAGTTACTGCCAAGCCGTCGCCATGGTCCACAATTAAGCAAAATGAAAGCGAGAGCTTTACGCAGTTTATGGATCGTCTTCAGGCAGCGGTCGACTCCTCGACCCTGCCCGCGGAAGCGAAAGGCCCGGTTGTTGCAGATTGCTTACGTCAGCAATGTAATTCGGCAACCAAAGAGATCCTACGATCACTGCCAGTGGGATCAAGTATCGCAGACATGATCAAGCATGTCGCAAAGGAAGAGCACTTAGCCCCAATTCAGGTAGCTGTTCGCACTGCGATAGCTAATGTGATGGCATGTTTTAATTGTGGTCAGGCGGGCCACATGGCGGCAAACTGCCCTCGGTTGGGGAACCCGCCCACAGCGCTCCCCCCGCGCCAAAATCGACCGAGAGGACCGTGTTGGGCTTGTGGAAAGAAAGGGCATTTCGCCAAAGACTGCAGATCTAAACACCAGGGAAACGGGAAGGGGAGAGGGCACTTGGGCCGCGCATAGCCCTCTCCCACTTGGGACATAATGCGGCCCAGTTATGCCAACCCCGGATGGGGCACAACACTCCCAAACCCGCTGCCCCCTTGAGAAACGACCAACTTTATGGCCCAACCGACGATCCATCCGAACCAGTCCCTACCTCAAGGGCAGCAACAACCATCTCCTGGGGGCGAGACCCCAGGGTGGCCCTGGCAGTAAAATGCGATAGCCCGCCAGTGGTGTGGGGCATCTGTTCCCTCTATAATACCCTAGATGACACCACCATTAGTGTCCCCTTTTTGATTGACACCGGAGCAGATGTTACAGTTATTCCTGAGACAAACTGGCCCCCGCATTGGAAATTAGAAAATGCCCCCATGGTGGGTGGAGTCGGGGGGTTAACTTGGGCTCGAAAAAGTGCTCAATTAGCAGCAATCACGCTTCACACTGAAAAAGGGCCGGAGAAAACCATTACCCTCTTCCCATATGTTATGTCAGGAGTCCCACCCCTGCTGGGAAGGGATGCTCTAGCCCTTTTGAAAGCCAGGGTGACAAATTTATTGTGAGGGCCACTGCCGCATACCCACTTCCACCTATTAGACTGACGTGGAAATTGTCTGACCCAGTGTGGGTCGAGCAGTGGCCCCTGTCAAAGCCTCGAATGGACGCTCTTCTTAAGCTAGTCGACCGCGAGTTACGAGGTCATATAGAGCCTTCCACTAGCCCATGGAACACCCCAGTTTTTGTAATATCCAAACGAACCGGCGAGGGGTTTCATCTCCTCCATGACCTGCGCGAAGTAAACAAGAAAATTCAACCAATGAGTCCCGTCCAAACGCTGCTGCCCATGAACTCTATGATACCAGAAGGACAACCGTGTGCTGTCCTTGATATTAAAGACTGTTTCTTTTCAATACCACTGTATGAGGAGGACAAAGAGCGGTTTGCTTTTTCTGTAGTGTTCCCAAACAGCTCACGCCCCAACCTACGTTTCCAGTGGAAAGTGCTGCCTCAAGGAATGATCAACTCGCCTACTATCTGCCAAATTATAGTGGATCGGGCGTTAGCACTGGTTCGGCGCGCTGATCCGACTGCGACTATCATTCAATACATGGACGATATTCTAATCGCCGCGTCGACAGAAAATCAGGTGAACCAGCTAGTATCAGCAGTTTCAGAAACTTTAAAAACAAACGGGTTCGAAATCGCGGGCGCGAAAGTTAAAAGGGGACCATGTGTAACTTTCCTGGGCGTGGGGATCACCATTTCTTACGTAACCCCCCCCAAATAAAAATCCGTCGGAACATCAAAACACTCCATGATATGCAGCAATTAGTGGGATCCTTGCAATGGCTCCGTAACATTGTCCTGATCCCTCCCGAAATTATGGCCCCCCATACGATCTTCTGAAAGGAAAAAACCCCTGGGAAGAAAAAACTCTGACGATGGAAGCAATGAACGCTCTTGACTTTATCGACCAACAGGTATCGTCGAGCACGCTCGCCAGGTGGAACCAAGGTGTACCGCTTGATCTGTATGTACATTTCACGGAGGGCGGGGGAGTAGGGGCACTAGCCCAGGGGCCCCCTGAAAAGGCTCGACCAATACAATGGATAGTCCTGGGAAAACCATCACGTGCATTCTCTCCAGGACTCGAGTGCCTTGGTAATCTCATCATGAAAGGCAGAAAACTCACCCTAAGACACCTAGGCATCGAACCCGCCAGGATATACCTACCCTTCCGCAAGCAGCTCCCAAAGCAATCAGTGGCGATGTCAGAGTATCTAGCTATAGCTCTTGTTGGGTTTGGCGGAGAAGTCCGGTATGCTACAAAGCCTCCCTGGACTCAAATGCTGACCATTGTCGACATCGACCTCCCACAGAAGATTATGGACCGGCCCCAACAGGGACCAACGGCCTTTACAGACACATCCTCAACGACCTCAACCGCGGCGGCAGTATGGCAATCTGGAGAAAAATGGCACTGCATTAAAATGACCGACTGTGCGCTTTCAGCCCAGCAGCTAGAAGCGATGGCCGTAGTACTGGCGTGTGGACTGTTCCCAGAGGAACATCTCAATATCGTGACCGATTCAATGTTCGTGGCCAAACTTTGCTTGGCCATGGCGGGGCCCGGCGTGTCAACATCCACAACAGCCCTGATGCTGGAAGAAGCACTTTTTTCTCGAAAGGGCACCATGTCGGTCATCCACGTTAACAGCCACGACCCAATCAAAGGGTTTTTCCAAACCGGTAACGACAAAGCAGACGCCGCAGTGAAAGGGTTGTGGACGCTAAGGGATGCCCGTCAGCTACACGAGTCCCTCCACATCGGAGCTAAAGCACTAGCGAAGAGATGCGGGATCTCGGTCACTGACGCAAAACATGTAGTAGCCACATGTCCCCACTGTCAGAAAACACCACTGTGGTCCAGTGGAGTCAACCCCAGAGGTCTCAAAGCCTCCGAATTGTGGCAAACAGACTTTACGCTCTGTCAGTTGCTAAAACCCCGAGCGTGGCTAGCCGTAACTGTAGATACATATAGCGGAGTGATCGTAGCCACACAACACCTTAGAACCAACTCCAAAACAACCATCCAACATTGGTTAACGGCTATGGCGTGGCTTGGCATTCCTAATCAGATCAAAACAGACAACGGTCCGAATTTTGTCTCCAAATCAGTTCAGGCATTTGCTTTGAAATGGGGTATTACCCTGACACACGGCATTCCGTATAATAGCACAGGACAAGCCATAGTTGAACGAGCGAATCACACTCTAAAGTCTAAATTAGAGGTGCTGGCAAAAACAGAAGGTTTCACCAGTGCCATTCCCCCAGGAGACCAAGCACGCCTGTTAGCAACCGCTCTTTTAGCATTAAATCAATTTCCCAGGGGGGAAGAGAGAAATAGCCCCACCCAAAAACATTGGGCCACTCGGGCGCTAGAAGAAGGCCCGTTGGTCATAGTCAGAAATGAGCTAGGAGAATGGGAACAAGGGTGGAGGCTAGTCCTTACAGGGCGAGGGTATGCCGCGGTCAAAAGAGATGGAACAGTTAAGTGGTGTCCGCTTAAGTCCATCAAACCAGACCTCCAGAATAAAACTAATAAAAATTGTTTTTCTCCACAGAACCAGATTATCGGACGCCCTCGTAATCCGTATGCTCCGGTAGCAGGAGAAGACGACAAACCAGCAAACGTCCTGCCCACACCTGAGAGTTCCACACCAGCAGAATCCGGACAACGGCGACACAACCCCCATAAGCAGAGGCTACAATGTTTACACCCACAATGTGTAATCTTCATTTTAGAGCTCGTTGCTATGGGACAAGCAGTATCAGAACACCATCCTCATCGTCCATTTAAATGGCCCCTCATTCGAGTCAAAGATCAGCACGTTATTGCTACTCAGATTACATCAGGTGCACCGAGCTTCACTGCCACTCCGTGTCAGCTTGTCCCGATAAACCCATGCTGGGGATACTCAGAATTTTATATGTGCCCCAGCTCTAATCCTGGGAAAGGTTATTGTAACTACCCTGATCAATATTTTTGCGGTCATTGGGGATGTGAGACCATAGCCCCTACTTGGATACCGGGTGACGGTAAGGATAAATACCTAAAAGTCCGGTGGGGTCCGTATAAGTGTTCCATACACCTGGCAGAGGCAACCCGTCCAAAATGGCAAATCGCTCGCCGGGGACATGCCCCGGTACAAGGGCCAAGACGACCGCATCACCAACCTTGCTCGTTCCTCTTTCTAAATGTTACCAACCCCCGAGAAGACGCTTGGCTTCTTGGGAAAATGTGGGGAGTAAGGTATCTAGAACCAGGGTCAGACAGAGGTGGTTTTATCCTCATAAAAAAGGAGATTGTTCCGAAAGATCCACTGCCAGCAGGCCCCAACCGAGTAATCGGGCCTAACCCGGTTCCTCACCCAAAAATACCTGACCCGACAATACCTGCACCATCGCCACATAGTACTGTAAGTAGTACTGAACTTATTGTACACACCACCAGACTTACTGCACACACCGCCATAATTTCTGACCGACATTCTCTCTGGAAAATGATGCAAGCTAGCTATCAGCTGCTGAACAAAACTAACCCAAATCTTACGGAGCATTGTTGGTTGTATTACGGAATACGGCCACCCTTTTACGAGGCTGTAGGAGTAAATAACAAGCCCATGCGAGTAAATGGTTCAAATCCGGCCCAGTGCACATGGGACATAGAAAAACAAGGGATTACATTAGCAGAAGTAGTAGGAAGCGGCGTGTGCGTGGGTAAAGTCCCAAACCATAAAAAACAACTATGTGTTAATGAGACACAGGATAAAACTCCTGCAAAGTGGTTAATACCGGCCGACAATACCAAGTGGGTTTGTTCTATTATGGGAGTTACACCCTGTTTGTCGTTGGACAAATTTGATGAATCCTTGGAATATTGTGTCCAGGTAGCTATAATCCCTAAAATCTTTTATCATTCCGAAGACTTTGTCTATGACTCACAGATTACCCCGGCACACCATCTGTCAAAACGGGAACTCGTTACAGCACTAACAGTAGCCACTCTAATGATCATAGCAGGGACGGGAGCGGGTACAGGAGTAGCATTCTTAGTGCAACAAAATAAAGAATTTAGTGCCTTGAGAATAGCAGTAGATGAGGACTTAGCTAGAATCGAACAATCAATAAGTGCGTTAGAAAGTTCAATTAGATCACTATCTGAAGTAGTGCTACAAAATCGGAGAGGGTTAGACCTAGTGTTCCTACAACAAGGAGGAGTATGCGCTGCGCTGAGAGAAGAATGCTGTGTATATGCCGACCACACTGGAATAGTGAGAGACACCATGACCAAATTGCGAGAAGGATTGGAAAAACAAAAAAGGGAACGAGAGGTGCAGCAAAATTGGTTTGCATCATGGTTTAACCATTCACCGTGGCTTGCCACCCTGATATCTACCTTGATAGGGCCAGTAGTAACAGTCATAATAGCATTGATCTTTGGACCCTGTATATTGAATAAGCTCGTGTCGTTTGCCAAGAGCCGGCTAGAACAAGTTAACATCATGATGATAGAATGCTGGCAATTGCTCTAAGAATGTTCTTGCTTAGAATTTTTTACCTACCTCTAGTTCTACCTCTAGTTACCCTGTTATTCCCTGTTACACCCTAGTTATCCCTTGCATTAGCGTGCCTTATATTTTCTATTCAAGTTTATAGTATATATTTCAACGTTTTTTACCCAAGATTATGATATATATCTTTTTAAGATTTTTACATTTAGCTAATTTCATTATGCGTAGGGAGGGGGGAAATGTGGGTAGTTAGGATCAGGCGGCCGGAAGATATCGCGCTGTACGGAAAGATAGGACCCCCTCCCCTAATAGCCAGTAGCATCTAGGTGTGAAGTAAGCAGACGGAAGTGACGTCGTAAACCCAAGGTATATAACGCTGTGTTACCTACCAATAAACGCCATTTGCCATCCACCACATTGGTGTCTGCGAGTCGATGGCCCGAGTCCCCCGGGGAGGGGGGTCGCCGTGCCGTTCCTGAACCAGGTCGCCACACCTCACGAAGGCGACACACCTGGACCAAAGAGCATGGCATTGAGTGGGTCTATCACATCCCCTACCATGCACCAGCCTCTGGGAAAATCGAACAATACAGCGGACTGCTAAAGACTACGCTGAGAGCAATGGGTGGTGGGACATTCAAGCATTGGGACACACATTTAGCAAAAGCCACCTGGTTAGTCAATACCAGGGGATCTGCCAATCGAGCTGGCCTTGTCCAATCAAAACTCTTACGTACTGTAGATGGAGATAAAGTCCCTGTCGTGCACATAAGAAATATGCTGGGGAAGACAGTCTGGGTTACTCCTGCCTCTGGCAAGGGAAAACCCATCCGTGGGATTGCTTTTGCTCAAGGACCTGGGTACACTTGGTGGGTGATGCGAAAGGATGGGGAGGTCCGGTGTGTACCTCAAGGGGATTTGATTTTGGGTGAAAATAGCCAATGAACTGAATTTTATTATGTCAACTGTTACATGATATTGTATATCATTATTTCTATAATGTTCGGGCCAGCAAAACCGCTGCCATGGACTTCCGGTGGGCGGACTTTGGCCTGCTCAGGACACTGGTCGAGAGGACACTGGTCGAGAGGGCCCCTTGGGAGGACACTGGTCGAGAGGGTCCCTTGGGAGACGGTCCTGAAGGGCAAAGGGGTCCAGGAAGGCTGGACGTTCTTCAAGAAGGAACTCTTAAAGGCACAGGAGCGGGCTGTCCCCATGTGCCACAAGAAGAACGGGCAGGGAAGGCGACCGGCCTGGCTGAACGGGGAGCTCTGGCTGGGACTCAGGAAAAAAAGGAGAGTTTATCACTTGTGGAAGAAGGGGCAGGCAACTCAGGAAGAGTACAGGGATCGCGTTAGGTCGTGCAGAGAGGAAATTAGAAAGGCAAAAGACCAGGTAGAACTCAACCTGGCCACTGTCGTGAGAGACAAGAAAAAATGCTTTTATAAGTATATTAATGACAAAAGGAGAGCCAAGGAGAATCTCCATCCTCTATTGGATGCGGGGGGGAACGTTGCCACCAAGGACGAGGAAAAGGCTGAGGTACTCAACACCTTCTTTGCCTCAGTCTTTAGTAGTCAGAGTGGTTATCCTCAGGGTACTCAGCCCCCTGAGCTGGAAGACAGGGACGACGAGCAGGATAAACCCCCATAATTCAAGAGGATGAAGTTCATGACCTGCTATGCCACCTAGACGTTCACAAGTCTATGGGGCTGGATGGGATCCACCCGAGGGTACTGAGGGAGCTGGCAGAGCAGCTTGCCGAGCTGCTGTCCTTCATTTACCAGCAGTCCTGGTTAACTGGGGAGGTCCCGGACGACTGGAGGCTCGCCAATGTGACTCCCATCTACAAGAAGGGCCGGAGGGAGGATCCGGGGAACTACAGACCGGTCAGACTGACCTCGGTGCCGGGGAAGATCATGGAGCGGTTGGTTTTGAGGGTGCTCACGAGCCATGTCCGGGACAACCAGGGGATCAGGCCCAGCCAGCACGGGTTCATGGAAGGCAGGTCCTGCTTGACCAACCTGATCTCCTTCTATGACCAGGTGACCCGCCTAGTGGATGAGGGAAAGGCAGTGGATGTGGTCTACTTGGACTTCAGTAAGGCCTTTGACACTGTCTCCCACAGCATTCTCCTAGAGAAGCTGGCGGCTCACGGCCTAGACAGGTCCACTCTTCGCTGGGTAAAAAACTGGCTGGACGGCCGAGCCCAGAGAGTTGTGGTGAACGGAGTTAAATCCAGTTGGCGGCCGGTCACGAGCGGTGTTCCCCAGGGCTCAGTACTGGGGCCGGTCCTGTTCAATATCTTCATCAATGATCTGGACGAGGGGATCGAGTGCTCCCTCAGTAAGTTTGCAGACGACACCAAGTTGGGTGGGAGTGTTGATCTGCTCGAGGGTAGGAAGGCTCTGCAGAGGGACCTGGAGAGCCTGGATCGATGGGCCGAGGCCAACTGTATGAGATTCAACAAGGCCAAGTGCCGGGTCCTGCACTTCAGCCACAACAACCCCAGGCAACGCTACAGGCTTGGGGAAGAGTGGCTGGAAAGCTGCCCAGAGGAAAAGGACCTGGGGGTGCTGGTCGACAGCCGGCTGAACATGAGCCGGCAGTGTGCCCAGGTGGCCAAGAAGGCCAACGGCATCCTGGCCTGTATCAGAACTAGTGTGGCCAGCAGGAGCAGGGAGGTGATCGTGCCCCTGTACTCGGCACTGGTGAGGCCGCACCTCGAATACTGTGTTCAGTTTTGGGCCCCTCACTACAAGAAGGACATGGAGGTGCTGGAGCGTGTCCAGAGGAGGGCAACGAAGCTGGTGAAGGGCCTGGAGCACAAGTCTTATGAGGAGTGGCTGAGGGAACTGGGGTTGTTTAGTCAGGAGAAGAGGAGGCTGAGGGGAGACCTCATCGCGCTCTACAACTACCTGAAAGGAGGTTGTAGCGAGGTGGGTGTTGGTCTCTTCTCCCAAGTAACTAGCGATAGGACAAGAGGAAATGGCCTCAAGTTGCGCCAAGGGAGGTTTAGATTGAACATTAGAAAAAATTTCTTTACTGAAAGAGTGGTCAGGCCTTGGAACAGGCTGCCCAGGGAAGTGGTGGAGTCCCCATCCCTGGAGGTATTTAAAAGACGTGTAGATGAGGCCCTTAAGGACATGGTGTAGTGGGCATGGTGGTGTTGGGTTGACGGTTGGCCTCGATGATCTTAGAGGTCTTTTCCAACCTGTATGATTCTATGATTCTATGATTCTATGGTTGCTATCAATGGTATAGCAGTGAAAATCACCCAGATTAATGAAGAATGAACTGACTCCGATGAAACTGAGCGAAGTGCAACGATGATAGAACTGGACGAGCGCAGCAGTACTGAAATGAGAAGTGGCTTCAGGATGCAACAGCCCAACACCACACACCATGTCTTCGGCCCTGAAAGACTGTTATGACAGATGGAGCCCAAAGTCGTGGACTAAATGAACTCAGTGGACATTTTAGAGGGATAGTCCATAGACCAAGGGAATGATATCTGTGCGTGCATATATATATATGTGTATATATAAAAAGAAAGATAGTGGTGGTTAATTGAAATGTATTAAAAAAAATGTGAGACCTAAGCACGATGTAAATGGTATAGAATAAGGTGTGGATACTGTCCTGGTTTCAGCTGGGATAGGGTTAAATTTCTTCCTAGTGCTGTGTTCTGGATTTAGTACAAGGAGAATGTTGATAACACACTGATGTTTTCAGTTGTTGCTAAGTGCCCTCCTAGTCCAAGGACAGCTCCCATGCCTACTGACTGAGCTAGGTACACAAGATGGGAGGGGACATAATCAGGACAGCCAGCCCAGCTGGCTAATGGGGTATTCCATACCATGTGACATCATGCTCAGTATATGAATGGTAGGCGTGATCCAGGAAGTACCGATCGCTACTTGGTTATTGGTCAGCGCGGGTGGTGAGCAATTGCATTGTGCATCACTCATTTTGTATATTTTATCATTATCATTATTATTTTCCCTTTTTTTTCCCCTGTTCTATTAAACTGTCTTTATCTCAACCCACGAGTTTTTCTCACTCTTACCCTTCCAATTCTCTCCCCGTCCCGCTGGGGGGTCGGGGGGAGTGAGTGAGCGGCTGCGTGGTATTTGGCTGCCTGCCAGATTAAACCACGACAGTCCCATTTTCTTTTTAAAAAAATTTTGAAATCTTAACTTTACATGCAGAAGATAAATACAGAAGACCCATTTCACCCTACTTCCACCCTGCATAACAATAAAATGTTACCTCTTTTAGTCTCCGTAGTGTCTATTATGAAATGTGAGTATGTAAGTGTGATTCATTAATACAGGATACTCTCAGGTTTGAGCTGCCACTCATCTAGCATGGGAGAATCCTAGGTATTTGTCCCTATTCCTTAGTTAGAAACCTTAAGTTTATCACTGGAATTTAAGGTTAAATTAACCTTTATAGAACTTTTCTAGTTTCTAGAAATGCCATTTTGCTTCTTGAGTGAGAATATAAAAGCCTCTGGACACTTCAGGTCTTTGAAGCCATATAGATTAAAAAAAAAAAAACAAAACACCAAAGAAACACACAACTTTAATTTGTGCCCAAATGATTTATATCACCATCTTCACCATTCTCCAGCATGCATAAATTTTTTTTTTTATATTCTGACAGAATGTGCACAAAATATAGTACCAAATATATACTTGAAAGGTATTGTTGCATCAGTAATGAAAATCAAGTCCTGATTTTCTACTTATTTGTTATCACAGCAATATTAGCAAAATAAGCAACATAACCTGCTACTTTAAGTGTTACTTACAAGATCTCTGGTAGATGTATAGTTGGCAGAAAGTTGAATTTCTGTGGTTGCTTCTCTAGCAGTGATTGTTATATGCCAGAAACATTGGCCCTTGAACAGGCAAAAACTCTGTGATTAGATGTGCCACAATTTAGCACTGAGTTATATAAAGGTATATAATGATAGGGGTATGTAGACTAATGAATGTTTCCTTGTTGTAGTTACTTCTTTTTTTCAGCCAAATACAATAATAGAAATACAATGGAAGTCTTTCTTAACATTGTAAGAAATGAGTGAGGTTCAAAAGGGAAAAAAATTGTCATGTCAGGATTAATGAAGACTATTAAAATGAATCCAGATGCCAAAAAAAAAAAAAGGCTTTGGTTTCTGTTTGTTCAAAAAAGAATCATATTTTGGTTTTGTGCTTAAGATAGCAAAACCAAAGCAGATTCAACAGCTATAGGCACGTAGAAATATGCATACACAAAGTATTCATGTCAAGTCTGAAGAAACACATCCCTGAAAAAGCTATTCACCAAGAGGTAAATCTTGGACACTATTTACCTCTTGGGTAAATATATCTTAATTTTCATCTTAGCATATGTCAAAACTTGTTTATTTTTTAATTAAAATTCTCAGGGAATGGCCGTTCTTGAAATAAAGTAAAACAGAACATATTTTGCAAAATAATAACATAAAAATGGCAGAGCTTGCCCTTTCCTAAAATTTAATACATATAAAAATGAAGAGATTAATTTAGAGTGCAATAACTCTTTTTCAACAACTATAGCAAAGGAATACCTTGCTAAACCAACCAGAAATTCAACATTCCCATTGCTTAGTAAGAACAATTTTGCATATGGATAATAAGACAGGATTATATTTAAAGAAATCATTAGGGAAACATCATTGGGACTTCTGACCTTACTGAACGGATGGTAGAGCCTTGTCTGCTTACTGTGGCCTCATCACGTGACCTTAATGTGACCTCATTTAAACACCAATCCTGCAATTAAATCAGCAGGGAGGACCTTATATGCAATCAGGATTCCCTTCAGTTGCATGAAATTCCTTGTGACTTTCTGAGAAATTAGATGGCAGGATCAAAGCTAAGGTATATCCCAGAAGATGTGTCAAAGTTGCAAAGGACCTCCTCTTGACCTACTTACAGCTATATATACCTTGACAGATTTTTGTTATTAAAAAGGTCCTGCCAAGTCACATAAGTCTCTGACTCCATTCATCAAATGGGAAAAAAACGGATAAATGACAGACCAAAAAATTTCCCAGCACTAAATATTGTGTTCTGAAATATTTGTCAAGCCAAAGCCTTTTTGTTTGTGGCTGTTCTCAATCTGTCACTCATGTTACTGAGGTAACGAAAGCCAAATCTAGTTTATCTTAATTTTCTATTTTTTCTCTTTGTTTTGCAAGATTATTGTTAACTACTGACATTTTTTTTTCCCCTAAATAAGAACACGGCAACTCACATACACATATATGTATATTTTAATTAGGGATTTTAGCTTTGTAAAAATGTATTTCAGAGAACAACATGTTCCAGTCATCTGTCACTAATGTAAATTCTTATTTTCCAAAGCCAAATCAAATTTTGGTTAAAAAGCTATGCACTCTGGGGGAAAGTAAGATATTCGAATAATGAATGTAGCACATGACCCTGACTGAGCAGGAAACTGGACTTTCCTTTTTCAGACAGATATTGCATATTGTAATTTGTTTAGCAACAGTTTGCTCACATGAGCCTCGTAAGACACTTAAAGATCATTACTAAACAGTGCTTTATTCAGACATAACAAGAACAGTCAGCAGTTTGACATAAATATAAATTTGATATAATATTTATCAGTTTAGAAAGAATTAAGTTAAAGTCCCATCTTAGAAATGCTCTGTTGATTAAAAACAGTTTAACTAATATCAGTAATTATAAAAAACTTACAGAATAGCTACCCTCAGAACTGAAGCTCCTCATTATAAAGAAGGGCAGTCTTGCCATATGTGGTAGTGATTTTCAAGAAAAAATATGACATACTTCAGGGATTTGGATTGTTTGTTTATTCTTACATTCCTTCATAAATATACATAGTTTGTTATTGAGTTCTTTTCATAATGTCTTTTTTTACCAATGTTCTTGAAAACATATTCTCAAAAATAAACTTTGTATCTGATAGATAGTTTGATATTTTAAATCCCATTTGCCATTTCCATATACTTAAATTCCTCTGAACATTTACATTAAGTACTAATAGGTGACCTGGAATGCCCTCCTTTCTTCTGTTTTTGGTTATTTTTACACTGTGTAGATTTCTTAACATCTATGGAAAATTATACATCAGCATTAAGCTACAGTAAAACAAGTAGCATCAGGAAAGGTCTGAGCAAACTAAAATTCAAGTCTGAAGTACAGAATATAACCATTTATAATGATAAAAGGGTTGTCATAACCTTTTGCCTTTACTTATTTGTTGCCCTCCATAATAGAAAGGGTGATGTCTGCATCTTGCATCTCTCAATGTGCAAAGGGCCAGAAGAGTCACACTAAATGCAAAATACTGTTAAACAAGGACCATTATCAACATTCATAAGATCTAAATAAAAAAGAGTAGGCCAATATTTAATTCCTTCCTCCTTCTAGTTTTTATTTTCTCTGAGAGTGTATCAGAAGACAGGATGATCAACAGATGCATTCTCAAAATGTGCAAAGTTTCATCAGTCTCTGGTCCTTCTTTCATATTCCTTTCTGGTTTGTTTACCTTCTTAGAATCACAAAATCATAGAATAGTTTGGGTTGGAAAGGACCTTTAAAGGTCATCTAGTCTAACCCCCCTGTAATGAGCAGGGACATCTTCAACAAGTTGCTTACTCCTCCTGCCCTCTGAACCAGGACCTGTATTGTCTGAAGGCAGAATTCAGAATATATGAGGCTATTTACAGTGTGAACTCTTACATATGTATAAAGATATCTCCAACTCTGAAAGTGTGCAGCACCTGAAAAGAAGTTGGAAAACCAAAAGTGTATCTTTTTATACACTGTTATGTTTTAATATTTTGTCTTCTGTGTTTTGGTAGTTCTCTTATATCAGTCTTCATGTTTTGCGTCAAAAGACGAACTTGGTCTCAGGAACTGTCTCTGGAGCCTGCAGAGACTCTTCATTTGAAGAAATTTCTCTCCCTGCAGAAAGGGCAGCTTAGACCTCATGCTGATAGTTTCATATAGCCTCAATTAGTTGTCCTAACTAGCAGACTGTTTCAGCATCTGTGCAAACAGAAGTCTTATAAGAACACTTGTTTTTATACTTTTCCTGTTTTTCATTATGGAAAATTGATTTTCATTGCCTTTCCATCTTCCTTTCCACAGACCATTCATTTCTTCTACTTCTTCTTTGTTGACTGCTTTCTGGCATGTTTCCATTTCTTGGGATATTGGCCCACAGGTCCATTACTTTAATGTTTGTGATTTGGTGGAATGGTATGAGAGCTTGTTTTACCTTTCTAAATTATGTCTGGCATTCTGGAGAACTTGCATCTTGCAGTCCATTGTTTGCTCCTACTTTTATCCAGCACAAATACAAATTCCAATGAAAACCTTTATGTAGTTCTACAGTTCTTCATCCACCTCTTCAGTTCAGTCTCAGAACTACTATTCCTAATAGCAATAATAGTAAATCAGCATTTTCACTGTAATTTACATTCATAATATAAAGCACAGACGTTAGGCTGTTTTTAACATCCTCCACTCTCTGTCAGATGAAGAGGGACAAAAGGAAAAGCTAATTAAAATAATTAGAAAAGCTCAAGTATGAGATTTATATTAAATATCACAGAAAATCCCAGTCTGCAGTAGGATGGTGATATGTTAATTAGCTTGTACTTTCACTAAAAGAAAATGTTAAATAAGATCTCCACAGACTTTATAAGCAGAACAGCTTGAATAATGCTTATCCTTAATCTAAGAAATCTTTTCATGAAATAAGTCTTTGGGCTTTATTATGCTTTTTACAGTAATATATTCTTATATTCTACAAAGGTAAGTAACATTATTATTAATGTTAATATTTAATTATAAATATTTCTTTTTGGTTTTATAAAGAGTATTCATCATAGTCCTTTGATTGAAACAAGGAGGCAGGAATTAGGAAATAATTTAGACATGAGGCAAGGAAATGTCACACCTTTGCATATTGAACTCAAGATACAAATCAAGTTTCAGGGGCTAACCTTTGACCTGCCCCTTTGAGCTGATCCAGAATATTAGACATTTGTCTGTCATTTGAGGTAAGAGTTAAATTTATAATGTAATCAGGGTTTGGGTTGTTTTGTTTTTTTTTTTTCCCCTTAATCCTTTTCCCTTCATTTAAAGAGGAATTTAGATGTCTTGTTTGTGCAACTTCAGCAGGAGACAGTGCTAATGGCAATGCACCCAGTTCCTGTTCCAGTCAGGAAACAGAGTTCCAAAATTCTCTCAACCTGTTGTAGTTATATTTCAAAATATTTATTTTTTGTCTTTAATATCTTTGCTTCTGCTTATTGTTCCCTTTTAACTTAGACCTCTGCTCTTTCATAAGTATGTAAATTTCAACAAACAATAGTCAATAAAATGTCTATGACTAAGTTTGATTTATAAATTAATTTTGTTTATTGAGTGAAGCTATGTTTGAAGACTTCCTTATACTGTTTCATACATGACCCACTTTATCATCAACAGCCTCTGTAACAGGTTGCAGCTACTTGGTATATAAAAAAGTCTAATGTATTTTTACAATTAATTAAATAAAAGGGTCCTTAATTGTCCGAAATCCACACCAGTAGTTATTTATGGTTTTATTACAAAATGTGATCTGCATCTTTGGTTGCACAGGACCATGTGAATGGAGCCTAACAACCTCAGAAAGCAGTAGCCAGTTGGCTGGAAGAAGACAGTCCTTTTATCGTTGCAGCAGCTGCTATGTGTACACCAACACAGCATGTTCATATCATTGAACATACACTTGTATGTGTTTACCCTATGACTATGCCATTTTGTTGTAGGAAACCACATAATCTATGTCTGAATATCTCCTCTGTGTGTAGTAAAGTTGGTAGGGGGTGACAAAACAAAACAAAACAGATTACAACAGCTTTGATTTAGCTCGTATTTTGTATGTATAAATAATCCAGTGAGAAATTCAATATCTGTGGACTCATCTAGCTCTGAAGCAAAGCAGCAGCTGCTCTTGATTCTAGGAATAAATGTATTCTGAAATATTTCAGTATTACATTATTTCAATATTTTTTGAAATATTTCAATATCACAATAATTTTTTTTAACAGAAGGCTAGACCTAATTGATCAAGATTTTTTCTTTGAGCATGGCTGTCACCATGTGTTTTTCAGAAGACAGCAACGGATATTCTGTGACTGTGAAGTTCTTCAGGCCTAACTGTTAGATAGCTTACACAAAAAAATGTCTTGAACAGGTCAGTATTCAGAGAAATGACTGAAGAGAGACAGAATTTCTCTTTTGCTGTCACTTCAGTGACATAAAACTCCATACCTCTGTCTTTTAAAATAGGCATGATTTTTTCAAGACGTGGTAAAGACCTTCATTTTTCATTTTCAAAAAACCTATAACTCAGTGAACATAATTGGCTGATCTAGTCCAAATAACACTTATTAGAATGTAACCTGTTTTTTTCACACACTACCTCCTCCTTCCCCTTCCTCCAGCCTTTTCATTTTCAATAAGTCTGGGACAGGTTTTGCCTCATTTGATGATCTTGTCAGAACTCTAAGGGGTTTTTTTTACCTTTTCCCTCTCAAGTCACAGTCATTTTTAGAGTAAAATACTCAAAATAGTAACTGAAATGTGTGATTCACTTCAAGATTGTTTGATAGTTTTGCTGAAATGGTACAGAGTACTGGATAGTGAAATGGAGGCATCCAAAAGTAAAAGCACAATATGATAGCAACTTTCTTGAAAGTGCTGGAATGAGATGATAACAAATGGTCCAGGGTGATAAACAGTTATGGTCAATTACTGATCACTAGAAGAATACAACCTTGGGAGATGGACAAATTTATTCTCAGAGATAGCAGCAAGGAACAATGTATATAAAACATCCTGTGGGTAGTAAAGCTCAGATACAGCATGGAAATTGTTGAACAATGTTGACAGGGAAAGTAAGTAGACGGTGAAACAAACACATAAAAAACCTCTTTAAATAATTTTATGGATAGCCTGTTCTCAACTGTCTTTGGCTGAAATTAGGGAAAGCCCAGTCTACTCATAAATTATTTTTGCTGAAATGAAGTCCCTATTGACTGCTTTCCAATAAGCTTTGGAGAGTAAAATGTTTTAGAAATGCTCAGACACATGACCTCTTAGTTTGGATATATTTTTAGAAATTCAGAAATTTCTAAAAAGATTTTCTCTGAGAGGCATAGGCAAAGGGTATTTTGCACAGTTTGGCAGAACATCCACACGGCTGAACTTGCTTTTATAAGTCAATGTGAACCACCAAATTAAAAACCACTGGTTTAGAGGAATTGTGAATTGTTTCTTTTTTTTGGGGGTGGAGGAGGGGAATAAAATAACTGTCCATTTCACTGCACATTATTGAACAAGACAGAAATTTGCTCTTTGGTCTTACATAGAAGAGGTCCTGTTGGCTTCCAGTTGCTCACAGGTTAGAATGGAAATTCATGATTATCTAAGCAGAACATTATGAGTAACTTGTGGCGACACTCCATGACACTATGAACCATTTATCACAATTTTTATACAGTTAAAAAACTGCAAGATAGACGTTGTACAGATCAAAGATCTGAAAAGAAGATGAGTCCTGGAGAGAGTTCACAGGCAGAAGAGAAAGTATCCTTCACAAGGTCTTAAATGTCATTTATAGTTGCTGGGTACACAACTAACTACCAGGTGAATTTGACCTTTATGGCCTCTGCTGACTGATTTTCGTTTACAGCAGGGGGTTTAGATTAGCTGTCCATCAGTGCCCTGCCAGTTCAGCCTGATCACATAATGTATCCCAACCAGAAGCTGACTTCCTAGTCTTAGCAAGTCTTCTTTTTAGCAGGTTCAGTCATGATGAAACAAAATGGAAATAAATCCAGATAAAAACACCCTTAGAAATGTAGGAGAATTTGAAACAGTCGTGCCTGTATAATACATCTCCTGCTCTCTTCTCATATCCCTATACTGTCTGTAATTATGGATCTGACTGCATTGTTTCCCTTATTGGTTTTGATTTTTATTAATTAATCTATGTTTCTATTATGTTTTTCAGACAAGTATGCAAAAATGATATTTATTTATACTAATAATTTTACACTAGCATGGTTATTAATGCCTGGTTTACAGTTGAAAATTACCTGATTTATAATATCTGTCATCATAATTCCAACTCCGAAAAGTGTAGAATTATGAGCAATTGATGGCTTATTCTCTGACTTGAACAAAGGAGCAGGGAATGTCAACCTTGGATATTTTTGTTGCATTGTGGCTGAAGTCCAGTTTAAATGGAAGTAAAGATAGGATCTTAGTTTTTGAAATATATTCCTTTATAGGAAATATTAGGAATAATGCAGACTTGCTTAACTTTATAATGCAAGTGGATAAACCTTTTTTGATTCTGTGGCAAGGAAAATGTGTAACTGGAGAAGCGTCAAAACCAAAACCTTTCCTACTTCTTAACCTGGATAGTGAAATTATGACTTGAATCTTCTGACATACTTTAACCCATAAATTTTGTACTACAAGATCTGTTAGGTGGTGTCTTTTCCATTTATTTTTATATGTATATGTAAGTACATAAACAATTCTTAAAAAAAAAAAGCTTTCCAACTAAACCATATTAAAATTCTACAAGAAATTAAACAAAATTTTCAGAGGTAGTCAATAGCGTTGTTTTTAAAACACTTCATATACCTCCACTTCATGTATATCTACATATATATCTACTATATATATGCAACACTACAGACATGCTAGTGAAGCCTTTACACAGGTAAAACTGCCATCAAATGAGTAAGTTCGAAAGATACATATGAAACATATTCTTACGATCTCAGCATCCAACATTAAGCATTAATATTTCATGGGACTAGTGTAATTCTGTTGCATTTGTTTTAATTTTCTTCTAAAACAAGAAGACTGGATCTATATTTTTTTCATTATTATGAATCATTGCAGGAGGAGTCAAAAGATGTGGGAGCACTTCTTGGTGCTGGAAGTGATCTTCGGTATGATCCTGTCTACCAACTTTACCCAATTTACTTTTCTTATTTCTGTCTGTCTCATCTGTATTGTCTGCAGGATACCTATGGCATTCATTGCCCTTTCCTATGTGTCAATACAAAGCTAACACAGCTAGACTTTAAGAATACCGTGTGGCTTGGATAAAGTGCTTTAGTTAAAGAAAAAAAAGTGAACTGACAAAATGAGTCATTCCTAAAAAGGCAAAGAGATTTTTCCTTTTTTAAAAGTGTTGCATTGAAGAACAATCTCTTGTTTTGACAAAGAGATGCATAGAGGTGAGTTTGAGCCTGGGATATGATGGTGTACTGGATCTAGCTGGGATGAAGTTAGTTTTCTTCATAGCAGATTGTATGGTGCTGTGCTTTGGATTTGTGACTAAAGCAGTGTTGGTAACACACCAGTGTTTTGGCTATTACTGAGCAGTCCTTGCACAGCATAGAGGCTTTCTCTTTTTCCCATTCTGCACCCTGCAGTGAATAGGGTGGAGGTTCTGGGGGGACAGCCGACTGGAATTGACCAAAGGAATATTCCACACCATAGGACATTGTGCTCAGCAGTAAAAGCTTGGGGAAAGAAGGAGGAAGGGGGAACCATTTGTGGGTATGGCATTTGTCTTCCCAAATAACCGATAAGAAGACATGCTTAGGACCTCCTAACCTGGAAGTGGCTGGACATCTGCCTGCTCATGCAAAGTAGTGAAAAAAATTCCTTATTTTGCTTTGCTTGCATGCATAGCTTTGCTTCACCTGTTAAATTGTCTTTATCTCAATCCAAGTGTTCTTTCTTTTGCTTTTCCAGTTCTCTCCCACTTCCCACTGAGGGGGAGGGTGAGAGAGGAACTGGGTGGATTCTTAGTTGCTGGCCAGGGTCAACCTACCACAGCTGGCCAGTATATATTACATATATATTTTTAATCAGGTTCCAATTCTATGGAGGCAAACAGAACATTAGTATAAATCAATGTCCTTTCAGCTACAGCATTTCTTATCCTTGCTGGTCATAACCTTACTCATTTTATTTGTTCTCAAATATCCCTTTGGTCTCCTGCAAAATACCAAAATGTTTTGTGTAAATAGAAACCTCTTTCACAGAGAATCAAGTTCCGTGTTTCAGTTAGACTATTATTCAAGAGATTGTTTTATCCCTGTTAATTGAAAGTAGCCTGTGCTAGCATTGATAGGACATCTCAAGATCTGCATAAGATTTTTTCTCTTTCTGCCATCAGGTCCTACATGTCATCTTCCTCCTTTAGCCTGGCAACGTGTACTAATATGATCCTTAGGGTAGTACTTAAATTGCTCGTCAGGAGCCTGCACATCCTTACCTTACAGTCCCACAAGCATTAGGGGTATTGGCACACCCTGTTTTCTATTTGGAAGGAAGAGTTATGAACATCTATTTTAAGGAGTGGGACTGCAGGCTCGTTTTCTCAGGCGGTGTAGAAGCACCTTCCTTCAATAGTAAATGAAGTACTAGAGGCAATAGTTTACAAATCAGTCTGGAGATCCCCATTTTTTGTTGTCTAGTTCTAGACTTCTACAAGCTGAACTTGCCTATTTTGGTTCATATTCTTGTCCCCTGGAACTTTTTGCAAAAGATAGGTGCTGAGACTTAAACCTAAAGAATATGAATGTTTCCTTCAATCATTGCTCAATTTTGTTTAAGTTTTTTATAACTTTCATTAATGTTTACATTTTGAAATGCTTTTTTTTTTCTTATTTATAAGTCAGAAAATGTTTGCCCAAAGATTTTAAAATAACACATTTAAAATCTTACTTTTATAGTCTCTGTCTGCAAGGTTTCTATATTTAAAATATATAAATAAAAAAAACTTCAGAAACATGAAGAATCCCTTCACTGTCCTTAATGTGTTTATTTTTTTGTTTTTTGTTGGGTTTTTATTGGGTTTTGTTGCTTTTATTTTATTTTATTTTATTTTATTTTATTTTATTGTGTTTTATTTTTCTCTGAAATGTGTTTAGGTGCCTAACTCTGGTGCTGGATCTGGTCTCCTCTTTGTTGTAAAGTTTGGTGAAGTCCAGGACTTTTTGAAAAACAAAATAAATAACTAAGTAGGTTTTTTTTCTCTAAATATATTTAAAGATCATGAAGGAGACACATCTGAATGTGTGTGCTTCTACCAATCTCTTGTGGTTTTGTTTTTTTTACAAAATAGTTCCTTTTTTGAAAAATGTTCTATAAATCAAATCATAGTAGTCTGCATTATGATAAATGAAAAGGAAATGCTGTAACAATGGGAGTACCATAGAATTTAAAGCAAAATAAATCATTACTTTTTCAGTGAGATAAATTTTATAAAAAATGCCATTTTTCTAACTTTCAGAGCTCAGATTTGAAATCAAAACCTTGCTTATTTGCACTACACCCAGAAATGCTGCTATTTAAAAAAAGTTCATTAGTTACAACTGTAGCAGTATCAGGAAGCTGGCTTCCAGACAAAAAAAAAAAAAAAAATCACACTACGCTATAAACTGCATTTTTAAAAGTGACTTTTTTCTTTGGCCTGTATTTCTTACTTAACACAGCAACATTTCTTCCTATTGGTCTTTAAAAACATCTTAATTGCTTTCATTTCATTAAAACATAGCACAAAATTCAGAGGACTAAACATGCGTACACACACACACACAAAGATATGATACTGTTATTTTTCTTTTTAAAAGTTCTATTAAAACCTGGTAGCTCATTACTGTTGGAAGGGCATCTGCTGGAAATGAACTCAATCTGAAAATATATAAAGACGGGAGACACTCCTATATTGTCTTAAGAGGATCTTTAGGTCTCATTCTAATTCTTGTGATCTGTAAAACCTGACATGTAAGAATAAGCACCATAGAAGTACCATTTGTAGACTATGAATAGCTAGCAGTCACATTAATAACTTCTGGAATATTGCAAATAATTTACATTCTTAGGGTATGAAAGTGTTTTCAATTTTATACAAATCCGCACTGGGCAATAGTATTTGAACAGTACTGCATCTGTGGACATCTCAGATGGGGGTCTCAGAAGCATTGGGCAAGATATATAATATTGGAACAATTTTGACTTGTCTATTACTCTAATGAAAGTCAGGGAAATATCCATGCACAATCCAATAAGATTCATAATAGCCCATGAAAACTTTATAAGACACCTACTGTGGATGTGATGTTTCTTTCATGTCACATATTTTGATCTGAGTGATAGTTAATTTTACTATTATATTTGTTGTTTTTTGTAATAAACCAAGTCCTTCAAAGAGGTGTCTTCAACTTGAATTGACCTCAAGGGAATAATTCAATATCTTGCAGACTGATATGTTTTCTTATAAACAAAAAGATGATTACTGCTTGTTTGCTCTCTTTTCCAAATACTATGCTGGCTTTAAGACCTAGCATCTTCTGCTAGAATTTTGTGTCTAGGACTTAATGTCTCTGTCCTTTGTAATAAAACATCCTCTTTCCTTTTTTTTTAGAGTTCCCAAAGTGAAACAGAGACATATTGGAAGGAGAAGAAACTGATATTGATCAATGCATAGAAGTGGATGTCCAGAGGCATCATGCTCTGGATCAAACAAGATAACGGTTTCTGTGTGACCCTGGTTAGATCACTTCTGTGGACACACAAGTCTGGCATTAAATTACAAGAAGGACATTGGTAAGCTGGAAGAAATTTAGATTACATGGAGGAAAAAACCTATTTAAAAGATTTCTATAGAGACACAAGTGAAGATGGATTGATCAGTGCTGTTGGAAAATGTGCAGTTTTCTATAACTGAATAAAATGGGAAAACATCAGTTTTAGGCTAAACATTAAGCTTTTCATAACAATCTGTTAAACTAATGGAGGTCTAATATTGAATTATTTTAGTAGGACTCGTTAAAAACAGTTCAGAATCTGGTTTTCTGTCTAGCAAGTCTATCAGTTGAGGGGTTTATAGGTAGAGAGTTATATTATTATTTTGTAATTATATGTTTAGAAGAAATTTTGAAGTAGCTTTTTATGTTGCATTTTGGCACAAAAATATAACAAATAGGTTACTGTTGTCCAACCGAAAAGGAATATTTATTTGAAAACTTTACTAAAATATAATTACTTTAAAACCTAGGCATGTATAGCAGGTGACATGCACTATTGTAATTTTAGAGTGATGGTTTAATAACAAAGAGAAAATATCCTCTCCTGCTATAGGCAAATAGCCTACAAAAAAATGCAGAAATCTAACTTGGCTTCTCAGTCACATCGTAACTAATTCACTTAAGCTCTTTTTTTACTTTTAAGCTCTTTCATGCTTCCACTCAAATTATAACTTTACATGGGTGGGTCTACTACTAATGTGGATATACTATGCTGCAAATACTTGCTTTAAACCTTTAGATGCCAAGAGGATGATGCTTAGTTTCCTTCAAGGCAAATCAAAGAGTCCAAAAGCTCTCTGGGGCTGTTAGGACTTCTAATTACAGGATGTGAATCAACCAAAATTTTCCCCTTGAAGTACCAACTGTCTGTGATATTCAGGTTCAGATTAGTGTCTTCAGTATTGCTTATTTTTAGACCTGGAGTAATACTGGATTAAAGTCTGGAATGAGAGGACTGAGACTCTACTGTGGATCTGCTTGTAGACCCCATGGAGGGTGAACAGATTGGTGACTCTGTAGCTCTATCAGAGGTGTGAAACAACCAGACCTCTCTGTAGATTAGGTGACATCATTTTAGCAGCACTGCGTATTGATCTGCAAAGCATAGTATTGGTTCAAATAAAGGGGAATTTTGTGCTGTGACCAAGGGGGTGTGGGAAGGACATGTTGCTAAATCCTTTGCACTTTTCAAACTCAATCAATTCATTGAACCTGATAAATTCTAAAGATTTTTTCTCAAAAAGAAAGAAAATCCTGCAGCATACTTAATAAGTTGTAACGTTCCAAGTTTTGAATCAGATTCAAGATACTTTCAGTTGCAATAACTCTGACAAAGTCATTCTTATTTGTCATAGTAATGTCTTAGTGAATGACAGGGACACATTTTGGGGGATTCATGTGATGCCTCTCTATGTGTTATCCCTGAAATTAAAACAACATGAAACAAAACAAAATTGGAAAAAAAGAGTTAAAGGTAATTGCATGAAAAAAATAAAAGTGAAAAATAGAAGGGGAAAAGTTGTCTAATTCATATTTCTTGGACATGTCCCACAGAGACATCTTGATTTCTGAGGTTCCCATTCTGTTGTAGTCTCCAAATATAGCATTTATTTACGATGCATTGGTAAGACTGTCTACAGACAGTTCACATTTAAAGAAGGATAAAAATATAACATATAACAATGTGTTAATTTTTTTATCGTATAAATTTTGTATCTAGCCTGGCATCCTGTTTCCAGCAATGGCCATATAAGGCCAGTTCCCAGGGAAAGGTATCATCGTAGAATCATAAAATCATAGAATGGTTTGGGTTGGAAGGGACCTTAAAGATCATCTAGTTCCAATCCCCCTGCCATGGTCAGGGACACCTTCCACTAGACCAGGTTGCTCAAAGCCCCATCTAACCTGGCCTTGAACACTTCCAGGGATGGGGCATCCACAGCCTGTTTGGGCAACCTGTTCCAGTGCCTCACCACCTT
This sequence comes from Calonectris borealis, assembly GCF_964195595.1. Classification (NCBI taxonomy): domain Eukaryota; kingdom Metazoa; phylum Chordata; class Aves; order Procellariiformes; family Procellariidae; genus Calonectris; species Calonectris borealis. Next base: position 19,150,500 of record NC_134313.1, read on the forward strand.
CACAGTAAAGAATTTCTTCCTAATATCTAAATCTACCCTCTTCCAGTTTAAACCCGTTACTCATCGTCCTATCACTACACCCCCTGATAAAGAGTTCCTCCCAATCTTTCCTGTAGGCCCCCTTTAAGTACTGGAAAGCTGCTATAAGGTCTCCCCAGAGCCTTCCCTTCTCCAGGCTAAACAACTCAACTCTGTCAGCCTGGGGAGGTGCTCCAGCCCTCTGATCATCTTTGTGGCCCTCCTCTGGACCTGCTCCAACAGGTACGTGTCTTTCTTATTCTGGGGGCTGCAGAGCTGGATGCAGTACTCCAGATGGGCTCTCGTGAGCGCGCAGTAGAAGGGCAGAATCACCTCCCTCGACCTGCTGGCCATGCTTCTTTTGATGCAGCCCAGGATGTGATTGGCTTTCTGGGCTGCGAGTGCACATTGATGGCTCATATTCAGTTTTTCATCCACTAATTCCCCCAAGTACTTTTCCACAGGGCTGGTCTCAATCCAGCAATTGTCCAATCTCTTCGTCCAGCCTGTGTCCATGTTTGGGATTGCCCCAAGCCAGATGCAGGACCTTACACTTGACCTTGATGAACTTCCTGATGTTCACACTGGCCCGTCTCTCTAGCCTGTCAAAGTACCTCTGGATGGCATCCCTTCCCTCACACCACTTTGTGTTATGTGCAAACTTGCTGAGGGTGCACTCAATCCCTCTGTCCATGTCCCCAACAAAGATGTTAAATAATATTGATCCCAATATGGACCCCTGAAGGACACCACTCATCCCTGGTCTCCACTCGGACATTGAGCTGTTGAACTCAACTTTTTGAGTGCAACCATCCAGCCAATTCTTTATCCACTAAGTGATCCATCTGTCAAATCCATGTCTCACCATTTTAGAGACAAGGTTGTTGTGTGGGACAGTATCAAATGCTTTGCACAAGTCCAGGTAGATGACATCAGTTGCTCTTCCCTTATCCACCAATGCTGTAACCCTATCATAGAAGGCCACCAAATTTGTCAGCTGTGATTTGCCCTTAGTGAAGCCATGTTGGCTGTCACCAATCACCTCTCTTTCTATGTGCCTTAGCATAGTTTCCAGGAGGATCTGCTCCATGATCTTCCTAGGCAGAGAGGTGAGACTGACTAGCCTGTAGTTCCCCTCATCTTCCTTTTTTCCCTTTTTAGAAATGGATGTTATGTTTCCCCTTTTCCAGTCACTGGGAACTTTGCCAGTCTGCTGCAACTCTTCAAATGTGATGGATAGTGGCTTAATAACTTCATCTGCCAGTTCCCTCAGGACCCTTCAATACATCTCATCAGGTCCCATGGACTTGTGCACCTTCAGGTTCCTTAGATGGTCTTGAACCTGATCTTCTCCTACAGTGGGCAGTACTTCATTCTCCCAGTCCCCTGCCTTTTGATTCTGTGAATTGGATGGCATGGCTAGAGCACTTGCCGGTAAAGACCAACTCTAAAAAGTTGTTGAGTACCTCAGCTTTCTCCATGTCAGTTGTAGCCAGGTCTCCTGTTTCGCTCATCAGGGAGGGTACAATTTCCTTCATCTTCCTTTGTTGTCCTATGTACCTGAAGAAACCCTTCTTATTATTTTTTATGTCTCTAGCCACGTTCAGCTCCAGCTGTGCCTTGGCTTTCCTGATCCCCTCCCTGCACTCTTGGGTCATATCTCTATAATCTTCCCAGGATGCATATCCCTGCCTCCACTGCCTATGCATTTTGTTTTTGTGTTCTAGTTTGGCTAAGAGGTCTTGACTTAGCCAAGCTGGCCTCCTGCCTCCTGACTTCTTGCACATCAGGAGAGCTCTTGCGTCCTAAGAAAATGTCTTTAAATATCTCCCAGCTCTCGTTCGCTCCTTTGCCCCTGACGGCAGTTTCCTGAGGGTTCCCATGCACTCGCACTCTAAGTAGCCGAAAGTTTGCCTTTTTGAGGTTTAGGGTCCTGACTCTACTTTATACTCATCCTGCAGCCCTCTACCAAGGCATGATCACTGCAGCCCAGGTTACCTCCAATCCGCTCCGATAAGTTCTTCTGCATTAGTGAGCAGCAGCTCCAGCAGTGTTCTCCTCTCATTGGGCTCTCCATCACCTGTGCTAGGAAGGTGTCCTCAGCACACTCCACTAGTTTCCTGAACTGCTTGCAGTTTGCTGTGCTGCTTTTCCAACAGATGTCCAGGTGGTTGAAGTCCCCTATCATGCATCATACTTAGCAATCTCATGCTACCAATTATTTTCTGCTCAGAAGTTTTCCTCCGATTTGGAGGTAAGTGACAGACACTCCATAATTTTTTATTTTTTTTTCTGTCTAGGAACTTGAACTCATTTTCATTATGTGTTAAATTGCTTAAATTTTTAGTGTGTTAATTTGTTTCAAAGCTCCGTTTAAGATATAGTACAGTTCTTGACTAGCATAATCTGCTTTGTCTTATTTTTATATCACAGTATTACAGTGTTCTGTTTGCTGCCTTTTGTCCTCTTCCCAGTATGTTTAATATATAAATATCTTTATGAAGACCCAGATGTCTCATTTCCCATATTATTTTTTGGAATTCACGTAGTAACGTGTACCAGTGTTCTTGTTCCCTTAGGACTCTGTGTAATTGACAGTTTGTTTTCAATTTCTTATTTGATTATTTCCATCCTCTGAGCTATCCTTTGCATGAAGATACTGCTAGGTTATGTGATAAAAGCTCATCTGCACTCCCACAAAGGAGCACAGGGAGACAATGGCAGGAAGGAGAGCCCCAACAATATCCTGCCCAGCTATTCCCAGGTCCATCACAGGAGACATCACCCTATCACAGGTCCATCTTCACAAACCCAGAGGAGCACAGGGGCACAATGGCAGATAGGAACACAAATTAAGGACTCAGAGGAAGGACACACTGTCCAGGCCCCTAACAGGGCAGTTGTGGGAGAACCTCAGCCCCAGTGTCCAGGTGTGAAACCCATCCAGATGAATTGTGAGGAGCAGCTCTGTGGATCACCTTTCAGACTAAGGGTGGGGTTGCAACATAGTGGTGGGACACATAGGATGCAGGGGAAGAGCATTTTGGAATCACACAGGAATTATTATTGTATGTTTACAGGAGGAACCAAAGGCAGGAAAAGATGATTTAGTTGATTTGAGGAGGGACAAGCATAGGAAAATAGAGGCATAGGGAATAAAAAGAGTGTATATGTATATATGTGTTGTGTATGTGTGTTTTTCAGCTTTTCTATTGGCTGGACCTGGGGGCACAGAGCTGCAGTAGCCTCACCTGTCTCAGGCTGTTGGATCTAACAGATCCTCTAACAGATATAAAATTTAATTTCTTAATCTGTTATAGAAACATAATCCCAAAATATTTGTTTCTGTGCTTTCCAGCTTTCTCCTGTTCTGCAGTTTAAATTCCGTCTCTTGACCTTCTTGACTGTATGTGACAGCAGCTTTGTTCCCTATGGTTCAAATGAAATCCTTTTCTCCCATACTGGCACCTTTTATTCCTGTGTCTCTATTTCCTGCTGAATCTACTTCTTACACTATCATCTCTGCCAACCATTCAAATGATCTCTCTCCTCCTCTCTCTGGTCCTACGAACACTTCAGAGGATGTTACTGAAGAAGTCCTGGTCTTCGTCTTCTTATAATTTTGCCTTCAGAACATCTTTTCTACTGTTTCTTCTTTTGATGTTTGGTGAACGTGGATAGGGCACAAAAGTAGAGCTAAAACTTTCACTACAAGGTATTTTCCCCAGGAGTTAAATCTGCTTGTCTTGTTAGTAATAAAGCATGAGAGATGATATCAGTGTGCTCTTCCCCCTGAACTGAGGTTCTTCTTATTTGGAAAATGTTTAGATATATGGTTTTCACACTGTTTTTCAAATAAAGCAAGCTTCCAAATATTGAAATCTCTCTGTACATCCTGAGCAGGTAACTGCTTTCGCAAGATGGAAGCACTAGAACTGTAGGTTACTGGAAAAGTAAGGCATATTGATGAATGAGGTTTTTGAAGTTTATGTCTAGACGAAGTTAAATAAAGCATCATGTTTGTTACAGAGAAGGTAATTAGCATCATAATAAAACCTGAAGAGAAGTGGTGAAAAACTAGAGTACTTTCTGAAAGGCATGCCATAGGACAGCACAAGTTATTAGGTAATAATTTGATTCAATATCAAAATTCAATAGATACTTGAACTAAAATATACATGCTCCCTACTAAATACTGATTTCTTTTTTTGCCATGTTGGGGTCTTTTCTAAATTACTGCACCTTTTTAGAAGATATAATGGCAATCATGTGATCACCAATATTTAAACTTGGAAGAATACATTATCATTTTTCTTATATCTTAATGAGAAACTGTTTCTTAATAAGAAACTTTTACACATTATGCAACAGCTACATAAGCCAAAATTCTTCTTTCAAATGGAAAATGAGTTAAATAAATCTCATCTACAATGTTATATTCTCCAAATGTCATTACTCAGAGATCCATTAAAGTCCATGAAAATTCTGCATGTCATGACTGTGAACTGCTGCTACCAGACAAGTACAACACCCTCATGGAAGAGACAAACTCTTTAATGATTTATCTGACTCTTGGTTGCTGCTTATCTTGTTTGAACTCAGTGAGTTAAATGGCAACTCTTACCCTGATCTGGTACAGACCCTGCATGGCATCAAATCTCACCATAAAATGAAAAATGAGCAAATTTGTCACAAAAAAAACTTGATGCTATATAAATATGTCTTGGACACCGACTATCTAAAGAAACACAAATACTCAGATGTGTGTGCTCTGCCACCAAATATGGTGATATGAAACACTGACCAGCAAAATTCCTGACAATTACTGCCTCTATAGCAATTCTGAAACATACAAATCAGAAAGGTAAATATGCAAATAACCAAAAAAGACCTATAAGATGTGAAGAAAAAAGTGCAGTTACTAAAGAAAGCACTTCAAGAATGCTTATTTAATTTCAATTAACTGACCAATTTTTTCAAGCTCCTAAAAACAAATTGGTGGTAATAGAACTTCAAACTGAGGGAAAAACATGACATGTATTTCAAAAAGAAAGATTTAAAGTGAAGTATGCATCAAAAATATCAACAACACCAGAGTGATTTATTAAATAAGTGGTGTTGCCAAGTTCGCAACTAAAGATAATTACATATAGACTTGTGCATTCAGCTATGAACTCATTAAAATTGACTCAATTCCCACCCTGCTGTAGCAGTTATCACCATAGCTATGCTACCATAAGATGACACTAATCCGTTTGAGGAACTCGGAAGTCTCAGCAGGTAGCACACTTCCCCCATAAATAGGACACCTGGATGTAAACCACATTTCTTATCTCCCAGAAGAACTTCTTTAAACATCAGGCCATAGCAAAGACTGGACTGGAAACAGTGAGGGAGGAAAGAAGTAGCTCTCAACCCCTCCTGTATAAGCTCTGACACTGCTTAGAAAGAAATAGTTATCAATGGATTCAGGAAGTGACAGAGGATGATTTTATTGACTCTTGGTAAAGGAATTGTTTGGGAAGGTGAGTGGCTTGACCCTGACCTCAGAGCTATTTCTGAATTTTACCCATTTACTCTTACAGATAAAGGGCAAAAGTACCTGTCACCACAATGGCCATGAATTCAAAATGAAGATGGCAAGATTCACTGTCTGAAGATCTGATCCTGTCTAGATATGGTAGGTATTGAATTAGGATTATTGAATCGGGGCCCTAAGTGCTGCTATGCCAAGCTTCTGGAGCCTAACTGGATTAAGAAGTCAGATATCAAGTTGCTTAGACTGGGGAAGTAGATGACATTGTAGAGGTAAAACCGTTGAGGATTTCTAAGTCAAACTGGAAGATGTCTTTAAGGCTTTGGAATATTAGGACTAGCTGACAGCAGTCCTTTCAGTTTTGGTAGTGATAGCAAGAATACTTTATTGATGTACTAATACAGCTTTTGAAACCATAGTTCTTCAATGAAAAGTACACAATGTAGATAGAATGAATGGGATGCAACAAAAGGTAGCAATAATGACCAAGTACAAAAATATGTATTTTCCCTATCAAAACACTCTGAGAATAAAATGAAATATGCAGGTTTTGAACCAAAATCTGCTACGAGGAAACAATGACAACTGAACAAAACTTTGATGGTAAATAAAAGGCAGGATTTTGTAAGAATTGAAAAGTTTAAATTATTACAGTTAATCTCATAAATTATGTTAATCTGCATACAGCTGAAGTAGATGCAGTTGAGATGGAGGGAGCCACACAACCCAGTTGTTGGTGTGGTAAACCCATGCCTGTAAACTACAAGGTAGAACTGAGACCAGAAAGTAAGTGAACAGTGTAAGAAATTGTTAGGGTATTTGTAAACAAGAAACAGTCAAATCTGGGGGAATTGTGATCTGCAGGGAAATCAGGATGTGAAAATGAAGCCATGGATGGGGATGTCTACAGATCTGTCTGAATGTAATCACTGTTTCATTTCAGGGTAGGACAAAGATTTATTATACTCTTCTTTCTTTGAGCGTGTTAATTTGCAACTATGGAACGCAAGTACCTAAAAAGAAGAGCCTAGAAAAATGTATAATATTAATTTAAAGGAAAAATTGAATTAAAACTGCTTTATATATTGATAGTTGTGGTCCAGCTGTTTTGGGGATGGAGGACAAGGAGACGATTTAATTATTTAACAATGTAGAATTTCATAGAAATAGAATTTCATAGAATCATTAAGGTTGGAAAAGACCTCCAAGATCATTGAGTTCAACCGTCAACCCAACACCACCATGCCCACTAAACCATGTGCCTAAGCGCCTCATCTACAGCTTTCCTCAACAGCTCCCCTGTCTCTATCAAAACATCCTGCTTCTCTCCAAAAGGCCATGCTTGGAGCAAAACTGAGGTGGTTCAGCTCCAGCGAGAGCTCAGCTAATGAAGCTGGAGGTCTTGTGTTTGCCTCTTGTGCTGCAGCAGATGAGGAGGGCCAAGCTGGCAGATGGGCTCTGTGCTAATATTGAAAGACTCGTTGGCCATGCTCAGATGCTCTGGATGTCAGGGCTGCATAGACCTGCCAGTGTCAGCTAAATAGCAATTATCGGCTATTCTGTAGGAGCGTAAATGAAGCGTCCTTTTCCCAAAGAGTGTTACCCTGAATTGTGTTGCCCTATAAACCAGTTCTATGGGGCTTGACTGTTTCTGTCAAAAAGCTTAGTGAAACCAAGATTGGAAATCCAAGTGCATGGGAGGTATGAAGCAAAAGCAAGGTGGAGAGTTCATGTGTTTTGCCAGGTATCAGATAACTCATACTGGGTTGAGTAACACAATGTGTTTGAAACAGCTAAGCTTTAAAGAGAGGCTGGTACGTTTGGGGAGTGTCCTCCTGGCCCCCGGCCATAAGCAAGTGAGATACAGGTTGGAGAAGTTGAGCTGCTCGCCATTGACATCAGTGGCACTAAGCAGCAGTCTGGCCTAATGCCCAACCTCATGGGGATTTTCCACTGCTCAGGACCCTGTGGAGCAGGACCACACCCCCATCACAGACACCTCTGAGTAACAGGATTCCTCTCCCAGCCCAACAGTTTGGGGTAATTTGGTGACTCTAAGCAATACTGGCATACTCAGTTGAACCCTACTGCCTTGGCCCTTCCAGGGATGTTTTCAACTCAGCTTCTCTAATGAAGTGCCTTTTCTGTAGGCACATAAAAGCCTGTGCTTTGATGCCTAAGACACTTGGTAGCCCAAAGTCAAGATACTAGCATTTTTGCCAGTATGTGACCAGTGAAATGCAAAGTCAAAAGTTTAGCATTTTTCCTTTGCAATTACTTCCTTCTCTTTTTTTTTTTTTATTTTAAAATTTGAAAAAAAAAATTGCAAAAAGGGAAGATCTGGTTTCAGGCAAAACCAGAAGTGGTACCTTCCCCCATAATTTCTTGGGTTACTAATGTGTTTTTCATAAAAACCTGTTGTTCATATTGGTTGGGAGGAGACCTCAAGGTAAATTTACCAGGAACAAAGATGACTGCTCATGCTGATACTGGGACGGGCTTAGGGCTGCTCTGGTTACATAATGATGCTTAAAAAAAACCTTCTGGGGGCTGGAGACTTTGTCTCCCTGCCTGCAGGCTGGGGATGTCCTGTATTGTGTGATGGTACAAGGACATATGATACTGTGGCTGTTTGATAAGATAAACCTCTGGGTGGTAGGAGGTAGTGAGAAGTTCCTCTTGTCTTGCTTTGACATCTGCTGCCCATGTAGTTTTGTTTCAGAGTGTTTGGGGAGGCGTGTGTTTCTTTTCATCTATAACTTACTTTAATTAACTGTTTTTTCCTATCCCCTCCCTGTCTTTCTATCCCAATGGTCTTTAACTCTGCAAGTCATCCTGATGAGGATTTGAAGAAAGACAATATGACAATGGTATGCAATCACAACATCAACTCCCACTTTATGATGGAACCTTCTCCCCTTTTGGTGAGGATTCTTTGTTGTTTTCTGAATATAAACTTAAAAACAGATTTCTTAACTCACTAGTTAAATTTGTTTATGTGAACACTGCATATAGCAGTAGGACACCAATTTGAAAGTAATTATGGTTAGTAATTATTTTACAGTCTTAATCTTAGTAAAGAGAGACACGCTGTGGTGTAATAAAGATACAGACTCTACGGTTTCAACAATGAGATTAATGTGTCTTCTGGGGAAAAATTAACAACCTAAAATTACTTCATATTAGAGGAGTTTGGTGCTGCAGTAACATGATTATACAATTAAACACTTCCACATAAGTTTTGGAAATAACTAATATAAAACTAATCTACTGGCATGGAATTCATATTGTAAGCTAATATAAAACAATGCCCCCTAGGCATTGAATTTGTTTTCTTGTAGCAGTTTTTATTTTCACTTTTAGGGAAGCTGTGTGAAAGAACGTATGATATAGCAGGATGGTCAAATTTTATAAATGTAAGGTCTGTTATGCCCATTACATTGGTATCTAAGCATATATAAAATTAAGACAATATTTCCCACAACATTTTACAGCTTACTTCATAAACATATCCCTAGCTAAAAAAAGTAGCATGGCACTTCTCAAATTTACCTCAGTTGTTCTGTAGAGGCCATAGGTAGACAGTTCGCCCATGTAGAATGTGTCCCAGAGACATCATGTTTTGGAAAAGACAAAGTCTGGGGCTCTGCCTTGACATTGGATGGGGAAGCATCCCAGTGAGATGCAAAGGTCAGGATTATAAAAGGAGTTAGAGACATGTGCACGCCTGCAGGGCTATGATCTTATTGGCATTACAGAGACATGGTGGGATGGCTCCTATGATTGGAGTGTTGGAATGGAAGGATACAGGCTCTTTAGGAAGGACTGGCAGGGGAGACAAGGAGGGGGTGTCACCCTCTATGTCAATGACCAGCTGGAGTGCATGGAGGTCCTCCCGGGGATGGATGAGGAGCCGACTGAGAGCTTATGGGTCAGGATTAAAGGGAGGGCAGGGACAGGTGACATTATAGTGGGGGTCTGCTACAGGCCACCTGACCAGGAAGACCAAGCAGATGAGGCTCTCTATAGACAGATAGGAGCAGCCTCACGTTCATAAGCCCTGGTCCTCATGGGGGACTTCAACCACCCCGATACCTGTTGGAGGAACAACATGGCAGGGCATAAGCAATCTGGGAGGTTCTTGAAATGCATCGATGATAACTTCCTTCTCCAAGTGAGAGAGGAGCCAACGAGGAGAGGTGCTATGCTGGACCTTGTTCTCACTAAAAAGGAGGGGCTGGTGGGGAATGTGAAGCTCAAGGCCAACCTTGCTTGCAGTGACCAAGAAATGGTGGAGTTCAAGATCCTTGGGGCACTGAGGAGGGTGCACAGTAAGCTCACTACCCTTGATTTCAGGAGAGCAGACGTTGGCCTCTTCAGGGATCCGCTTGGTAGAGTGTCATGAGATAAAGCCTTGGAGAGAAAAGGGCCCAAGAAATCTGGTTAATATTGAATGATCACCTCCTCCAAGCTCAAGAGTGATGCATCCCAACAAAGAGGAAATCAGGCAAAAACACCAGGAGGTGTGCATGGATGAACAAGGAGCTCCTGGACACACTCAAACACAAAAAGGAAACCTACAGAGAGTGGAAGCAAGGACAGGTAGCCTGGGAAGAATACAGAGAAATTGTCCGAGTGGCCAGGGATCACATTAGGAAAGCTGAAGCCCTGATAGAATTAAATCTGGCCAGGGAAATCAAGGGCAACAAGAAAAGCTTCTACAGGTACGTTGGTCATAAAAGGAAGACTAGGGAAAATGTGGGCCCTCTCTGGAACGAAATCGGAGACCTGGTTACCCGGGATACAGAGAAGACGGAGGTACTCAATGACTTCTTTGCCTCAGTCTTCACTGGCAAGTGTTCAACCCTCACCGCCCAAGCCGCAGAAGGCAAAGGTAGGGACTGGGGGAATGAAGAGCCACCCACTGTAGAAGAAGATCAGGTTCAAGACCTGAAGGTGCACAAGTCCATAGGACCTGATCAGATCCGTCCATGTGTTCTGACGGGACTGGCGGATGAAGTTGCTAAGCCACTATCCATCATATTTGAGAAGTCGTGGCAGTTCGGTGAAGTTCCCACTGACAGGAAAAGGGAAAACATAACCCCCATTTTTAAAAAGGGAAAAAAGGAAGACCCAGGGAACTACAGGCCAGTCAGTCTCACCTCTGTGCCTGGGAAGATCATGGAGCAGATCCTCCTGGAAGCTCTGATGAGGCACATGGAGACAGCCAGCATGGCTTCACCAAGGGCAAGTCCTGCCTAACCAACCTACTGGCCTTCTATGATGGAGTGACTACATCAGTGGACATGGGAAGGGCTACAGATGTCGTCTATCTGGACCTCTGTAAGGCCTCTGATACAGTCCCCCACAACATCCTTCTCTCTAAACTGGAGAGGTATGGATTGGATGGGTGGAGTGTCCGGTGGGTGAGGAATTGGATGGATGGTCACATCCAGAGGGTAGTGGTCAATGGCTCAATGTCCAGATGGAGATCGGTGGCAAGAGGTGTCCCGCAGGGGTGCGTATTTGGACCGTTACTATTTAATATCTCATCAACGACATAGACAGTGGCATTGAGTGCACCCTCAGAAAGTTTGCAGATGACACCAAGTTTGCAGATGAGTGGTGCAGTTGACGCGTCTGAGGGACAGGATGTCATCCAGAGGGACCTGGACAAGCTTGAGAAGTGGGCCCATGTGAACCTCTTGAGGTTCAACAAGGCCAAGTGCAAGATCCTGCACCTGAGTCGGGGCAACCCCCAGTATCAAAATAGGCTGGGGGATGAAGGGATTGAGAGCAGCCCTGTCGAGAAGGACTTGGGGGTACTGGTGGATGAAAAGCGGGACATGAGCCGATAATGTGCGCTCGCAACCCAGAAGGTCAACCGTATCCTGGGCTGCATCAAAAGAAACGTGGCCAGCAGGTGGACGGAGGTGATTCTGCCCTGCTTCTTCTCTGCTCTGGTGAGACCCCACCTGGAGTACTGCATCTAGCTCTGGAGCCCTCAGCACAAGAAAGACATGGACCTGTTGGAGCAAGTCCAGAGGAGGGCCACGAAAATGATCAGGGGGATGGAAGGCCTCTCCTATGAAGAAAGGCTGAGAGAGTTGGGATTGTTTAGCCTGGAGAAGAGAAGGCTTTGGGGACACCTTATTGCGGCCTACGAGGATGTTCTTTACAACATCTAACAGGAATCAGAATAATAAAACGGTCAATCCTTTCTGAACAAAGCTTAGTGACAAATGAAGTTGGCAACCCTCAGTGCTTAAATGAGTGTTTCACCAGTATTCTAAATGGAATCAGATGGCAACTTCCCAGAGACTGTGCATGTTCCCCAGGGGAGAGGAAAATGTAACAACACTCCACCATGGCACTGGAGCACATAATTAGGCAATTAGATCTATTAAAAGCTGACAAAGGGCAAAGCATAGATGTACCTTCTCCTTAGGCTTCAATATGGCAGTACTTGTAATAACCTATATAGAAAGTCACAGTGAACACATGAATTTTAAGACTGACTTACTGTCATTTATGTATGTATGAGCATATGCACACCTAACATATACTATGTATATTTTACGTGAATACATACATACATATATGTTTATACACATACATTATATATATGTGTGATTACAAACAATTCTGTCTCTCTTCAGAGAATGGTGATTTTGTCAAAAGTCCAAGGCAAAAGTAATTTATGCTCTAATTTCTCCTAGTGGTCTTCATTCCGCACAGATCTATTTCAGGATGCCAAAACGTGAGGACTGGGAAGTACTCTCTCCCTCATGCAGGCTAGTTATCTTCCCAGTGCATCTGGAAGAGACAAATGTTCCCAATAGTGTGAGAGGAGAGAGAGCTTCTCCATTTCTTAAAGAATATATTTACTAGGAAATGAACTGATCTTCAGTGTGGACCCTGTGTGTGTGTCCTTCAACACCAGTCAGATGACCCCAGCTTAACAGCTTGTGTCACGGAATGAAAGATTGTTGTGAAGTCTTTCTGTTCATATTGATTTTACAGTTAGTATATGGACTGGTGGAACTGGAACTAATTTCATTTTTATTATATTTGTTGGGTAAAATGCTGCAATTTAATTGTATTTAGACGTTCATTTTCAGTGCACAGGTGTAAATCATAGATTTTATAATTTGTTTGTGATTTTATGATTCTTGTGGTAGAAGGAAAAAAGCATATTAAAAGGGCCTTCCCAATCTTCTCTTTTATTATCTGAAAAATGAAGGTATTACTATAATTGCCTCCATCACTCTCCATATATCCAGGTATACATATGCATTTTATTAATAATGTGTTGTTAATTATATAATTATACACTCAATAGAAATGTAATATATTATTTATTAATAATATATTATTAATACTATTAATATTATTTATTACTTTATGTCATAGAATCATAAAATCATTAAGGTTGGAAAAGACCTCTAAGATCATCGAGTCCAACCATCAACCCAACACCACCATGCCCACTACACCATGTCCCTAAGCACCTCATCTACACGTCTTTTAAATACTCCAGGGGTGGGGACTCCACCACTTCCCTGCACAGCCTGTTCCAAGGCCTGACCACTCTTTCAGTAAAGAAATTTCTCCTAATGTCCAGTCTAAACCTCCCTTGGCACAACTTGAGGCCATTTCCTCTCATCCTATCGCTAGTTACTTGGGAGAAGAGACCAACACCCACCTCGCTACAACCTCCTTTCAGGTAGTTGTGGAGCACGATGAGGTCTCCCCTCAGCCTCCTGTTCTCCAGACTAAACAACCCCAGTTCCCTCAGCCGCTCCTCATCAGACTTGTGCTCCAGGTCCTTCACCAGCTTCGTTGCCCTTCTCTGCCAACACCTCCATGTCTTTCTTGTGGTGAGGGGCCCAAAACTGAACACAGTATTCAAGGTGTGGCCTCACCAGTGCCGAGTACAGGGGCACGATCACCTCCCTACTCCTGCTGGCCACACTAGTTCTGATACAGGCCAGGATGCCGTTGGCCTTCTTGGCCACCTGGGCACACTGCCGGCTCATGTTCAGCCGGCTGTCGACAAGCACCCCCAGGTCCTTTTCCTCTGGGCAGCTTTCCAGCCACTCTTGCCTAAGTCTGTAGTATTGCCTGGGGTTGTTGTGGCCGAAGTGCAGGACCCGGCACTTGGCCTTGTTGAACCTCATACAATTGGCCTCGGCCCATCGATCCAGCCTGTCCAGGTCCCTCTGCAGAGCCTTCCTACCCTCGAGCGGATCAACACTCCCACCCAGCTTGGTGTCGTCTGCAAACTTACTGAGGGAGCACTCGATCCCCTCATCCATATCATTGATAAAGATATTGAACAAGACAGGCCCCAAAACTGAGCCCTGGGGAACACCGCTCGTGACCAGCCGCCAACTGGATTTAACTCCGTTGACCACAACTCTCTGGGCTCGGCCGTCCAGCCAATTTTTTACCCAGCGAAGAGTGTACCTGTCTAGGCCGTGAGCCGCCAGCTTCTCTAGGAGAATGTTGTGGGAGACAGTGTCAAAGGCTTTACTGAAGTCCAGGTAGACCACATCCACAGCCTTTCCCTCATCCATGAGGCAGGTCACCTGGTCATAGAAGGAGATCAGGTTGGTCAAACAGGACCTGTCTTCCATGAACCTGTGCTGGCTGGGCCTGATCCCCTGGTTGTCCCAGACATGGTTCGTGAGCGCCCTCAAAACGAACCACTCCATAATCTTCCCCAGCATCGAGGTCAGGCTGACCAGCCTGTAGTTCCCCGGATTCTCCTTCTGGCCCTTCTTGTAGATGGGCGTCACATTGGCAAGCCTCGAATCGTCGGGGACTTCCCCAGTTAACCAGGACTGCTGGTAAATGATGGAGAGTGACTTGGCAAGCTCCTCCGCCAGCTCCCTCAGTACCCTTGGGAGGATCCCATCTGGCCCCATAGACTTGTGAGTGTCCAGGTGACATAGCAGGTCATTAACTTCTTCCTCTTGGAATGTCATTACTCAGGAGCCAGTAATTGTGCCAGGTACTCCACAAACACAGGAGAAAAACAAACATGTATTGAGTCACACTTCAAAAATCTATACTACACAGTATTTTAAGAAATACATATGATAATATGAATAAAAAAATCAATTACAGATCATATATTCAAGTAAAATCTAATCAAATAAAATTTGGAAGATCCTGATCATATGGAAATCAATAGATCTGGCAGATAACATGACATGAAGCAGAATATACCTTTTGATCTCTGCTGCAGTGTGATACAGAATGGAGAAATGAAAATAGAAGAAAATACAAAAGTTCAGCAGAATAAAAAGATGAAACATAAAGTAATAGAGGAAGAGATAGCAAACAGTCACTAGGAGACAAAGCTGTAGATAAGCAATATCATCAGCTTCTTAAGTGGTCAAGACGTTTCAAAACTACATTAATTTTAAATAACTTTTCTTTTAAGAGGCAGGAAAATTGACTGCCTATAGCCTTTATGTTGCTTGAGAATATCATGCTTGGTTTACTCTATATCAATATCTTCCCTCTTGTGTTGTTTCTTTGCATCACATACCCCAAAAAAGTGGAACCTTCCTTAGGTAATTTCTCCGCAAACAAGGAAATCTTTTTCTAAATTACTTCCCAGTTTCATTTCTTTTTTAAAAATGGTCTCCTTGAACTATCCCTGCCTTGTTCTGTTGTCCTGGTTTCGGCTGGGATAGGGTTAAATTTCTTCCTAGTGCTGTGTTTTGGATTTAGTATGAGGAGAATGT
Organism: Calonectris borealis; assembly: GCF_964195595.1. NCBI lineage: Eukaryota > Metazoa > Chordata > Aves > Procellariiformes > Procellariidae > Calonectris > Calonectris borealis. The sequence continues at coordinate 19,165,812 of NC_134313.1, forward strand.
TGATAACACACTGATGTTTTCAGTTGTTGCTAAGTGCCCTCCTAGTCCAAGGACAGCTCCCGTGCCTACTGACTGAGCTAGGTGGGAGGGAACATAATCAGGACAGCCAGCCCAGCTGGCTAATGGGGTATTCCATACCATGTGACGTCATGCTCAGTATATGAAGGGTAGGCGTGATCCAGGAAGTACCGATCGCTACTTGGTTATCGGTCAGCGCGGGTGGTGAGCAATTGCATTGTGCATCACTCATTTTGTATATTCTATCATTATTTATTATCATTATTCTCCCTTTTTCTGTTCTATTAAACTGTCTTTATCTCAGCCCACGAGTTTTTCTCACTCTTACCCTTCCGATTCTCTCCCCGTCCCGCTGGGGGGGCGGGGGGAGTGAGCGAGCGGCTGCGTGGTATTTGGCTGCCTGCCAGGTTAAACCACGACATCTGTACATCAGTGACAGTTTTACATTCTCTTTCAGTAATTTCTGGATAGTTTTCTGTTTCTGTGACTTATTTTAGAGGCCAAGAATATAAATGGTCTTCAACCACTGCATTGTAATTCTGATGCCCAATATTTTTGCAGGGTTCGGAGAGATAGTTCACACCCATGCACACACAAATGGGTTTTATACATATGTGATTGTTATTGGGGAAAGAAACTAGCAAGGACAACTCTCCTTGTCTTCATTGTACAGCAATGAAAACTGTTCATTGTATTGGCAAATGCCATCTTCAATGCAGGAAAGCTAATGTCTCTATACTCCCTTACAGCATCTCTTAAGAGTTTGATTTCCTTCCATTCAGCATAGAAGGAGATGAGGAGATTAACCTTCATCAGGTAAAGTTAGCATCTTTGAAGTTTCCTTATATGACTCCTCAGGAACGAACAAACAAACAAACAAACCACAAAGACTTTACAAGTAATTGAACTTCATACAGATTAACTAGGGGAAAAAAGAAAGTAGTTCAGGCTACACAATGAATCCTTTTGGCATTAAATTCAATGAATCTGCGATGTGTTCCTTAACTATTTCTCCTTTCTGCTTAAGCAATATGAATATATTACATACATATTATAAACAATGGAAAAAGCAGAAATGGAGTGAAAAGTCTGTGTTAAAAGCAAGTAGTTATTAAGAAGTTGTTTTATTATCATTAAGACAAAGTTGTTTTCTGAATTTGTACCAAAAAAATAAAAGTTTGTCTATTATATGGAGTACAATCTACAAAACTTTTAGTAAAATCATGGTAAATGATATTTGAGACAGTGTAAGAGAGGTAATGGATTTTGAAGCCAAGTAATAAAGACAAAAATAATTTCAAGAACGTAGAAATTAAATAATGTGACAGCTAGTGAAAACTGTGGTGTTAGAATTCTATTTATTTATGGAAAGCCATGCAGTTTTAAGTTTTACAGTAATATGAGTAGTTTAAAATACTATAAACAATGCACTGAAGACTTTTGTATTAAGTGTAAATTTAATGTTCTTTGAATCAAGGGAAGGAGAATTCATGTTATTTTTGTCAGCTGCTACTCAATTTAAAAAGTAACATAAAATAAATAAATAAACACATTTCATTCATTTTCTAAATAGACGCTACTATTATTATATAAAAACTTGATTCTGAATGATTCTTTACTGCTACTGGAACATTGTTCCATCTAATCTTTTTTACTGAATTCATAAAATTGCTGGGTTGGAAGGGAGCTCATGAATGTATCTAACTCACTCTCTGTTTAAATAGCTTTAAGTCATTTTTGGCCAATGCTCTTTCTACTTTGTTTTTAACAGTGATGGTGGAGGCTTCACAGCCTTCCCAACCTAGTGCAGTACTGTTCTATCTTTACCACCAGGTGTCTCATCTCTTGGATTTCTTTGCTACAATTATTATTCATGCTACACATGCATACACGGAAAACAGGAAAACTGGAAAACATAGTTGGTTTGATTACTTGTTCCAACTGATATTAACCAGGTATATCTATATTTACTCATTCCTCCTTTCTGACTTTATAAAAATAGGGACAATAGAGCTTTTTCCAGTCTTCCAATATCTCACCAAGTTTCCCTGAGTTTTCAAGAGATAAAGGGCTTTGGCTCTGAGATTTCATTAGTCAAAATCTAAGTATCTTTATATGAAATTAACCTATAAAATGAAAATGTGCAAATTACCTGAGTGCTTTTTTAGTTGTTTCTTGCTTGTTCCTGACTAAGATTTTATCCTTCTCATTGTAATTACCACTTGGTCTGTGTTCATCAATTTAGTATGATATAATTTACTGTCCTGGTTTCGGCTGGGATAGGGTTAAATTTCTTCCTAGTGCTGTGTTTTGGATTTAGTACGAGAAGAATTTTGATAACACACCGATGTTTTCAGTTGTTGCTAAGTGCCCTCCTAGTCCAAGGACAGCTCCCGTGCCTACTGACTGAGCTAGGTACACAAGATGGGAGGGAACATAATCAGGACAGCCAGCCCAGCTGGTTAATGGGGTATTCCATACCATGTGACGTCATGCTCAGTATATGAAGGGTAGGCGTGATCCAGGAAGTACCGATCGCTACTTGGTTATCGGTCAGCGCGGGTGGTGAGCAATTGCATTGTGCATCACTCATTTTGTATATTCTATCATTATTTATTATCATTATTCTCCCTTTTCTGTTCTATTAAACTGTCTTTATCTCAACCCACGAGTTTTTCTCACTCTTACCCTTCCGATTCTCTCCCCGTCCCGCTGGGGGGGCGGGGGGAGTGAGTGAGCGGCTGCATGGTATTTGGCTGCCTGCCAGGTTAAACCACGACAGTCCTTTTTGGCGCCCAACGTGGGGCTCAAAGGGTTGAGATAACGATAGATCTGATCAAAGTTAAGGCAAAATTGTTATAAGCATCCATTATATTGATTGGTCACAATGTTGATGTATTGGCTGTCAAAGTTGTGGGGCTGGCTCTCAATGTTGGGTCATGTAATACCTTGCTTGCAGTATGTGTTCCCTTTTGTGCTGTTTATCATCAGTCGGAACTGGGCCAAGATTATCATTTTGTTGCTGTTTTATGAGGTGATAAAATCATTGGTCGTAAGTCTAATCTGGTATCTGTACTCGGCACTGCCGTCATTTCTGTACCTCGGGAACCACCTCTTAGAAATTATTGGTAATTGCACTTGTTCCTCCTCGGAGAATGAATTTAAGGGGGAGACGGGATGGGACACTCTCTCCCACTTGTTCATCTTCCCTTCCATATCGTCAGAAACTCCTTTTTCTTCTATCCTCTTCACAAAGATGTCCACAATATTCCCTGAGAATTTTGAATATCCTTGGGATGTTCAAACAAGCATGTTCATATTGCTATGTCTCCTGAATGTGGTTCAGGCCTTGTTTAGGGTTAAACAACTATTCAGGAATACTGTCCAGAGATCAACCCTCAGGAACAAGAAAAGAGGGAGGGCAAGCAGTGGTGCCTCATCGGGGCGGGCGGAGCGGCGAGTCTCGGGGGCGGCTACAGACACAGTGGTTACTTAAAACCCCACGACAGGCACTGCGGCTACTCCAACCCCCATGACAACCCCTGTGGCTACTCAAACCCCGGCAACAGTCACCATAGCTTCTCCAACCCCTGCGACAAGCACTGCAGCCACTCAAACTCCGGCAACAGGCACTACAGTTACTCCAGCCCCCGTGACAGGCACTGCAGCTACCCAAACCCCAACAACAGGCACTACAGCTGAACCAGAGGACCAACCCTTGCTGGTATCCGTTGCCCCTGTACAGAAGAGGAAATCTTGGAAGCGGAGATCAGGTCGTTTAGAAAGGGATGATGAAAGAGCAGGGACATCACGAGGAGAGGAGGAGGAAGAGGAAGAACTCATAAACGAGACGGAAACCACCCGATCCCTATCCCTGAGTGAGCTGCGAGATATGCAGAAAGATTTCAGCCGTCGTCCAAGCGAGCATATTGTTACCTGGCTGCTCCGATGCTGGGATAATGGGGCCAGTAGCCTGGAATTGGAGGGGAAGGAAGCCAAACAGCTGGGATCCCTTGCTAGGGAAGGAGGCATTGACAAAGCGATTGGAAAAGGGACACAGGTCCTCAGCCTCTGGAGGCGACTGCTGTCAGGTGTGAAGGAAAGGTATCCCTTCAAGGAAGATGTTATATATCGCCTAGGCAAATGGACCACTATGGAGAGAGGTATCCAGTACCTGAGAGAACTAGGCGTGCTGGAGGTGGTTTATAGTGACCTGGACAACAACCAAACGCCCAAAGATCCAGATGACGTTCAGTGCACCCGACCCATGTGGCGGAAGTTGGTACGGAGTGCACCAGCATCGTACGCCAGTTCGTTGGCAGTACTGTGCTGGAAAGAGGAAGAAGCACCAACGGTGGATGAGGTGGTTAGCAGACTTCGGGATTTTGAAGAAACTATCTCCTCCTCCCTTGTCTCGGCTGTGGAGAAACTGTCCCGAAAGGTCCAGCAACTCGAAGAGGGTATGTCCTATTCCCCACCTGTACGGACCAGTATCTCAGCCATTAGGAGTCAGCGTTTTTCTCCTCAAGAGAGAGGATATCGAAAGTACACACCACGGGGCACCCTGTGGTTTTACCTGCGTGACCACGGAGAGGACATGAGGCAGTGGGATGGAAAACCTACCTTGACCCTAGAGGCACGTGTACGTGAGTTGCAAGGAAAGACAATCACACAAGGGGGTTCTCCCAGGAAAAATGCTGCTCCAGTTTTCAGGAAAAACCTGTCTCACGACGGTCCAGTTTCCAGTGAACAGTTCCCCAGACAGAGTAGAAGGGCTGATCTTACTTTGGACTGTAATGAAGGAATTCTTGACTCACGTTTGCAAGAAGTGAGAAGCAGATACTATGACCAGAACTAGAGGGGCCCTGCCTCCAGCCAGGTGGAGGAAAGGGACAACCGGGTTTACTGGACTGTGTGGATTCGATGGCCTGGCACATCAGAGCCACAGGAGTATAAGGCTCTCGTAGACACCGGTGCACAGTGCACCCTAATGCCATCAAGCTATAAAGGGGCAGAACCCATTTGTATTTCTGGAGTGACAGGGGGATCCCAAGAGTTAACTGTATTGGAGGCCGAAGTGAGCCTAACCGGGAACGAGTGGCAGAAGCACCCCATTGTGACTGGCCCAGAGGCTCCGTGCATCCTTGGCATAGACTACCTCAGGAGAGGGTATTTCAAGGACCCAAAAGGGTACCGGTGGGCTTTTGGTATAGCTGCCTTGGAGACAGAGGAAATTAAACAGCTGTCCACCTTGCCCGGTCTCTCAGAGGACCCTTCTGTTGTGGGGTTCTTGAGGATTGAAGAACAACAGGTACCAATCGCTACCACAACAGTGCACCGGCGGCAATACCGCACCAACCGAGACTCCCTGATCCCCATCCATGAGCTGATTCGTCGACTGGAGAGCCAAGGAGTGATCAGCAAGACTCGCTCACCCTTCAACAGTCCCATATGGCCAGTGCGAAATTCTAATGGAGAGTGGAGACTAACAGTAGACTACCGTGGCCTGAACGAAGTGACGCCACCACTGAGTGCTGCCGTGCCGGACATGCTAGAACTTCAATACGAACTGGAGTCAAAGGCAGCCAAGTGGTACGCCACCATTGGCATCGCTAATGCGTTCTTCTCCATCCCTTTGGCGGCAGAGTGCAGGCCACAGTTTGCTTTCACTTGGAGGGGCGTCCAGTACACCTGGAACCGACTGCCCCAGGGGTGGAAACACAGCCCTACAATTTGCCATGGACTAATCCACACCACACTGGAACAGGGTGAGGCTCCAGAACACCTGCAATACATTGACGACATCATCGTGTGGGGCAACACAGCAGAAGAAGTTTTTGAGAAAGGGGAGAGAATAATTCAAATCCTTCTGAAGGCCGGCTTTGCCATAAAACAAAGTAAGGTCAAGGGACCTGCACAGGAGATCCAGTTTTTAGGAATAAAATGGCAAGATGGACGTCGTCAGATCCCAATGGATGTGATCAACAAAATAACAGCCATATCCCCACCGACTAGCAAAAGGGAAACACAAGCTTTCTTAGGCGTTGTGGGCTTTTGGAGAATGCATATTCCAGATTACAGCCTGATTGTAAGCCCCCTCTATCAAGTGACCAGGAAGAAGAACGATTTCAAATGGGGCCCTGAGCAACAACAAGCGTTTGAACAAATTAAACGGGAGATAGTTCATGCAGTAGCCCTTGGGCCAGTCCGGGCAGGACAAGATGTGAAGAATGTGCTCTACACTGCAGCCGGGGAGAATGGCCTTACCTGGAGCCTCTGGCAGAAAGCACCAGGGGAGACTCAAGGTCGACCCTTAGGGTTCTGGAGTCGGGAATACAGAGGATCGGAGGCCCGCTACACTCCAACTGAGAAAGAGATATTGGCAGCATATGAAGGGATTCGAGCTGCTTTGGAAGTGGTTGGTACTGAAGCACAGCTCCTCCTGGCACCCCGACTGCCGGTGCTGGGCTGGATGTTCAAAGGGAGGGTCCCCTCTACACATCATGCAACTGATGCTACGTGGAGTAAGTGGGTCGCGCTGATCACACAACGGGCCCGAATAGGAAACCCCAGTCGCCCAGGAATCTTGGAGGTGATCACGAACTGGCCAGAAGGCAAAGATTTTGGAATATCCCCAGAGGAGGAGGTGACACGTGCTGAAGAAGCCCCACTGTATAATAAACTACCAGAAAGCGAGAAGCAATATGCCCTGTTCACTGATGGGTCCTGTCGCCTTGTGGGAAAGCATCGGAGGTGGAAAGCGGCTGTATGGAGTCCTATACGCCAAGTTGCAGAAACTGCTGAAGGAGAAGGTGAATCGAGCCAGTTTGCAGAGGTAAAAGCCATCCAGCTGGCCTTGGACATTGCTGAACGAGAAAAATGGCCAGTACTTTATCTCTATACTGACTCATGGATGGTGGCAAATGCCCTGTGGGGGTGGTTGCAGCAATGGAAGCAGAACAACTGGCAGCGCAGAGGTAAACCCATCTGGGCTGCAGCGTTGTGGCAGGATATTGCTGCCCGAGTAGAGAACCTGACTGTAAAAGTACGTCATGTAGATGCTCACGTGCCCAAGAGTCGGGCCACTGAGGAACATCAAAATAACCAGCAGGTGGACCAGGCTGCTAAGATTGAAGTGGCCCAGGTGGATCTGGACTGGCAACATAAGGGTGAATTATTTATAGCTCGGTGGGCCCATGATGCCTCAGGCCATCAAGGAAGAGATGCAACATACAGATGGGCTCGTGATCGAGGGGTGGACTTAACCATGGACGCTATTGCACAGGTTATCCATGAATGTGAAACGTGCGCTGCAATCAAACAGGCCAAGAGAGTAAAGCCTCTTTGGTATGGGGGACGATGGTTGAAATACAAGTATGGGGAGGCCTGGCAGATTGATTATATCACACTCCCACAAACCCGCCACGGCAAGAGCTATGTGCTCACCATGGTGGAAGCAACCACCGGCTGGCTGGAGACATACCCTGTGCCCCATGCCACTGCCCGGAACACCATCCTGGGCCTTGAAAAGCAAGTCCTATGGCGACATGGCACCCCAGAAAGAATTGAGTCAGACAACGGGACTCATTTCCGAAACACCCTCATAGACACCTGGGCCAAAGAGCACGGCATTGAGTGGGTCTATCACATCCCCTACCATGCACCAGCCTCCGGGAAAATCGAACGATACAACGGGCTGCTAAAGACAACACTGAGGGCAATGGGTGGTGGGACATTCAAGCATTGGGACACACATTTAGCAAAAGCCACCTGGTTAGTCAACACTAGGGGGTCTGTTAATCGAGCTGGCCCTGCCCAATCAAGACTCTTACGTACTGTAGATGGAGATAAAGTCCCTGTCGTGCACATAAGAAATATGCTGGGGAAGACAGTCTGGGTTACTCCTGCCTCTGGCAAGGGAAAACCCATCCGTGGGATTGCTTTTGCTCAAGGACCTGGGTACACTTGGTGGGTGATGCGAAAGGATGGGCAAGTCCGGTGTGTACCTCAAGGGGATTTGATTTTGGGTGAAAATAGCCAATGAACTGAATTTTATGATGTCAATTGTTATATGATATTGTATATCATTATTTCTATGGTTGCTATCAATGGTATAGCAGTGAAAATCACCCAGATTAATGAAGAATGAGCTGACTCCGATGAAACCGAGCAAAGTGCAACGATGATAGAACTGAATGAGTGCAGCAGTACCGAAATGAGAACTGGCTTCAGGATGCAACAGCCCAACACCACACACCATCCTTCTGGCCCTGAAAGACTGTTATGACAGATGGAGCCCAAAGTTGTGGACTAAAAGAACTCAATGGACATTTGTATATATTTATGTATATATATGTATGTATATGTATTATATGTATATATATGTATGTATATGTATTATATATGTATATATATATAAAAGATAGTGGTGATTAATTGAAATGTATCAAAAAATGTGAGACCTAAGCATAACGTAAATGGTATGGAATAAGGGGTGGATACTGTCCTGGTTTCGGCTGGGATAGGGTTAAATTTCTTCCTAGTGCTGTGTTTTGGATTTAGTACGAGAAGAATTTTGATAACACACCGATGTTTTCAGTTGTTGCTAAGTGCCCTCCTAGTCCAAGGACAGCTCCCGTGCCTACTGACTGAGCTAGGTACACAAGATGGGAGGGAACATAATCAGGACAGCCAGCCCAGCTGGCCAATGGGGTATTCCATACCATGTGACGTCATGCTCAGTATATGAAGGGTAGGCGTGATCCAGGAAGTACCGATCGCTACTTGGTTATCGGTCAGCGCGGGTGGTGAGCAATTGCATTGTGCATCACTCATTTTGTATATTCTATCATTATTTATTATCATTATTCTCCCTTTTCTGTTCTATTAAACTGTCTTTATCTCAACCCACGAGTTTTTCTCACTCTTACCCTTCCGATTCTCTCCCCGTCCCGCTGGGGGGTCGGGGGGAGTGAGCGAGCGGCTGCGTGGTATTTTGGCTGCCTGCCAGGTTAAACCACGACATTTACTTAATCTTTGTTGGCATTACTACCAATTTCATAGTCTCCATCTTGCTGTTAACATTGTTAAAAATAATTGCTTGTGTATCTTCTTTCCTTAGTACGTTTCTTTTGTGTTTTTCTGATTTTGCTCATGTCAAATTATTCTTAGTACCTTGTGTTCTAGGCTTCACTTTTTCTATGTATCTTTTTTGTGTTTTCTTGCAGTAGGATATTTTGCATGTGCATTTTCAATGCCGTTCATTAAAAATGAACAATATTATGAGACTTCTTTACCACTTTTGACCTACTTCTTAGGATGTCTTACATACTTTCAGAGTTTATTATTTCAATCTAATATACTATGATATAATATAAAATATTTCTATTTCTATATTTCTACTAAAATAATGTAAATGAAAATATTTAATTCCTTCATACACTGCATTTTGATGTTATTTTTGCTCCTTAATACAAGAACGATGAACATTCCTTCTATGACCACTCTGACCTAAACTAATTTCCTTTTTGATATTCTCAGTCTTCCTAGTTTTTGAATGAAATGTAGGACAGACAATCTGTTCTGGAGGTGTTATGTATCACTACGTATTCAAAAAAAATCACCGGGGTTCAGTTCACAAAACATTACCTCCTTGCCAATAGCTACACCTTCAGCAGTCACCAAAGAAACAAAAAGACAATTCTAGTGGTGTGAGTGATGTGATCTAAGCTAAGGTTTTATTCCCCTAGAGGTAGTTTAGTTGATAAGCACTCATGTAGCTACCCGGAATTAGGTGAGGCAAAATTCTACCGTATGTGTCATGCTGTCCTACTTCTCACAGTATCTTACCAGGTAGTTAAAGTATCCCAAACCATTAATTCCAACACTTTACATGATTCCGCCAGTTTCTGAAATAAAGCTGTATCTTCTTGCTCTTGTAGAATTGTCAATGAACTCTTGCCATACAGTAATTTATTAGTTTTGTTCTCAAATATCTGTCATTCTATATTTTTGATTCCAGAGGATGTCCATTTGGTCTTGAAATACAAGGCAAACACTAGTCATTTATGAAGACATCAAAATTATTATGTTAATTATAGATAAGAAAAAGTATAATTGTACTCTGTCCTTCCATCATTATTTGATATGAAAGTTGACCTGCCATTTCCTCCTCTCACATGAATGATTACAAACATGTCTGTCATCACCTTCATAACTTCATTTCTACTGTATTGTATTTCTTCATTCAAGACTCCCTTTCCTCTCACTTTCATGATGACAGTTTTCTTCTTCTGGCTTGTTTAGCTTTGCTAAAAGTAAAATGTATAAAATTCTATTGCCTGAATGCTTTGGTATCTGTCTACATCTCTTACTTTATGCTTCATTTATATGCATAAATAAATGAAGCATAAAGTATCATACCATATAATGATATTTTGATATGTGTATATAGATATGCACATACACACATGCTTTTTGCCTTTTACTTTTTGCACTCTTTTTCCTTGTTTTTCTAAAATTTCATGTCATGTTCATTCATTCTTTCACATCTTAAGATTTGGATTTCATGAACAGGCCATTCTATGCCTCTTTTAGTCACTGAAAATAGTAAGAACAAATTATAGGATTAGATTACTTTTTCCATAAACCCGTTTAGTGTTAAGTACTCTGAGTGTAAAGAACTAGTTTATGAATTAAATATTTTCATGCACCTTTGAAATAAAACATAGTCTGATTTCAGGCAACTAAAGCACAGTAATTCAGATATAAGCCTATATCCTGAGGTAATGCTTCAACTCATGGTAAAAGTCAAAGTGGTTAGGTGCGATTCCACTGATGACACTAATGTATGTCATTGTTCAGAAGTCATCAGAGCTGTTAATTTAAATAGGAAAGTCAAAGAGACATGAGAACTTTTCCTGCCTTAAGTATAATTCTTTGATTTTGAAGTTAAAACTGAAGCTCTTAAAGTTATTTTAAAAAATGATTCCTGACTTAATGCTATGCCCCTCAGGAGCTTTTGACAAAAGCTTGCAAGATATCCTCTGAAGATCTCACTGTATAATCTAAGATTAGACATTTTGAATGCATTTTCATGAATTGGTCACCAAAGGTAACAAAATGAAGTGCTGTTGTTTTATAAATATTGATTCACTTATAATGATTTTTTTTTAAACTAGGATCAATATGGAATGGCACTTTGCTGAAAAACAGGAACTTTCTCAGTTTTTAGGCAACGATTTTTTTTTTTTCCAGCTAATAGGTTTATATAACTAACTGTCCTTTTCCTAAAGAACAAATGTATTGTGTCAGTAAAGTCTGTGTCCTAATTCCTCATTACAGGTAGCTTAAAAAACTGCTATAAATAAAGGAAATGTTAAACAGAATGTAAAAGAGATGTTAGCGTCTATCTTGAACTGGATGCAGAATATATATGAGGGACATGACAAAAGCTTCATATTAGCATGTTCTGCAAATGGCTCTGTCAGTAGCTTTACAACAGGTAACACTTTCATCTACATAGCATGAAAGTGCTTCATATTCCCCAACTAGTCACAGTACATTAATTGGCTCAATTATAATTTTCTGAGCTCATTTGATAGTTCCTGACATTTAATGCTGAGAATTTTTAGTGAAGAATACTATATTAAACCAGAATTTGTTTACTGTATACCTTGATATTTGGATTTGATAATGTAAGTCAATTGCTCATCTGAGTATAAACAAATTTCCCTTGATCAAAATCTAATATACACTTTAATCTGAATCTGTAACATCAGCCAATATGTCTACAAGCATATATATGTACATGCACATATACCTATAATGACTTTAAAACCCAAAACTCTATTCTTTAAGTTAACTTCACAAATTAAGCCCTCAAAAGTTAGAAAATGAGAAATGTCATGTGAATAGCTTTCATTTCATCCATGTATTCTTTAATTCTTTAATTTGTTTACATATATTCTTTGCAATACTGTCTTTATGAGACCATAATTTCATATTTTCTGCAAGATCTCTGCATTTTTCTGTGCAGAAATAGAGTTGTTTTGTATGTGAATATTGATAGTATAGAATACCTATTATGTGGAAGAATAAAACATCCCTTTGTTAGTGAATCTTAAAATTAAGTGGTTAGAACCAGGAGATTATAGTACTATAAATGATCTTTTATAATTAGTCGAATATTACCTTTGGAACTGTATATTAAGCTTGCATCTGTTGTACAGTTTGCACATAATTTTGGACAAAGCAGTTGTAACAACTTGACATTTGTGTTTGGTAATTTCATGTATATTTTCTTGAAAGCCTATAAAGAGAACACAGCCAAAATATTTGTTGAAAAGCTATATTCATAGCTTCCTCTGAAGTGAATCTGAACTGGCTGGAAAACAGCCTACATTTCTAATAGTATGCTAAATGAAATCAGGGAATATTTCCAGACACTGGAACTTGATTGTCTTTAAGTTGGGACAATATTCCCAGTTAGAATATGGACTTAAAACTCACATTTTAGCTTTGATTTGGATTTGCAACACCTTCCTCAAACAAATCCCAAGCAAGGCTGAGGTTAGTATTAGCTAGAGATAATTTCCAATAGGCAGTTTAGTTGTGATGAAATGCTATTCAAAGAAGTAAGATGAGGTAGTTTGGACAATGGATGCTCTCAGTGCCAGAGAATAGTCCAAGGTGTGTGTAATTTTCTGTTGTAGATACAGCATGTAGGGCCCCTATATTTTTTATTTAAGAAGTGGTCCAAAGAACTCTTCAAGCTGAAAGACAGTCATTTTTGGCCATTGTCGTGGTTTAACCTGGCAGGCAGCCAAATACCACGCAGCCGCTCGCTCACTCCCCCCGCCCCCCCAGCGGGACGGGGAGAGAATCGGAAGGGTAAGAGTGAGAAAAACTCGTGGGTTGAGATAAAGACAGTTTAATAGAACAGAAAAGGGAGAATAATGATAATAAATAATGATAGAATATACAAAATGAGTGATGCACAATGCAATTGCTCACCACCCGCGCTGACCGATAACCAAGTAGCGATCGGTACTTCCTGGATCACGCCTACCCTTCATATACTGAGCATGACGTCACATGGTATGGAATACCCCATTGGCCAGCTGGGCTGGCTGTCCTGATTATGTCCCCTCCGATCTTGTGTACCTAGCTCAGTCAGTAGGCACAGGAGCTGTCCTTGGACTAGGAGGGCACTTAGCAACAACTGAAAACATCAGTGTGTTATCAACATTCTCCTCATACTAAATCCAAAACACAGCACTAGGAAGAAACTTAACCCTATCCCTGCCGAAACTAGGACAGTATCCACCCCTTATTCCATACCATTTACGTTATGCTTAGGTCACACATTTTTCGATACCTTTCAATTAATCACCACTATCTTTTTTATATATATACATATATAATACATATACATACATATATACATATAATACATATACATACACATATATAGATAAATATATATAAATGTCCACTGAGTTTTTTTAGTCCACGACTTTGGGCTCCATCTGTCATAACAGTCTTTCAGGGCCAGAGCGATAGTGTGTGGTGTTGGGCTGTTGCATCCTGAAGCCAGTTCTCATTTCGGTACTGCTGCGCTCGTCCAGTTCTATCATCGTTGCACTTTGCTCGGTTTCATCGGAGTTAGTTCATTCTTCATTAATCTGGGTGATTTTCACTGCTATACCATTGATAGCAACCATAGAAATAATGATATACAATATCATATAACAATTGACATCATAAAATTCAGTTCATTGGCTATTTTCACCCAAAATCAAATCCCCTTGAGGTACACACCGGACTTGCCCATCCTTTCGCATCACCCACCAAGTGCACCCAGGTCCTTGAGCAAAAGCAATCCCACGGATGGGTTTTCCCTTGCCAGAGGCAGGAGTAACCCAGACTGTCTTTCCCAGAATATTTCTTATGTGCACGACAGGGACTTTATCTCCATCTACAGTACGTAAGAGTCTTGATTGGGCAGGGCCAGCTCGATTAACAGACCCCCTAGTGTTGACTAACCAGGTGGCTTTTGCTAAATGTGTGTCCCAATGCTTGAATGTCCCACCACCCATTGCCCTCAGTGTTGTCTTTAGCAGCCTGTTGTATCGTTCGATTTTCCCGGAGGCTGGTGCATGGTAGAGGATGTGATAGACCCACTCAATGCCGTGCTCTTTGGCCCAGGTGTCTATGAGGGTGTTTCGGAAATGAGTCCCATTGTCTGACTCAATTCTTTCTGGGGTGCCATGTCGCCATAGGACTTGCTTTTCAAGGCCCAGGATGGTGTTCCGGGCAGTGGCATGAGGCACAGGGTATGTTTCTAGCCAGCCGGTGATTGTTTCCACCATGGTGAGCACATAGCGCTTAGCGTGGCGGGTTTGTGGGAGTGTGATATAATCAATCTGCCAGGCCTCCCCATATTTGTATTTCAACCATCGTCCCCCATACCAAAGAGGCTTTACTCGCTTGGCTTGTTTGATTGCAGCGCACGTTTCACATTCATGGATAACCTGTGCAATAGCGTCCATGGTTAAGTCCACCCCTCGATCACGAGCCCATCTATATGTTGCATCTCTTCCTTGATGGCCTGAGGCATCATGGGCCCACCGAGCTATAAATAATTCACCCTTATGTTGCCAGTCCAGATCCACCTGAGCTACTTCAATCTTAGCAGCCTGGTCCACCTGCTGGTTGTTTTGATGTTCCTCAGTGGCCCGACTCTTGGATACGTGAGCATCTACGTGACGTACTTTTACAGTCAGGTTCTCTGCTCGGGCAGCAATATCTTGCCACAATGCGGCAGCCCAGATGGGTTTACCTCTGCGCTGCCAGTTGTTCTGCTTCCACTGCTGCAACCACCCCCACAGGGCATTTGCCACCATCCATGAGTCAGTATAGAGATAGAGTACTGGCCATTTTTCTCGTTCAGCAATGTCCAAGGCCAGCTGGATGGCTTTTACCTCTGCAAACTGGCTCGATTCACCTTCTCCTTCAGCAGTTTCTGCAACTTGGCGTATAGGACTCCATACAGCAGCTTTCCACCTCCGATGCTTTCCCACAAGGCGACAGGACCCATCAGTGAACAGGGCATATTGCTTCTCATTTTCTGGTAGTTTATTATACAGTGGGGCTTCTTCAGCACGTGTCACCTCCTCCTCTGGGAATATTCCAAAATCTTTGCCTTCTGGCCAGTTCGTGATCACCTCCAAGATTCCTGGGCGACTGGGGTTTCCTATTCAGGCCTGTTGTGTGATCAGTGCGACCCACTTACTCCACGTAGCATCAGTTGCATGATATGTAGAGGGGACCCTCCCCTTGAACATCCAGCCCAGCACCGGCAGTCGGGGTGCCAGGAGGAGCTGTGCTTCAGTACCAACCACTTCCGAAGCAGCTCGAACCCCTTCATATGCTGCCAATATCTCCTTCTCAGTTGGAGTGTAGCGGGCCTCGGATCCTCTGTATCCCCGACTCCAGAACCCTAAGGGTCGACCTCGAGTCTCCCCTGGTGCTTTCTGCCAGAGGCTCCAGGTAGGGCCATTCTCCCCGGCTGCGGTGTAGAGCACATTCTTCACATCTTGTCCTGCCCGGACTGGCCCAAGGGCTACTGCATGAACTATCTCCCGTTTAATTTGTTCAAACGCTTGTTGTTGCTCAGGGCCCCATTTGAAATCGTTCTTCTTCCTGGTCACTTGATAGAGGGGGCTTACAATCAGGCTGTAATCTGGAATATGCATTCTCCAAAAGCCCACAACGCCTAAGAAAGCTTGTGTTTCCCTTTTGCTAGTTGGTGGGGACATGGCTGTTATTTTGTTGATCACATCCATTGGGATCTGACGACGTCCATCTTGCCATTTTATTCCTAAAAACTGGATCTCCTGTGCAGGTCCCTTGACCTTACTTTGTTTTATGGCAAAGCCGGCCTTCAGAAGGATTTGAATTATTCTCTCCCCTTTCTCAAAAACTTCTTCTGCTGTGTTGCCCCACACGATGATGTCGTCAATGTATTGCAGGTGTTCTGGAGCCTCACCCTGTTCCAGTGTGGTGTGGATTAGTCCATGGCAAATGGTAGGGCTGTGTTTCCACCCCTGGGGCAGTCGGTTCCAGGTGTACTGGACGCCCCTCCAAGTGAAAGCAAACTGTGGCCTGCACTCTGCTGCCAAAGGGATGGAGAAGAAGGCATTAGCAATGTCAATGGTGGCATACCACTTGGCTGCCTTTGACTCCAGTTCGTATTGAAGTTCTAGCATGTCCGGCACGGCAGCACTCAGTGGCGGCGTGACTTCGTTCAGGCCACAATAGTCTACTGTTAGTCTCCACTCTCCATTAGACTTTTGCACTGGCCATATGGGACTGTTGAAGGGTGAGCGAGTCTTGCTGATCACTCCTTGGCACTCCAATCGACGAATCAGCTCATGGATGGGGATCAGAGAGTCTCGGTTGGTGCGGTATTGTCGCCGATGCACTGTTGTGGTAGCGATTGGTACTTGTTGTTCTTCAATCCTCAAGAACCCCACAACAGAAGGGTCCTCTGAGAGACCAAACAAAGTGGACAGTTGTTTAATTTCCTCTGTCTCCAAGGCAGCTATACCAAAAGCCCACCAATACCCTTTTGGGTCCTTAAAATACCCTCCCCTGAGGTAGTCTATGCCAAGGATGCATGGAGCCTCTGGGCCAGTCACAATGGGGTGCTTCTGCCACTCGTTCCCGGTTAGGCTCACTTCGGCCTCCAATACAGTTAACTCTTGGGATCCCCCTGTCACCCCAGAAATACAAATGGGTTCTGCCCCTTTATAGCTTGATGGCATCAGGGTGCACTGTGCACCAGTGTCTACGAGAGCCTTATACTCCTGTGGCTCTGATGTGCCAGGCCATCGAATCCACACAGTCCAGTAAACCCGGTTGTCCCTTTCCTCCACCTGGCTGGAGGCAGGGCCCCTCTAGTTCTGGTCATAGTATCTGCTTCTCACTTCTTGCAAACGTGAGTCAAGAATTCCTTCATTACAGTCCAAAGTAAGATCAGCCCTTCTACTCTGTCTGGGGAACTGTTCACTGGAAACTGGACCGTCGTGAGACAGGTTTTTCCTGAAAACTGGAGCAGCATTTTTCCTGGGAGAACCCCCTTGTGTGATTGTTTTTCCTTGCAACTCACGTACACGTGCCTCTAGGGTCAAGGTAGGTTTTCCATCCCACTGCCTCATGTCCTCTCCGTGGTCACGCAGGTAAAACCACAGGGTGCCCCGTGGTGTGTACTTTCGATATCCTCTCTCTTGAGGAGAAAAACGCTGACTCCTAATGGCTGAGATACTGGTCCGTACAGGTGGAGAATAGGACATATCCTCTTTGAGTTGCTGGACCTCCCGGGACAGCTTCTCCACAGCCGAGACAAGGGAGGAGGAGATAGTTTCTTCGAAATCCCGAAGTCTGTTAACCACCTCATCCACCGTTGGTGCTTCTTCCTCTTTCCAGCACAGTACTGCCAACGAACTGGCATACGATGCTGGTGCGCTCCGTACCAACTTCCGCCACATGGGTCAGGTGCACTGGACGTCACCTGGATCTTTGGGTGTTCGGGCGTCATCCAGGTCACTATAAACCACCTCCAGCACGCCTAGTTCTCTCAGGTACTGGATACCTCTCTCCATAGTGGTCCATTTGCCTAAGCGATATATAACATCTTCCTTGAAGGGATACCTTTCCTTTACGCCTGACAGCAGTCGCCTCCAGAGGCTGAGGACCTGTGTCCCTTTTCCGATTGTTTTGTCAATACCCGCTTCCCTAGCAGGGGATCCCAGCTGTTTGGCCTCCCTCCCCTCTAATTCCAGGCTACTGGCCCCATTATCCCAGCATCGGAGCAGCCAGGTAACAATATGCTCGCCTGGACGACGGCTGAAATCTTTCCGCATATCTCGCAGCTCACTCAGGGATAGGGATCGGGTGGTTTCCGTCTCGTTTATGAGTTCTTCCTCTTCCTCCTCCTCTCCTCGTGATGTCCCTGCTCTTTCATCATCCCTTTCTAAACGACCTGATCTCTGATTCCAAGATTTCCTCTTCTGTACAGGGGCAACGGATACCAGCAACGGTTGGTCCTCTGGTTCAGCTGTAGTGCCTCTTGCTGGGGTTTGGGTAGCTGCAGTGCTTGTCATGGGGGTTGGAGTAACTGTAGTGCCTGTTGCCGGAGCTTGAGTGGCTGCAGTGCCTGTCGCAGGGGTTGGAGAAGCTACGGTGACTGTTGCCGGGGTTTGAGTAGCCACAGGGGTTGTCATGGGGGTTGGAGTAGCCGCAGTGCCTGTCGTGGGGTTTTCAGTAGCCACCGTGTCTGTAGCTACCCCCGAGACTCGCCGCTCCGCCCGCCCCGATAAGGCACCGCTGCTTGCCCTCCCTCTTTTCTTGTTCCTGAGGGTTGATCTCTGGACAGTATTCCTGAATAGTTGTTTAACCCTAAACAAGGCCTGAACCACATTCAGGAGACATAGCAATATGAACATGCTTGTTTGAACATCCCAAGGATATTCAAAATTCTCAGGGAATATTGTGGACATCTTCATGAAGAGGATAGAAGAAAAAGGAGTTTCTGACGATATGGAAGGGAAGATGAACAAGTGGGAGAGAGTGTCCCATCCCGTCTCCCCCTTAAATTCATTCTCCGAGGAGAAGCAAGTGCAATTACCAATAATTTCTAAGAGGTGGTTCCCGAGGTACAGAAATGACGGCAGTGCCGAGTACAGATACCAGATTAGACTTACGACCAATGATTTTATCACCTCATAAAACAGCAACAAAATGATAATCTTGGCCCAGTTCCGAATAATGATAAACAGCACAAACGGGAACATATACTGCAAGCAAGGTATTACATGACCCAACATTGAGAGCCAGCCCCACAACTTTGACAGCCAATACATCAACATTGTGACCAATCAATATAATGGATGCTTATAACAATTTTGCCTTAACACACTTTGGTCAGATCTATCGTTATCTCAACCCTTTGAGCCCCACGTTGGGCGCCAAAAAGGACTGTCGTGGTTTAACCTGGCAGGCAGCCAAATACCACGCAGCCGCTCACTCACTCCCCCCGCCCCCCCAGTGGGACGGGGAGAGAATCAGAAGGGTAAGAGTGAGAAAAACTCGTGGGCTGAGATACAGTTTAATAGAACAGAAAAGGGAGAATAATGATAATAAATAATGATAGAATATACAAAATGAGTGATGCACAATGCAATTGCTCACCACCCGCGCTGACCGATAACCAAGTAGCGATCGGCACTTCCTGGATCACGCCTACCGTTCATATACTGAGCATGATGTCACATGGTATGGAATACCCCATTGGTCAGCTGGGCTGGCTGTCCTGATTATGTCCCCTCCCATCTTGTGTACCTAGCTCAGTCAGTAGGCACGGGAGCTGTCCTTGGACTAGGAGGGCACTTAGCAACAACTGAAAACATCAGTGTGTTATCAACATTCTCCTCATACTAAATCCAAAACACAGCACTAGGAAGAAATTTAACCCCATCCGTGCCGAAAATAGGACAGCCATGAAAGAAAACAAATGCTTATAGTTACGGATATTAATTTCTTGATCTAGACTGGACATTAGTTTCTTTACTTTCTCCTGGGTATGATAAGAGGAAAATACAATTCTCTACTTGAAAGGTCTTCTAATAAAGACTCCATTTTCCTGGTCTAGCCCAGCTGCTTAACAGGATGTTCATTAACTGTATCAATACTGTCCTTTTTTTATCTCCCTTTTGCCCAAGGATAAAGGGATTAGGTGCTCATAACAGAGTTAAGACTATGACACTACAATGGAAAAGATAACCATTCCAGAGTAGCCATCCTCACAGTCAGAAAATAGTGCCAGGTATACTGAATTTGCAAATAAAGTCATAGATACATGCTGCGTACTAATGCAAAATATTCTTCATGCACACTGGATCTTCAAGCCTTCAGATCATAAAATAGAGGATACTTTTAGTCTTAACCGCTAAACCCAGAGATCCAAAAAAGGACTTGTTCAGACCTTAAATAAAACAAAAACCAAGTACTCCCTCTGCTCAGCAGGTCCGTGTCCTGGAGTTACCTAAAACTCAGTAAACACGTCACTGTTCCCTACTTCCAGCTATCTGATCTCCTTTAGAGCATACATATCTCGACAGATGGCTATCTACATCCTGCTTGAGTTACAGGAAAAAATAATGAACAGTTAGGGAGAGGAAAATTGTGTTCTCTCAGGGGCCCAGTTTATTAAGATGTGATTAGAAGAAATCTACAACATGCCAGAAGATTCAGAACATTTCAGAAATGAAGTCAGTACTCTATTTGCTTGAAAATGTACTTCATTGTAGAGAAGGAGAAAGAGATATCATCAACTTTCTATAATGACCCAACGTTGAAAGCCTCCATTCAAGAAGTAGGAGAGCAGAAAATTCAGTGCCCTTCCTGACTTCAGACCTCTCTAGCTTCTTAAAACATCTTTTTAAGCACTTCCCTGAGTATGTTTTGTTTGCTTGTTCTATTTCTAAATTTAAAGGCTTTTAATCCAAAGGCAAGGACAACCCAGGGACTGGAAACTCTAAAATTTGACTTCTCTGAATACATGAATACTCTGACTACTACTACATTAAAAACCATGTTGCCTTTTGCTTGTTCAACATTTCACCCCATGAACTATTATTTTTTTGTTTTGTTTTCATATATAATGGCACAGCTTCAGAAAGGTATGGAAGAAGAATTAGGGGGTCACTAATGAAAACGGGCTAATATTTCACGTATGCCTCCGGGGAACTGCCTGATTAACTTTATCTCAACTAGCAGAAGTTTCAAAACCAGTGTGTCATGGATGACTCTTTAGCTCCTAGGCTGTTAGATATGAGACAGGAGCCATCCATAGCTCCTGCAGCTGTGTTATTTTGAAGGCTGCAACAACTGAATGCTTGTGTTATGCATTAAATGAACTGTCTGAAAATGTGCTGGGCTGTATCACAGAGATAACTTAGATTTTCCTAAGGTTTTGAGAATGCTCAGGATTTCATGAAAGGTAGTCCCTGTTTCAAGAGAAGCCTAAACTTAGTCTACTCATCTGTCATCTTTTGATGAAGCTTTTGAATGGGATGTGGTTGAAATGACATAAACTTAAAGACTGTCTCCTGAATTAAAAAAAAACAAAATGAAAAACAATAGCTTGATGTTGTCACACATCATATAACATCTCAGTTTGAAATGTTAATGTTTGGAAAAGTAGCAATCAACTGAAAATTAGAATCTTACAATGGGAAATTTGAGTTTCCCTCAGTATTATGTGATGCTGTCAAGACCACACTCAACAAGTGGGATTCTACACAAAATTTGATAGCAAAAAGTACACTCATAAATATTGACATAATGAATATTGCACATATACATTGGAATAAAAAACTGAGTAAAAATAAATAAAATCCACTCCCTTGCTGAAGGGAACTGGTTAGATAATAGGGTTTGCATCTGTTTTTAAAATAGTTCATCCAAAAAATGAACAATAACTCTAGTACTTCACAATGTTTTTTCTAAATTGACAATCATAAATGAAAATTAAATCTGTTCATTAAAAAACAGAAAACAAGAACATAAGTTATTTATATTATTGCGCTATAATTTTGCCAGCTGAACTGCTTAGAGCACTATTGTTTCAGACTGTACTGAACCAATAAATTATAATTTCGTATTTGCATCTCTAGTACCTTGGAGACTTTCCCAGAAAGACATGTTAATTACTGTGCTGTACAAATGTGAAATCAGAACATGAGTTTTCCTTACAATTTCCTTACAATTTTGATATGAATAAAGAGACAGTAGATGAGGCAGAAAAATAGGCAGGGGGAAGAGAAGTTAGGACCCTGATCTTAGAACACCAGCACTGTCAGAATTGTCAAACTCCTCCTAGGCAATGGTAGGGTATTTTGAGGAGAGCAATAAGAGAGTAAAAGCTCCTTTTCCTATAGCCTTCATGGCATAGACCAAGAAAGAATCTTTAAAAAATAGATTGCAAGTGAGGCAAAAGGCAAGATTCACTGCCACATCTCTCAGGATTGTAGTATTAAGCCCTCTGGATGTTATGAGTCACAAACTTAAATCGTCAGAAGCCAAGTAGCTGTGATATGCATACCTTAAAAGGCCAAAGAGTTGCAAAGTCCGTACTGGCTTTCATGAGGTCCAGCTACTGTACTCTAGGATGGACTGGTGTCATTAGGCAGATAGATCCATGAGAAACTCAGCAATGTCAGCTTTGGTAGCTCCTAGTTACTTGGTTCTTCACACAGCTGGAGTAAGAGGGAGAGATGCACTTCACTTGTAAGAAATAAGTAGCAATATGTTTATTGATGTAAGTGATTTAACAAAGTTTGTTAGTAAATAAGACAGTGAGTTAACAATTTGATGTCAAGGTATACTTGATTATTTACTGCATGGAGGACAGGGTCAGACAAAACTGTCAGAGAGAACCTCCTGTTGAGTCATGAGGTTTAGAAAAGATCCCCTTTCTTTCTAAACTCCTTCTCAGAGAGGAATCTAAGTACGGCTAGATCCAATCCTAGTCCCAGACTTGGTCAATTTATGTCTAAAGGATTATATATGCACAATCAATCCTTTATATCACTTAGCTAAGATTTCCAAGTTTAGCATGCTATTAGTCACTTACTGAGGATCTGTTGCGGCAAGGAATCTCTCAATCTCGAGGAGTAACCCTGAGAGGCGTCCCTATTCAAGGGGAGATCCTGTCATGCAGCCCGTTGCCGTGTAGGAGAGCTCAAAGGCTCTTGGGCTGCCCACTGTTTATGGAGGTAAGATGATTGACTCATAGTCATATTTACATAACGTTTCCTTTATTAGAAATGTTTATTATTATATTGTTAGAATTTGATCCAGAGTCAGGTAATGAGAAAAATTCATCTAGCTTCATTTATTTACAATGTGGTAATTTCACTCCGTGACAAAGTTAAGCTAAATTTGTCATGAGATGTCTACCTTTCAATTCAGACCTTGCTCCTGTATTCATATTTTAGTGGTTTGTGCTCTAGTGTTCCTCCAGCGCCAGAGGGTCAAATCTATATACCCAAGAGCATCAACAATGGAGATTAACATTTGACCAGGGATGTCATTTTAGATGCCTGTTTCAAATCAGTCAGAAAACCTACTGACACAACTATTAAACATTGGCTTGACTATTCATTCTCATATTCTTTCTTTCCCAATTACCTTTTTGGTTTAGCAAGCCTACAAAGATTAGTCTCATTGCTGAAACAGCTGAGAGGTTATCTGATTTCTAAATACTCCTTTAGATCTTCCAGGACTTGAGCTTGGGAGTTTTAGCAGACTACAAGGTCTTCCTAAGTTCTGTATAAGTCTTTGAAGGAACATAGGTAAATTTACACAAGTATCAATCTTAAGCATCTGAATAGATTTGAAAATATGAGTTTAGGAACCAGGAGATCTTTGAAAGCAGATCTTTTAACTTTTCATTTAAATAATTTAATACTTTTTCATATATTAAATAGTGTGAAATTAATCACTGCAAAGCCTACTAGTGCTAATTATGGACCAGAGGTTACAGACCTGTCTGGATATGGGAGCCACATGTTCAGGGACCATTTCCACCTGAAAGGTTGGAATCTGTATTCATATCTCCTTTGTCAATACTTGTTCCATCAGATTATTGCACTTTCTGCTGTGGAGCTATCTTAGTGTCTCCTGATGAAGCAATTCAAGTTCTCATGTAATGAATATAATTTTCTGGGTCAGAGGAATAATTTAAAGATGATTCAAGAAGGAAAAACTATTTTAAATATCATTTAGTATACCTTTTTTTTTTTTTCTTTTTTAAATTTGTATTGGAAGGTTGTGATCCTGGATGCTTATGACCCTGAGTAGGTTGTGGCTTCATTTTGTGACACCTTGATACATCAAAATATTTTGACAGTAATTATTTTGGCTATTATCCTTAACTCACTACACCTTACCTGGGCCTTAGCCTTTTTGATCTTTTCATAATCACTGGGTTATGTATCTCCATCTTACAGTCTGCTGGCTTTCTCACCCACCTACTATTTCCTATGAAATGGACTCAGCTCCTAATGCTGGCTGCTTCAAACATAGAAACTACTGTTGTTGTACGGCTAAAGTTTTGATGAAATAAATTCCTTTTACATCCCTAAAGAAGCTGGGCTGTATTAGCTATCTATTTTTATCTTCAGCTCTTCTTTCAAAATTACATTTCCAGAAACACGTTAGACCTGCCCATTAAAATAAAACTGAATATTCATCTTTATTTTTCTAAGTTATATCTTAAAAAAAAGGAGATTAATATAAATAGGATTAAAACTACAAGATCTAGCAAAGTATATTTATACTATAATATAGTCTTTAGAAATTTTTCAAAATTAAAACCCTACTTGTTTTAAATACTGTCTTCAGAAAGATCAATCATTTGATTCAGAAACTAAAACTGAGGCTGGTGTGAATAATATCACTGAGGAATTTGAAACTGAACTAGGTGAATGACTGTAAATTCTGCATTTATAGATCTTATACATTCATGAATATAAACATACAAGTTATCTTAAGCTATGTCTACATTAAAACTCTAGTTGGGACTGTAACACAAAGGTAGCTCGAGATTGTTATTTTTTTCCTAAAACTAAGTAGAAGGAGGTGTTCTGAAAAATTCTCAATATAGTGGAGGCTTGGGCTTATTAGGGAAAAGTATAAGCTAAAGACTGACCTGTAATTGCTTTGACAAAATGCAGTCTCATCTTCACTGAAGAGGCTACTTGTGCTTTCTAAATCAAAGCGTAGAAATGCTTATGCCTCCTGTGATCACAACTTCTCATCACATATATCTTTGATGAAATGCATGTGTTCAAACCAAATTAGATATATCTGAAAATGTATGTACTGTGCTACACTCAAGTGTTAGTCACTGAGTAAAGGAGATTTTACAGCCAAAGATGCGTTATATAAAAAGAAAGCAAATATTATGCAAATCAGAACTATTACAGGAACTTTTAAATAATGAACAGATTTTGATAACACTCATTGTCACTTTTACTTTGATGTGGCTGTATTAACTTCCAAATTATCACCTTGTGGCTTCCAAATTATCACCTGCTTACCCAACATGTTAACTAATTTACTCCAGACAGAATCTACCTTCTGGAGTGTGTCCATTTTTGCCGCATAATCATCAAACATAAGTGCCATTAAATGACAATGAAGACTTTCTTTCCTGTTGTTTATACAATCCAGAATGTTACTGCAGAGTACAGTAAAGATTCTATAAATTCTAGATATCCTTTTTGGAGCATCTTGGTGTAACAACTACAGCAAACCTGAGCTTTCATATTCTATCTGTCTTTTATGTCAGAAATCTTACAGCTACTTCAACAGACTCAGGAAGCTCATCTTTATAATAGCTCTGTGCTCTTCTTCGCTTCTGTGCTGGTTTGACTCATATGTATTCAAATATAAATGTACTGAAACTAATCCTTGAAAGGTAAAGCAAGAGTATTCTAAATTCTTTCTTAGGGCTTGTAGAGATAGGCAAAGACTGCACAGGCTACTCAAGCCTGGAACAGCCAAGAACTGAGTCCAAAGTCCTAGATCAATGTATTAACTAGAGACCAAGTGGGGTTTTATCAGATACATTTGCCACAAAATGCAACCGTTTCAGGCTCTTCTTGCTGAGTATGACCAAGTTTCAGCTGGAGAAAAACAAAAACAAACCCGGCAAAGTTGAAAAGCTTCCATTTTAAAGCTTCCATTTTTGTGTTTTGTTTTGTTTTGTTTTGTTTTGTTTCCAAAATACTATTTCAGGACCAAATTTGCTTGAATTGCAGTAAAACCTACAATCTTTCTAATCTGTGTTTTCTTTTGTTTAATTCGAAATTAGAAGTCGCTTCCATACTTTTTTTTCGTTGGGTGAGTAAGCTGGAAAAAATAGCCTTCACAAAAGTCTTTTCCATACAGTTTTTCTTCTGTCAATTACAGTAAAGATCTGAAAGTAAAATTGGGCAGGTTGATTGAACTGGGATGTACAATGCAATTGGGTCTGCACTAAACTTGAATTTGTCAGACCCACCAAAGTATGTAAAGTTCACTACAATAAGCATATTCTCATTTATTTCTACAGTAAACATCTGTAGAACACATACTCCTGAGTTTTTATTTGTATTTTTTTATATATGTATCTAGCAAAAGAGCTTTTAAAAGTTGGTCCAAATGTGAGGGAATATTGACCTTTTTGAATTTTAGCCCTCTTTATTTATTTACTCAGTTACCACCTGCTAGCAACCATTCCAGGGGTCCTCTGTCGCTGGTATTGTACTTGGCTGGGAGAATATTAAAAGTGATAGAAAACATAGTTACCAGATCTATTTCTCGTAATACATACATACATGAATAAACATAAAAGTCTCTCTCTATATATACATTAAAATTTTGTAATTTTTTTTAATTCACTATTAACTAATTTATATTTAGGGACTTATCAGTTATTCGTTGACATTTACATCTCCATAAATGGATTCAATGGCTGCATCTATACTGCTGTCAAACCATGGATTGGCTTCAAGTGTTCAACTACTGCCTGTTCTGAACTCTTTTCCCTCCAAAATAAGAGGACTATTTCCAACCAATGTACTGGGAAGAGTCTCTGAAAGGTGTCCAGACACTTCCTGATACATCCTTTTTCAAACAGAATCCATAGCCTAAACCCTTCTTTTTCTCTAAAAAGTAAAAGATATAATTTGGAGTAAGGTAAAGAACTAAGAGAGGTAAGAATAAATTAAAATATTCAGATGTTTTATATCAGGCTACCTATGGGAAAAACTCTTAAGTCAACATTTATCAACAACTCACTAGTATCCCATCTGATATTAAAAAATATATGTACAACTGTTTAAATATAAACACTCATAAGTTTCAGCTCTTCAGATTTTTTTAAGCATGTGAAGCCTAGAAATAATTCATTTTACTATGAAAAATTAATTTGCAAAATTCTGCATCTTATCAAACCGTTATATTTTGCAATATTATTGCAAACAACAGTCAATTAATTTTGAACAAGACAGAAATGAGCATAGGCACAATCAACATAAATGTAAGCGATTGGTTACATTATTGTGAGTTTTTGTTACCAAATAAAATTTTGATACTAAAATCTGGAGAAAAAAAATGCCGAGAATCATAGAATCATAGAATCATAAAATCATAGAGTGGTTTGGGTTGGAAGGGACCTTTAAAGATCATCTAGTCCAATCCCCCTGCCATGGGAGGGAGAATATATGATGCATATTAATAATAATAGTTTAAGTCATCAGAGAACCTCATTCAAAGACTTTAAAAGTCAGCAACCAGAATTTCATTGATATTAGTGGATTTTGGATGCAATCATAAATATTTTTTCTCTTTTTATCATGCTTATTCCCTTCTATATTCACAATTGTCAAAAAAATTTGTCCATCCTAAGATACATAACTACACATACATATACTGGAGATCTGCAGAGCAATGAGGAGCATATTTTCTGAATTTAATTCTATGTACAGAAGCCAGTAGATAGTATGTTTTCTAATCAAGTTACTACTATGACTGAGAACCAAATAAGAACCCAGTTAGGTCAGTTTACTTGCCTGTATCTGAACCTTTAGGAAAACAAATTTCTTACTCATCCATGATATAAAACAAGGAAGCACTTAGAATCCAATATAATCTAAAATTTTCTTTATTTAAATTAACTCGGGACATAAAATTCTGTTTATTGGCAGTTTTAAGCAACATGATGCTTTCATAGAAAGTAGGGTGTATTGGAATCAACAAATTAGGTGGTCCTCTGCCCAACCCACCAGAGAATGTTTGTAGTACTGGATGCTGCAGAAAATATGACTGTGGCTACTATATGCCTTTGCAATGTACGTACAGTGGGTGCAACTGCCACAGTTTCAAATCTAGTGAAGTAAAATCCCATCTTCCTTAGGATTCCTTGAAGCAGATTACAGGCCCTTTCCCTTGTTTAAACTCTATTACTGTGCATGAGAGAGAAGCTATATATTTTAATACTAGACAGTCATTGTAAAACAACATAAGATTTGTCGTGGTTTAACCTGGCAGGCAGCCAAATACCACGCAGCTGCTCACTCACTCCCCCCGCCCCCCCCAAGTGGGATAGGGAGAGAATCGGAAGGGTAAGAGTGAGAAAAACACATGGGTTGAGGTGAAGACAGTTTAATAGAACAGAAAAGGGAAAATAATAATAATAATGATGGAATATACAAAATGAGTGATGCACAATGCAATTGCTCACCACCCGCGCTGACCGATAACCAAGTAACGATCGGTACTTCCTGGATCACGCCTACCGTTCATATACTGAGCATGATGTCACATGGTATGGAATACCCCATTAGCCAGCTGGGCTGGCTGTCTTGATTATGTTCCCTCCCATCTCGTGTACCTAGCTCAGTCAGTAGGCACGGGAGCTGTCCTTGGACTAGGAGGGCACTTAGCAACAACTGAAAACATCAGTGTGTTATCAACATTCTCCTCATACTAAATCCAAAACACAGCACTAGGAAGAAATTTAACCCTATCCTAGCCAAAACAAGGGCAGACTATAAACAATACCTGGAGCAAGCTGGAACCTCTGCCTCCTACTCTCTGAACAGTCTGCTGGAATACCAGATATTCTCTGCCTCTTTCTCTCCTTGTCTTTAATTATGACATGGAAATGCAACTGCTTCCATAGGAAAGAGATGATAGCAGCATGCCTTATAACATTATAATGAGTAAAGAATCTATGAGGAGACATGAGAACTGGTTCAGAGTTCATGCAGAGAGAGGAGAGAACAAAATACTTACTCAAGGTCTAACTGCTCTGTAAACCCCATCTAGCAGTACCTTGAAGAAAAAGAGTGTTAGCTGTTTAATTATTTCAAAATGTGGTGTAGGTGTATGTAAATAAAAGGTACTGAAATATGAATATGGAGGTGTACGGCTAAGACTCTGATGTATTTAACTCTTCCCTCCACATTGTTTAGGTACCTAACTAATGGTTTGAAAGTCCACTAATAGAGAAATTATGTTTTTAGAATTTCATCTGTACTTTCTTTTACTTTTTAAAATTATGTTCCTAAGACTTTGTTTATAGAAAGTATTGGGAAAAATTTCAAATAACTATGAATGCATTGTTGTGTTTCTATAGTACATCCAAGAGATCCACAGGAACACAGTAGCTATCAAACTATTGAAAATACCAGGTTAATAATTCATTTCTTTCTCCACGAGACAGAAAGTTTTAGTTTCAATTACTTGCTAACATCCTTGCAAAGTTGCTTAATTAACCAGTACAAATGTGTAATGATATTATCAAGAATGTTAATAATGCTGATAATTTTTGTGAATACTCACATTTGATAACATGACTTTGTGCAGCTTTTTTCATGACCAAAAAGAGTGAAGCTTTGTTATTATCGCTGCAATTTATACTATGACCAATTTAGGAATCCAAATTAGTTAACTGATTTCCACAGTGCTTTTAAACTTACTTTATCTCAGCTAATATTTCCTCATGATGCAGCAGGCAGACAGTAAAGAGCAGAGTAGGGGAAATGGTATCAATTACAAGAATAGAGTACAGCAGAAAAACAGATCTCATGATTTAGCCCTTTATAAAGACTTTTCAATAGCTGCAGACATTGTAGAAGCTGGCATTCTGCAGTTCTTCCAATACGTTGTAGCTCTTCTCACTTGCTTTAGGCTGGGGCTGATAATCTTATCTTTCTTTTTTTTTTAATGTTTTTGTGGTCTTTACATGAGATCAAATGTAGACAATGACAGATGGATTCTATATTTCTATGTCTGTTTGAGAAGTGGTGAGACTACATAATCCCTTCCCAGTAGAGAAAAGGAAACCCTTAATCAAAAGTAAATAATGCAAAAAATATTAACAGCTTATTTTCTTAGGGGATACAGATACATCCAATTATATCACCTATCAGTTGCTGACGTCGTTCCAAAAAACCAAAAAGTATGATCCAGAGCAGGAACTGCAAGCTGTATCTGTTAATATATAACCTTGTCTTACAGTATTGTCGTTGCTAGTAGCAGTCTATGAACTTCATACCAAGATTGCAAGGCTTAGGACTGGAGTTTGTCAGGCTTGCTGAATCCACCCATATCCCCAAGTCCTTCTCCACAGGGCTGCTCTCAACACATTCATCCCCCAGTCTGTATTGATACTGGGGATTACCCTGTCCCAGGTGCAGGACCTTGCACTTGGCCTTGTTGAGGTTCACATTGTCCCACTCCTCAAGCTTGTCAAGGTCCCTCTGGATGGCATTCCTTCCCTCAAGTGTATTGACTGCACCTCTCAGCTTAGTGTCATCCTCAAACTTGCTGAAAGTGCACTCAATCCCACCATCTATGTCATTGATGAAGATATTAAATAATATTGATCCTAATGCAGATCCTTAAGGGACACCACTCAGTGGTTTCCATTTGGACAGTGAGCCATTGACTGTAACTTCGGATGCATCCAGCCAATTACTTCTCCGTCATACAATTCATCCTTCAAACTCGTATTTCTCCAATTCAGAGGTAAGAATGTTGTGGACAACCATTATCAAAGTTCTTAGAGAAGTCAAGAGAGATAACATCAGTTGCTCTTCCCTTGTCCACTGACGCAGTCACTGCATTGTAGAAGTAATGTAGGGTGGAGAAATACAGGCCTGATATGATAGCAGGGTCCTTGAAAAGTGCGGAAACAGGATGCAGCATAGAAGAGTATGGAATAGAATATATATAGCATAATATAGCATAGAGGCATGGGATAATAAGGGATGGGGCATAGGCTTTTCACTAGACACCCCTTGGCTATAAACAACTTGCCTGTGATCAGTTAAAGAAATGCAGACCTGGAGCTGGACAAAACTGATTCTGGGGCTAACAAAGAGAACAGAGAACATGTACTTAACGTATAAAAAGAACCATAAATAGCCAATTTGGATGTAACTTGGAGCTGCAGGCCACTGAAGAAAGACCATGGTACCAAACGTATGAAAATTACTCCAAGTGAACAGTAGAGAGAGGAAGAAGAAACTATCAACATGAATATCATATCTTTCTGTCTCGGCAAAGGACTCCAGATGCTAACAATTCACGGTAACACTCTACCACATACACCAACAACGGAAAAAAACTTAGGATACAGGAGCAGGGGAAGGGTGAGCATAACATCAGGAGAAGGAGTAGAAGCTGAGAATTGTGTATTTAACAATTTGTAGTGTATTATTATTTTTTCTTTTCCTGTAATAATGATCTGGCTAACAATTATCAGATTTCAATTATACTAACAGTAAAATCTTTGCTTTATATATATATAAAGTTTTCGTTCTCTTTGCCCATAAACAAGATTTTGAGTGTAAAAAACTATAGAGAAGATATCCATAAGCCTTTCTCATTCTGGTATTAAAATTATTTGGTATATTTTTAGAGACCTTTTTCAGCATGTCTGTTCTTTACAAGGCACACAAGCGTAGCAGAAAATCTGGGAGTGGGAGAATGACTGGATGAGTCAGGAGCACAGGAAAGAATATCTTTGTTGGTTGCAGGAGGAAGAACCAACACACATGCTGTAGAGATATTGGATAGCTATATAAAGGTTTTTCAGGGGTAATTTCACATGTACCTCTGTGCCAGAAAAGACTCTTAAGCAAATTCACAGCATATATTCAGTGAATTTCTTTCTGAACTGAGTTTAGCCTTACACCATGTCACTCCAATGCCTGCACTGGAGTTACTCTTGATTTACACTATGGTAACTGAGATTGCAGTTTGCTCCAGTGCTTAAAGCAAACACTTAAGAGGTGAGCATGGAGGAATAGATTCAAGTGACATCCAAAATATCATCAATGTTATGCAACTGGAAAAAGCAACAGTTAACAAGCCCAGTGAAGCAATAATAAACTGGGACTTGACATTCCTCCCTTGTCTCCAGGCTGTTGGCTTGTGCAGTACAGAGAACTAACTGTCCATTCACTGAATTTTGTCAGTCTGATTATCTTTTTTCACCTGCAGGGACTATCCAGTGTAACAAGGCCTTAGAAAAAGATCATCATTCTTTTAGCCTTCTAAAGTAATTGAAGAGACAGCTTCTAGATGATTTAACCCCAGTGTCCTTTTATGAGATGAACATGTGGATGCTAGTGGGTCTCTGGAGTTGTTTGTTGCTCTTTTTTTCTGTATCTATATTATAACTCAGACCCAAGCTCCCTGAAAAATCATTACTTCATTGTTCTTTTCCGTGACAGTAATTTTAACGGTTCTATTATTCCCTTCAGTCTCTGTTCCTCTCTACATCTTATTGCACAAGATGGAAAGCATAAACACACAACAACACTCACTTCCCAGTCATCATCTAGCATGGAACATTTATACCTGTTAAATTACACAGTGTCTGTGCCCTGCAATCGTATTCTGAAATCTAGACCATAGACCTGATCATAAATATCTTGACAGACAAAACATTTGCCTACAGGCCCCTAGTCAGAGTGGCCTTATCAGTTTCCAATTAACAGTGATTCATCCAGGGTTTCCCAAGTGATATATTTTTAGTCTGACTTTGGTCTCAGTGAATATCTAGTTAACAAGTAATGTCTCCCTTGCAGTTTCTGAAGTAATTTATTTACTTGTATTTTTGTGCTGTTGCTTACCAGGACCTTGGCCTCTTGATTTCCTTGCTTACATTTTGTCCTGTCTTAGTTTTCTGTAGATAATTCTGTTACTGGACCTTGTTTGTTATTAGGTTGTCTTAAAGACTTCAGCAATGCTTTGCTCACCAAAAGGAAATTGAGCAGTTAATAGTTAGTTAATAGATTCTCATGCTTGTGTTGTATTTTTATACATCTGCTAAACACTGCCATCTGTCCTACAATTCATAGGATAATAGGATAGTTCAAGTTAGAAGGGACATCAGAAAATCTCTAGTCCAACTTCCTGCTCAAACCAGGGTGAGCAATGATACTTTTGATGCCATACTCTCAATTATTTTTGTTAACCTTCTCCTTACTTTCAATAGTGCTGCAGAATGTATTCATTGGGACGTAAATTGTGGGTTTATAATAATGATATAGCCTGCTCTTTTCAAATAGCTTATTATTTGCTTTATTGATTGATACTGAAAACTGAGCTGATGTTTACATGAAGCTGTTTATTATATCCCCAAGGTTTCCCTTCTGACTACTAATGATCACGTCATTTAAATATGTGCATTCCTTAGCCCACTCATGATCATAGAATCATAGAATCATAAAATCATAGAATGATTTGGGTTGGAAGAGACCTTTCTTATAAGCCCCCTTTCTACATTGGAAAGGCCACGAAAAAGTCTCCCTGGAGCCTTCTCTTCTTCAGGCTAAACAATCCTAATTCTCAGCCTTTTTTTCATACGAGAGATGCTCCAGCCCTATGACCATTTTTGTGGTCCTCCTCTGGACCCACTCTAACAGGTCC
The DNA here is from genome assembly GCF_964195595.1 of Calonectris borealis. Lineage (NCBI taxonomy): Eukaryota > Metazoa > Chordata > Aves > Procellariiformes > Procellariidae > Calonectris > Calonectris borealis. The sequence continues at coordinate 19,199,391 of NC_134313.1, forward strand.
ACATCTTTCTTGTACTGGGGACACAGAGCTGGATGCAATACCTCAGGTGGGCTCTCACCTGAGCGGAGTAGAGGGGGAGAATCATGTCCCTCAGAGCTGATTCTGGCCATGCTTTTTTTTATGCAACCCCAGATACGGTTGGCTTTCTGGGCTGCAAGCGCGCATTGCCAGCTCTTATCCAATTTTTTGTCCACCAGTATCCACCTACCAGAGAAGTGATCAGGGACATCAATGTCTCCTTTAAGTGACAAAACTCATGCAACTTCTCCGGGACTCAGAGTGGTAACCTAGAACTCTTTGGAGCCAGCTAAACATATGTGAAAGAACTGTACCACCTTCATCCCCTTCTCCATTGGGAAGGTCCTTCATAATCATTTGCAATCTAAGTTGTGTCAGTTCTGTGCCCTTTTGCAGATCATCCTAGAATCATTTAAATCATGTAGTTTCAAGACAGTGATGGTGAATGCTTTTTGGTATTTTGAGGACAAAAAAGGCCTGCAAAAGTGACTGAGCACATAACAGTGGTATTTCGCAGGAAACTTCACTATGCAAATTGAAAATTTATGGGCAAATTCACTAGGCAAAGGTAGGGACGTGTGCCTCCAAGGAGTCACAAGAACCTTGTATAACATATATTTCACAGTGGTTGACAAAATAGGAAAACTATGGTCATGGGTTCTGCAGGGTAACTGTGTGTCAGAAATATATCCCATTCCTTATTTCCTCTACATCCCCTTATAAACACAAAGACTGACAAATGCTCTATTAGCAAATCTAGTGCAGGAATACACCCATATACAATGCCTAATCCCTCAACCCTAAGGTATTCCCAAGTATTTTAGGCACTATTTGGATAAGCAATGGGACTTTGGTATTTTATAGTGTTGCTGTATGTTCAAGGATCTGAAGAAAACCTTATCTCATAATCACCATCATACTATACACATTCGTTTCTGGTTGCCTGGAATCAGTAACCAGAATAAATTATGTGCCTAAAATTGATTGCTGGAAAAATACCTATTAGTCTTAATGTAATTTCAACCTTTCCAAAACAAGCAAGACTGGACTGAATATGAAGTCAGTCAGATAAAAAAATTAAATTATATATTTTTAGTCTATTGAAATGTGAAATTTGCATTCTGAGCTAGATTTGTCAAAAAGAGAATGTTCAGAGGGTTGTACTCTACCCATAATTTTCACTCAATTAGCAAATCTCTGAAAAACCTTAATTTGTTTTTAAGTTTTAAATACAATGACAATATAGAACTTGATTTATTGCTGGCATTCTAATTAGGAGACTATAACTCAGAACGTTGGGATCTCCACCAATTTCATAGCACTGATTGTATTTACAGTTGGACTCAATGATCTACCTGAAAGGTCTTTTCCAACCTAAATGATTCTATGATTCTATGATTCTATTTTAATAAATTATTATCTTATTGTCCAAAATGTTAATCTCTTTCCTTGACCCACAATCATCCTCTCCCTTCTTTCTCAATACTAACTCAATTGTTTACACGACAACATAATATTTGGAAAGTTTTATTGTCCTTATCTTTTCCTAGTTTTACTTAGCTACTGGAAACACGAGAACATCATCACATGTCAGTTAATCCCCAGTGAGCTGTAAATAACATTTGAAGAAAGACTGCAGTGACTAATATTTTGAAAAAGAAGTGTATTTATTCCTGATATCTTTTAGCTGAAGCAACACAAAGTAATGACTCATAAAACTTCTAAATAAAGTTAATGATGAGTTTATAACTGATAAATGTTTAGTGTAATAACTTTAATTATACACCACTATTGGAGGGCAGCAATTTACTACCTAGTAAATTAGTCCCTATCCTACAATTGCTTGTAAATTTTCCCCCTTATCATAACAGAGTATTACACAGTTATGGCACTCTTGCTAAAGGAACTATGCCTTTCATTTGGGGAATCAGTGTTATAAAAAAAAAAAAAAAACTGATAGTACTTTTATATACAAATTCTACAGGGAATATCAGAAGAATAACTAAAAAAAGCGAAATGTGAGTAATGAAAATTATTTTAAGAGCAAGAGGTTTGTAATACACTAATGGAATATTCTATATTTTGCTCTCTGTGCTGAGTGTGATACAGTTGTTGCATCTGTTACATTACACAGTTTTCTAGAATTAGTGACTTTGTTATGATCGTTGTACAAATTAATAATAAGTTAGTACTTATGCTGTCTCTCTCTTTACAATAAATGCTTACTCACAACAAAAAATGATGAGGCCTATCACATGTTTTTACCTGTAATGTTTTTAATGTATTACAACACGATTTTAGTGGTTTTAAGTATGTACTCAAATAACTTTGGATTTAGGTAGTTTAACAAATTTCAGAATAACTTTTGCTAGTATATCTAGAAACCACAATCATAGACTACTCCATTAGTAGTCATTGAATAAAAATCTATATTGATAAAAGGCCAGATATAATATTACATTATTATAATACTCTATTATATCCTTTATATTCATGCAAACACAATAAATATTTTGTAATAAGGTTAGTTAGGAATCTAACTAACTGTTTGCTTGCACTTTATATAATTTTACTTTCCCAGTACCACTGAATGCATGGGACCATGAATATTCTCTAAGCAGTATGATGATGTTGTACATGTCATTTTCATTGATACTAGCTTATAATTTGAAGCCAATATGATGTAAGATGGATATTATCTACTACAGAGCAAGAAACTGGCTTTTACATTTTTATATAGTCTGTGGAAGACAGTATCTTCTAAAGCTGAAGTGTTGCATTGCCTGCAGCTGTCTTCTCAGCAAGATAAGTATTTTCTAAGATTCAGTATATTGAGCATGATAACATCCAGTTAAAATGCTTCATTTTCTTTAATTTTGAAGTTTCAATGAAGTTAGATTGGCTTCTTAAAGACTAGACTGATATGCTAAATACAATAACAAAAGTTCTGAAAACTAATGTTTTTTCCCCCCATTCCTTCCTTTGTGAGTACTGTACATGCTTTGTAAGTAGTAAATTTTTCTAGTTCAGATTATACTGTAGATTCTTATTCCTGTTTTATCACATATCTTTCTTACACCTATTTTGAAATGTTATCATAAGTTTTTGTTTTCATTGCTATCAAAGGGAGCTGAGCTAGAATTTTTTTCCATCCTCCTTAAGTTTTTTGAGATGTAAAAAAATTCTTATTTTGCATCCAGAAAAAAAGTCAGAAAGAGATTAAGAAATAGACCAGAAGCCATTTGAGTATTTCATATAAGTGGTGAGGATGTTTAACAGGAAAGTGTGATAACAAAAGCTCTGTTCTACCTAATTCAAACTAGAGATTTGCATTTCAATGCTAATCATCCTGCAGAGGCATATTAGCCATTGATGTTGAATGTTGTGGGACAGGATATGGCCATTTCCTTTGCATTAGAGCAGACAGAAACTGGATTTCCCATTTATCTTGTGGCTTCCCTAACCACTGGCCTACTGAACTGTAATGTTTTGGCTTTCCCAAAGAAATAGATGAGGTTCAGAATGCTTTTAAAAATCTGTATAACAGCTCCTGTCTAAACTTTAATGTTCCTTCTTTTGGTAATGCTACCAAAAGTAGAAACTAATCTGTTTTCTCACTACCTATAGAATTGTTATTGAAGCTAGAAAGGAACTCAGGATAAATCTGTAGAAAGATATATATTCTGTTGTAATTTGTGGTATATTGTATTCTTGTGGGAGTTTGGAATAGGAGCATTTAAGCTCATGCTGACTGAATAATGAACTACCAAAAAGGCCAGTTAAAAAAAAATAAAAATCATTGTTAATACATAACCAACAGTGCTATAACTGTGTACCTTAAGCATGTATTTTCTGATGTTTCTTTTTTCTTAATAAATTTTACTTACCAATGCATTAAAATGTGTCAAGGTTTCTCAGGAGATTAGGGTAATAGATCAGTTTTACAAAAGATTTTAATTTGTTAAAATATGGATCACAGGTTTTGGAGACCCTTCCTTTAGAAAACTGATCATGTGCCAGGGCTGTGAGTGCATTCCCCTCACGTGGGTTTTTGGTGGCCTGAGCTGATGGCCAGCTCAGGCACGTGCAAGTGGCAGGCTTTGTGATGCCTCAGTAGAGTTCAGCCCCTCTTCTGCTTGGGGCTTGCTTTCAAATTCAGGATCTCAACCTTGGTCTCTGTCTGACCAATATGGCATCTTTGCCTTGAGCCTGGTCTCTCATCTCTGACCTGGCTCCCAGACTTTCCATTCTGCCTTGAGCTTGAACCTGCCCTGCACTACGGGTGTGTAGGGTGTACACTGGACTCTTGGCTGCCGCCAGCTGCTGCCCCCAGACTGGCCTGCTCACCTTGCTCAGCCACGGCAGGACTGTGCCCTGCTAGCCTAGTTCCTTCCCCACCTGCCCTGCTGTGACTGCCACCCTTGGCATAGCTGTGGGGAAGTAGAAATAAGCATGCAAGTATAGAAATAAAGAGACTTATTTCTAGATTTTTCGCCACCCACTTAGAAAAATCCCAAACCTACATGTAGATAGAGTATGCTTAGAGCATCAAGATACATAAGGAGGGAAAGAAGGTACAGATGAACATACCATTACATAAAATACTGCTTCTATACCTGCATAGCGTTTTTCAGCACTGGATATTAAGACAATTTACAAGTATTGATAATCTGAACACTGGCAAAATAAGACTTCATCAACGATGTAGTTTAGAATAAGAACTGTATTGATATTGCTTCTCACTATTACTGTTTGCTTTCTGAGATGCATTCCTCCTAAGACTTGTACCTGTATGCATTGTAATTGGTTATAAAAAGTATGATTACATGTCTTTTGAAACAATAATGCAAACTGTGAAAACAAAACTAGCATTAAATTCAATCAGTCATGCAACTGGTGAACAATACAAAAATTATAGTGTATTGCTAAATTTGATTTTTTTCCATCTCTGTTAGCAGATTTTCTATCTATCTTTTGTTGAATATTTTGTGAGCTTTTTGCTATATTCTTACAGAATTCCAGCTTGCTTAGCTTAATTGTAAGCAGCTTTATTTTGAAAATAGAAATGTGTTTTCAGGGTTTTCTGTTTTTAGAATAATCTTCCCAGCAATTCTATCTTACTTAACAAATAAAACTGATGCACTTTTGAAAAACAGTCATCAGCTAGGAGCTGGTTAGCTTCCACTACTGTCTTTCTATTTTATATATAAAGAGTGAAGGACATGATATCTGTAGTCTCAGACTTCCCATGAAATGATCCTGAAGATTTACTAACTCTGAGGTTTGTTGTAGGCTTCTTTAAGCATGAAATCAAGAAAATAGGTAATTCTTAGTTTTATGTTTTAATTTTAAATCCTCTTATTAGTTTAAAATCCAAATGTATTTACTTGAAATTGATATTTGCATAATTAGAAATCTTAATTCAAGGAAGGAGCTGTCCAAACCATCTGACATACTGTTACTATGAGTCCTATAGGAATAATTGACATATAACACCATTCCATGTGTTGTTTAGTTCAGAAGAATATTAATACTGTAATATAAATAACATTTAGAAATGCAATATCCATTTGTATTTTCAAATGAAGGTGTTATGATTCTTCTATGGAAAAGAGTAAGAGATTCAGACATTTAAATAACAAAGCTGAACAGATGCACAATGTAATGGCATTAGAAACTTGCCCACAAAAACTATTATTTCCTGTGCAAATTCACTATATGATAGACAGTTTTCTCTGTTACTTAATTGTTGCCCTTCTCTTTTAAACATGGTGTGGTGGTGCATTTCCCACCCCCTCCTAGGCTGCTTATTGATCTCAGAGATTTCTATGAGACCTCGACCTTGGTCTACTGAGTCTGGTGGTTGAGCACTCCTTGACCGTATCAGAAACTCTGCATAGCTGAGGCTGGGAACCTACTTCCTGGGCAAGGTGTCAAATAGAACAACACTGAAACCTTGAGTATTTTTAGTAATTACCACCTGGGACCATGGCCAGGATGGAAATTTGTGGATGACTAAAGCCAATCATCTTGTGAACCTATAAATGGTGGTCCTAAGTGAGATCCTTTGAGCTCTCCGGAACCGCAGAGGGCTGCACCCTGTCTCGCTCTCTGAGTGGGAGGCCTCTCAGAGTTTGTAATGTCTTGAGCTGGCAATATTCGGAGGCCCATCATCCAATGAGACCTGGGCTGAAACTCTCTACTTCTCGAGGCTCAACCCTCGCCTGTTGAGAAATGCCGAGACATTTTACGTGAATATTTCTTCACCGAACTCAAGGGGAATTTTTAGCAGGTACCCTTTGTAAATTTATATTTATATATTTCTGTCTGTGTGTGTGAACTAATAGTAAACATAATCTGTAATTAAGTTGTGATTGTAGTAGACTCTACTAACACTTACTTCGTAAATATTAAATTAGTTAATGATCAAGTGTTGCTAAAACTGTGAATGAACCCTAGACTGCTGCTAAACACATATAATCCCTAAGATATAAATCCTTAGACATAACATGATTTTTCTTTATATGTATCATCTGTATAGTAAGTAATAGAGTGAACCTTGCCATGGAACTCTGTTAAGTCGTACGTTTATAAATCTCTATGGGAATTGCTTTCAGCTAATACCTTTGACGATAATTCTTTGAGCAGCCTCTGAACCACTCATTCACAACAGATGGTTTGGACAGTCCATGACTACATTTACTGCTTAGTTGGTAAGACAACTGACAAAAGGGGATACTGTGGATAGTTTGACTGACAATGAAAAGCAGTGTAAGGTTAAGATGCCCATTATTCCATATCTCTTCCTTCAGATCAAAAGTTGTTTTTTTTTTTTTCCTTTCTTCAGGAGAACTTACCAAATGTAAAACCTCATAGGCTGTGAAGACACTAAACAAAAATGCTAAACAAAAAATCAATTTAAATATATTTTATCACTGTATATTATCAGAAGACCCAGGATATGGAGAAGGCGGAGGTACCCAATGACTTTTTTGTCTCAGTCTTCACTGGCAAGTGTTCAACCCTCACTGCCCAAGCCGCAAAAGGCAAAGGTAGGGACTGGGGGAATGAAGAGCCACCCACTGTAGGAGAAGATCAGGTTCAAGACCATCTAAGGAACCTGAAAGTGCACAAGTCCATAGGACCTGATCAGATCCATCCACGGGTCCTGAGGGGACTGGCGGATGAAGTTGCTAAGCCACTATCCATCATAATTGAGAAGTCGTGGCAGTCCGGTGAAGTTCCCACTAACAGGAAAAGGGAAAACATAACCCCCATTTTTAAAAAGAGAAAAAAGGAAGACCCAGGGAACTACAGGCCAGTCAGTCTCACTTCTGTGCCTGGGAAGATCATGGAGCAAATCCTCCTGGAAGCTCTGCTAAGGCACATGGAGGACAGGGAGGTGATTTGAGACGGCCAGCATGGCTTCACCAAGGGCAAGTCCTGCCTAATCAACCTACTGGCCTTCTATGATGGAGTGACTACATCAGTGGACATGGGAAGGGCTACAGATGTCGTCTATCTGGACCTCTGTAAGGCCTCTGATACAGTCCCCCACAACATCCTTCTCTCTAAACTGGAGAGGTATGGATTGGATGGGTGGAGTGTCCGGTGGGTGAGGAATTGGATGGATGGTCACATCCAGAGGGTAGTGGTCAACGGCTCAATGTCCAGATGGAGATCGGTGGCAAGAGGTGTCCCGCAGGGGTGCGTATTTGGACCGTTACTATTTAATATCTCATCAACGACATAGACAGTGGCATTGAGTGCACCCTCAGAAAGTTTGCAGATGACACCAAGTTTGCAGATGAGTGGTGCAGTTGACGCGTCTGAGGGACAGGATGTCATCCAGAGGGACCTGGACAAGCTTGAGAAGTGGGCCCATGTGAACCTCTTGAGGTTCAACAAGGCCAAGTGCAAGATCCTGCACCTGGGTCGAGGCAACCTCCAGTATTAAAACAGGCTGGGGGATGAAGGGATTGAGAGCAGCCCTGTCGAGAAGGACTTGGGGGTACTGGTGGATGAAAAGCGGGACATGAGCCGATAATGTGCGCTCGCAACCCAGAAGGTCAACCGTATCCTGGGCTGCATCAAAAGAAACGTGGCCAGCAGGTGGACGGAGGTGATTCTGCCCTGATTCTACTCTACTCTTGTGAGACCCCACCTGCAGTACTGTGTCCAGCTCTGGAGCCCTCAGCACAAGAAAGACATGGACCTGTTGGAGCAAGTCCAGAGGAGGGCCACGAAAATGATCAGGGGGGTGGAAGGCCTCTCCTATGAAGAAAGGCTGAGAGAGTTGGGGTTGTTTAGCCTGGCTTCGGGGAGACCTTATTGCGGCCTTTCAGTACCCAAAGCGGGCTTATAAGAAAGATGGCAGAAAACTTTTTAGCAGAGCCTGTTGCAACAAAATGAGGGGGAATGGTTTTAAACTAAAAGAGGGTAGATTTAGACTAGATATAAGGAAGCAATTTTTTCCCATGGGGGTGGTGAAACACTGGCACAGGTTGCCCAGAGAGATGGTAGATGCCCCATCCCTGGAAACATTCAAGGTCAGGTTGGACGGGTCTCTGGGCAACCTGATCTAGTTGAAGATGTCCCTGCTCATTTGCATGGGGGGTTGGACTAGATGACCTTTAAAGGTCCCTTCTTACCCAAATTATTCTATGATTCTATGAATCTATGATAAGCTAGATACCTTTTACAGTATTGACAAAAGACAAGACAAAGCTTGTACAATCTCCAGAATTTCTTCTTTTCTTCCTGGACTTTTCCTCTGGGTTTTTCTGAGATCCAGCAGTGGTAAAGCCTCAGCAGAAGTGTTTTGCCTCTGTTGTTTTCCTTTGCTTATTTTCAGAGCACTATTATCCTCCTCAGATTTCTCTGATCACAGAATATTTGCTTAGAATCATAAAATGACCTGAACTTATTACTCTGAATGTCTTCCATTTAAGATTAAAGTGATAGTTTGGGATACTTGGAAATGAAGAGGTTTAGAACTTCATCTAGTCAAAGCAGTTGTCTGGTATCTGTATTCCAAGCAAAGAGGAAAAATAACTGAGTAATCTGTTTACAGATTGATCAAGTCTGGTTAATAGCCTAGAAATGTAGAACAGTAAGTGTATTTCAAAAGACAAGTAATGTGATTTTAACAACTCCAAATTATAAATCGTGTAACAATATGCAAAGATCAAAAGCAGATTTAAAAAAAAAAAAAAGTAATTTGAGACACACAGGACCAAAAAACATTATTTTTTGAGATAATTAAAATATTTTGGGACTTACCTGTCTGAATGTCAATGAAGCCATCTATTACTGAAATGTGTGCAAAATTGTTAATAAAACTAAGAAAGACCAAGATCCATAGATGAAATATGAGGGGATGGTTTAGTAAGTATCATTAGAAGGTAAGGTATTAGCTTGGAATGAGAATACTGAAGATATCTACAAGGATTCAAGGCACAAAAATTAGCAGCGATGAAATTAGCTGATGACAGAAAGTTGAGACACTCTATCAATACAGAGGAGAAACAAGATATCACGGAAGAGGAATAGCTGGAGAAATAGAAGATAAAAATTAACTATAAGAAATGCAAATTTACAATCTTAGGATCTATTAAAATGTTGTAAGCTGTTGTGCTCATTAATTGGAAATAACTGAGAAGGAAAAGGATGTAGGTGTGCTTGTTGATAAAAGCAGATCATGTAGCCAGAATACTCCAAGACAGATACTTTCATTAGGAATTAAGAAATACTACTTTTTTATAAACGGGACACCCGAGAACCTATTTGAAATTCTGTATACAGCTCTGGTTCTCTGTGGTCATGAAGATGAACTGAACTGGAACAAGTGGAGACATGGACAGGCAGGATGACTAGGAAAATGGAAAACCTGTCTTATAAACGGACACTAGCAAAAAAAAAGAGAAGGCTAAGAAGGGACAAAATTCTTGTCTACAACTAGCCATTACCTTAATAATGTAGTAATAAATCTTATGACTTAAAAACCATACTAGAAGCCTTAGGGAGTGGCCCTGTAAAATGCTCTACGTTGAACATCATCTACTTGCGATAGTATCTTAGATCCTCTACAGTCAATTTTTTTTTTTTCTATTCCACATATCTGGTTAAAATGTCATATGTGATAATAATGCTGCTGAAATATGCTGTATCTAGATATTTTCTCTGTCTCTTAAGCCCTCTTTACAATCTTGTTTTGAAAAGAAAAATAGGTAAAACTATCTGAATGCAAGCCTGGGAATATTATTTATGATTTACTAAAACTGATGGTCAAAGAACAGTCTTATGAGAAAAAAATCTTAACTGCACTAAAAGCAGCCTCAGCACATGAATATTAGTTATTCAGGTGCAAATCCTCTACATTTCAAGCATTAAATGTTTTGTTTTAAAAGGCATTAGATGAAACAAACCTTTTCTAAAGATACACAGTCTTAGGAATGTCACAATCCAAACCAAGGGCAGTCAGTTGTTATGAGTTAATTTCTAATTAGTAGTATAGGACTGACTCAAAATTTTCACTAAATCCCAAAACCAGGTTTACAGTGGCTTACATTTTCAGGAATGGAAAGTCTTATTCTACAAATATTTTATCTATTTTCTTGCCAATTCTTAGATTGTAGTTTTCATTTAAATTAAAGAACAGGGATCCTTTTAATGAGTAATATATCAGTACTTATTAATATTGTTAAGGTCAGGCCAAATCTTGGACTCAGGGGAATTCTCCTCCCCAGTCTGTTTGCTGCTGTTCCCCTTTGGATGTTCAGATGGCAGCAAGTCTAACCATGTACTCCAAAAATATAGATACACATGCACACGATGCACAGAGGTCCAGCTACACAGATTGACACAGACAGAGAACAGTGCTCTTTCTGGCACCCACATAAACCCAGCAGCACTCATAAAGACATGAACAACACAGCCAAATCCTGTTCCTTTTCTTCAGCTCGCCAGGGCAGGAGTTTCCCAGTTAACATTCCCCCCCCCCAACACTCTCTTGATCCACCAACACACGCATGTCTGCAGGACCCTCAAACCCTGACCAGTCTGTCCCAACCACATCTGCCCAGAGTCCTTGCCCATGCCCCAGGCTCTGTTTGCCCAGCCTTCAGTCCTGACCCTGGCTTTTTCCAGACTTTGGTCTCCTCTAACTTGCTGACCAGTGCAGCTCGAGGATAAGTAGCAAATCACACACACAAACACATAGATGCACACACACACATACACACATACAGAGTGAGATTGGTTGAACCTCTTCAAGTCTGTGCTGTACCATTTTCTTCAAAGACCCAACTGTTACTGACCTAAGAGCTCCGGTCTTTGTTATTTTCTCAGAAATCCACTCTTCATTATGGTTTGTGTATCTGTTTTTTTCATTTATTATTGTTCTTGTTTCTGGTTTTTGCATTTATTGTGAATAGCGGTCACCAAGATATCCTTATAAACCATACTCTTACAAATATATTGCTAGATATATATTTTAGCTTGAAAGTACTTATCATAGTCAAATCAGTTTCAGGATGATTTCAGAGAGCAGTGCTACACAGGACTCTCATAGGATGCAGTGACATGTTTTTATCTGTTGAAAAAGGGTGAAAACTGAAACTTGGAAGCCAAATGGCTACTAGAGAAGATGGAGTAATTTTCTGTATCTCTGAGGACTGGTTTAAGTCATGACTTCTTTTAAAAAAATAAACCCTGCCAGAAAGAAGCAGCTGGTTGCTAGAGATCCAATATAAAAGCATTACAAAATAATTAAAATATCAGACTGATATTAAAATAATAACTATGTTAAAATATAATTAAATAATAAATACTTAAAATATCATATTTTGGACATCTTCTCCTTGTTGGCAATTGTACAAGACAGAAAGGACTGTACATAGTGATGATCATACATAAAAAGCTTGTAAGCTAATACTCTGTTAAGAGGTTGATCTCGTTTATTTCCCCGTGAGAGACTTTGAATTCACTGCACAAAGACAAAGATCTGCTTTAGTCTAACAAAAGAATTTGCAAAATAGCTTGCAAAATCAGTGAGTACTTGTACATCTTATGCTGTAACATGTGCTTTCTCTTAAGTGGCATTTTTATATTAGCCTCCTGAAGTACTCTTACTACTAATCTGAAAAGACATGTTATGTTACTAAATGGAAAAAAGTAGTTTTGCTTTCTTCAATATATCAATAGCTGGATTTGTAAATTCTTGTTTTGATAAAAGACTAGAAGGTATTTAGCCAAGCTAATGTAAAGCATGTAAAGCTGTTCTATGTAATGATACCCATCTTCTCCCTGAATTTCCTATATATAGTCACAAGCAAAATTTTACAAGTCAATCTGCAAGGTTTTCCCTCAGATGTTAGCAGGGACAGAATTTCACCCAGGAATCATCACTTGTTTTAAAACGATCCTCAGCTCTGAGATTTGATTTTTTTTTTTCCCTCCAGTACTATAAACTGGGTTCTTGGCTATCTACCTTTGATATTTTAAAGCTGGTCAGTTACTGTGCACAGTCATGTAAATGAAAACGACTTTGTGATTCATTAAGTCAACTAAAAGTGAAGGTGCAAGAGAAGAATTGAAAGACTTCTCCACACAAGTTAAAAAGTTGCAGAGGTTTCATGGTGATGTGATTTTAAATCACTGAATGAGGATTGAAGAAAAACTTCTATTTGTGTTTTAACTGAGCTTATGTCAATTAGCATAATGATTTGGAACTTAGTTTGAGTTAAAAGAAAATAAACAACTTTTCAATTCCAGTAAGTACTGGTGTAAATGTCAAACAAGCCAAGCTTCGTAGACTTACTTTAGTTTTTCTCCTGTCTTTTGTCTTTAACTTTGTCTTCTACCCCTCCTACCACCTGCTGTTTCAATCACAAACTCCATGTAACTCTCAGTCCCTAAGCTCAGATGTCCCCTTGTGTAGTTCTTCATCCTTGTTATCCAGTTTCGTTATCCTTGTCCTATCTGCCTTGTGTCATCCTTATCTAGTCTTTGACATTACCGGGACTAAAGTAATCGAGAATCTGCTTCAATATTGTTTCAAGGAATAAGTATAATCCTTTAAGTGATGGTTTAGCTTGTCATTTACTTACCTAATCTTGTCAATTGATATAAATACTTTCTACTGTTTGTGGCACTAGTTGAGTCTCATAATCCCAACAACAATCCCATTTGAAGTTATTGGGTTGTGTAGGCTTGTACAAAATCTTACTTCCCAATGAAGTAGCTGATTAGTGAGGGGTTGCACAACGACATCTCAATTCAAATGTGACTTCAGCGGATTTGTCTTTGATAATGTTTGAGTTTATTTATTTAGGGCTAAAGCACAAACTGTCTCTTTCATAACTGAAGAATCCACATAAGTGACAAATAGCAATAGACATGGGAGAGGAACACTGACTGAGAGCTATACTCTAGGGTTTTATGAGACATAACGCCAATTGAAGCTTCCCTATGGTTAGAACGTGATAGAACTCTCCAGTGAGCTTGATGATGTCTAGTAAAAATGGACTTTACACTGAAAAAAATGCTGTAAGAATACCAACAAAGAGTTTCTGGAGAAGAAAGCAAACCAAAATCTTTTGCATTCTACAGAGTTGTTAGTGAGAGTTGACTTGCAAATTTTCAAAGTTTGCATGAACAGGAGAACAAGAACTTGAACCCTGACAAACTTAAATGACATCAAAGAAGCAAAGAAAGAAATAGTAGGAGATAGAAGAATCAGGAAGACAAAAGAAAGAGTAAAAAAGGCAAGAAGGAAAGTGATGGAATAAGCTGAAAGTGATGTACAGGCTTCTGTAATGGGTGGGGAACAAAATTCAGTTACCAAATAGGGTGCTTATGAGAGACAGACAGACTCAGTAATAACATTGCCAGAAAATGTGACACTATGGCTGACAAAAGTTGCAGTTTTCAAAAGCTGTCAACACTATCTGTTGTCTACAAGTAGGGATGTTAATTGGAGATTTTTCCCCCTGATTCTAGTGAGAGCAGTTAACCATGTAATGCTCAATATATTTGAATCTGTATATCTCAGAATGACCCTTTTTTTTTTTTCAAAATTTTTCAGCAAATATAGGTGGGATATTATGTATCATTGAAGTGTTGAGTTTTGTTTATGTTTACAATGCTATATTTGACATAGTATTATCTTGAAAAACATTGCTATATCTTAATATACCAACGTATTTATTTGTACAACTTCCACAATATTATATTCTTCAAAAGGACATAGAGACAACGTGAGATTTACCAGGAAATGTTTATGTTCAAAATAAATGTATGATCGCATTTATTGCAATTTTGAACACACAGTCTCATAGGCTTAGATTACACTACTTTTTAAACATTCTGAATTGTTGATAATGAAAGTTCTTTTATCAGAAGTGCTGCTCAGGGTTTGCAATGATAAATGAATGCACATTCCACACAGAATAAGGTAACCTACAAAGTTTAAGCTCCTGAGTTTGCAAAGATTAAGCCAGCTCTAACTTTTCAAAAGATAATGGATTATCTCTTAGTCTCAATGATGTGGATGTTTTCCTGGTTGTGTTTCTCAGACTGCTTTCTCTTTGTACAAAAATCTTTATTCTTGTTATCCATTTGTACCATACATAACAGGAAGGATTCCTGGTCCATGACTTCAAGTCATGTAGTTGCTGCTAGAATACAGTAAATAAGCAACACCAATTGACAAGAACTCTGAACCAAAGATGAGAGGTCAACACACTAGGGGAGATGTCTCCACTTGTGGATCATTGATATGATGTTTTTTTAGTTAGTTGTCAGGCAGTTTGATTCAAATTACTTAACCCTAAACATTTATTGTGATAAAATCCTTTAAAGCAATTTATTCTTATATGTGTTTTAGCTCCCATGCTGTTAGAATAAATCATACCTGGCCTCTCTCTCAAAAGATGTATGAAATTGGGACAAGCTTTAACTTAATTAGTGCTATAATGGCTCTTTTTCCTCCAAGTTATTAAGCAAAATAAATTCAACTAAAACCTCTAAACAAAACAAAAGAAAACAGTCTGTTTGACAAAACAACTCAAGGTACTGCTACAATCAAAAGGTTTCATGAAAATAGTGTAGGAAATCATGTCATGGAGAGGGGGATGTTTCTTTTGCCTGGACTGGTAGGCAGTTAATGAGATAATGTATTATTAATTTTCACCTAGACAGGAATCCAGCCATAGATGCCTACAGAAAAAAAAAAAACACAAACACTTGAGAAACTGATCACATGAAGAAGCAGATAGATGTCATATCCATCCTCAGATATTTCTAATCATGTCTCAAAACCCAGCATTTCTAGCTAACTTATTATGCCAATTCTAGAACTGCTAATGAAAAAACATACGCACAAGAATACTCCATAATACATCAATCTACACCTATTTTAAAAAACAAAACACTTCACATCATTACAAGTTCAAATTGTATAAATACTTTACACTCCGTTAATTTGCAGGAGTGGTAGTGTCCTTTTGCGTTTATTTCTGCGATGACTTGATCTTTCATTTGAGTTTACACAGGAATACCTTTTTTATTTAAAAGAACATAATAAAAGAATCGGTAACTTATGCTAAGCACATCACAACGGCAAAGCAGTGCCTGAAATGTGTAATGTGTATGCCAGTAATGAGGAGAATCCAGACATTCAAGTCTCAGTATTTTGATATTGTCATGGTAGAAGCTGATGAAGCCCTTCTGACCAATCTTTTAATCTTGAAGATGTTGACATTCTAGTCATCTGTTACAGCCCATGTATAAAACCTCTTTTCATCTGCCCTATGCTACAATGATCCTCACCAGATTCTATCAAAAGGAAAGAAACTCTTTCAGTGCTACTTTCCTCTCTTTTTCTGGTACATGTAAAGAATGTAAGTTTACACCTACAAGGTTGCAACAACACAACTGGATTTTGTCTGTGATATTTTGAGCACAAATGACTGTTTCCTCTCCATAGTCAATCTGAGATCCTTTATCAACAGTAAACCTCCGTTTCGGTTTTTGCTTCCAGTATGAGCTTCTCATTATTTATATCCACACATCACTATGAAATCTTAAAGTTAAGGGAGGCTTTTCACCTATGCCACTGAATGACTAAAACCAAATGTTAATAAAATAACAACTAGCATTAGAAAATTAAATATGACCAATTATTCCTGGGATTTTAACTCAATTAACTAAGTCTAATGATATTTCTGATAGAAGAGAGTAATTGACTTACAAATATTTATCAGTTTAAAATTATAAGTGGTAAGCGCATTATTTTAACACTCACAGTCTAAAGATTGGAACTGAAAGCTCAACTGTTAGTAAAATGCATTCTTTTCTCTCTCAAATTCTTGCTAAAAATAGAGAGAATATTTGTATCAGTCAAGGAAAGTAAAGAATGGTGTAGTATTAATACTATGCTGCTTATGGAAAGAAAGGTAAAGAGATGCAGTTAGGAAATGGAAAATTGAACCTGAGTGCTAAGAAAATTCTAGCTAGGAAGATCTATGTCTGAGAAAATGTCTCAAGAGAAGCAGTAAAATCCAGTCAATTAAGGTACATAAGACTAGAATCTTGAACAAAGCACTCAAACATATGCTGGGGGAAAACTTTACTGAAAGAAATATGACCAGGATCTGTCTTATGTGTTTCTGAATTCACTCATATCACTTGAATAAATATCGGTATTGTGCTTTACTGCCAAATTCTGTATGGTAATTAAATAAAGGATCAGTTGCAGTGGCTTCATGGTAGATGGCAGAGCTGTGCATATAACTTGTTTCTGTTTAGCACATATGGATAATATGTAAGTAGCAGGAATTGCTATTTTTTTTAAACAAGTCTCAACACATATATTTCATAGTCACAATTAGTTATTTAGATTGAATTAATTTGCAGGTAAAATAGCTTATCCATTACTCTCATTCCTTTCTTTTCATTGTTTAAAAATATTGCTAGATCAATAGGCTCAGCTCTGCTGATTCACTAAAGAACTTCTGCTGTTCCAGCAATCTGAGAACTTTAAGGGATTCCTTTCATATGTTATTCATTATGCATCTAACATGCAACGGCTAAGTTTCATGTTATTTAACTTAAGCCATCTAAAACCCAAATTTTCAAGGCTCCACAGAATCAGAGAATGGCTTGCATTAGAAGGAACCTTTAAAGATCATGAAGTCCAACCGCCCTGCCATGGGCAGGGACATTTTTGTCTAGATCAGGTTCCTTATAGCCAACATATTTAATATACCCTCTTTCAGTTTAAAACTGTTACCCCTTCTCCTGTCAATACAGGCTTCAGTAAAAAGTCTTTCTCGTCTTTCTTATAGGCCCCTTTTATATATTGAAAGGCCACAATAAGGTCTCCCGGGAACCTTCTCCAGGCTGAACAACCCCAACTCTCTCAGCCTTTCTTTATAGGAGAGGTGCTCCAGATCTCTGACCATTTTTGTGGCCCTTCTCTGGACCCACTGTAACAGGTTCATATCTTTCTTGTACTGGGGATGCCAGAACTGGATGCTGTACTCCAGGTGGGGTTTCATGAGAGCAGAGTAGAGGAGGAGAATCACCTCCCTTGACCTGCTGGCTGCACTTCTTTTTATGCAGCCCAAGATAGGATTGGCTTTCTGGGCTGCAAGAGCACATAGTTGGCTCATGTGCAATTTTTCATCCACCAGTACCCCCAAGTCCTTCTCCTCAGGGCTGCTCTCAATTCATTCATCCCCCAGTCTGTATTGATACTGGGTATTGTCCCATCCCAGGTGCAGGACTTTGCACTTGGCCTTGTTAAACCTCATGAGGTTCACATTGGCCCAATTCTCAAGCCTGTTAAGGTCCCTCTGGATAGCTTCTCTTCCCTCTAGTGAATCAGCTGCACCACTCAGCTTGGTGTCATGCACAAACTTGCTGAGGGCGCACCCAGTCCCCACCACCTATGTCATTGATGAAGATATTGAACAATACCAGTCCCAATACAGATCCCTGAACAACACCACTTGTTACTGATTTCCATTTGGACATTGAGCCATTGACTGTAGCCCTTTGGATGCGACCATCCAGCCAATTTATTATCCATGTAATAGTCCATCCATCAAACCCATATCTTTCAAACTTAGAGACAAGGATGCTGTAAGGGACCATATCAAAGGCCTTACAGATGTCTAGGTAGATGACATCCATAGCTCTTCCCTTGTCCATTGATGCAGTCACTCCGTTGTAGAAGGCCAATAAATTAGTCAGGCATGATTTGCCCTTGATGAAACCATGTTGGCTGTCTCTAATCAAATCCCTGTCTTCCATATGTCTTGACAAAGCTTCAGCAGGATCTTCTCCATGATCTTACTGGGAACAGAGTGAAGCTGACTGGTCAGTAGTTCCCAGAGTTCTCTTTTTACACTTTTTAAAAATGAGTTGGATGTTTTCTTTTTTCCAGTCACTGGGGACTTTGCTTGACTGCCATAACTTTTCCAACATGATGGAGAGCAGCTTAGCAACTACATCTGTGAGTTCCCTCAGGACCCTGGGAAGCATCTCATTGGGTCCCATGGGCTTCTGTACATTTAGGTTCCTCAGAGGTCTTGAACCTGATCTTCTCCTATGATGGGTGAGACTTAATTCACCTAGTCCCTGCCTTGAGATTCAGGGACTTGAGAGATGTGGGAATAGCAATTGCCAGTGAAAACTGAGGCAAAAACAATTGTTGAATAATTCAACCTTCTCCATGTCAGTTGTCATCAGATCCCTATCTCATTTTTTGAGGGGTTACAAATTCTTTTGTCTTCCTTTTCTGACTAATGCACCTGTAGAAGGCCTTCTTATTATACCTCTGTTGTGGTTTAACCTGGCAGGCAGCCAAATACCACGCAGCCGCTCGCTCACTCCCCCCGACCCCCCAGCGGGACGGGGAGAGAATCGGAAGGGTAAGAGTGAGAAAAACTCGTGGGTTGAGATAAAGACAGTTTAATAGAACAGAAAAAGGGAGAATAACGATAATAAATAATGATAGAATATACAAAATGAGTGATGCACAATGCAATTGCTCACCACCCGCGCTGACCGATAACCAAGTAGCGATCGGTACTTCCTGGATCACGCCTACCGTTTATATACTGAGCATGACGTCACATGGTATGGAATACCCCATTGGCCAGCTGGGCTGGCTGTCCTGATTATGTTCCCTCCCATCTTGTGTACCTAGCTCAGTCAGTAGGCACGGGAGCTGTCCTTGGACTAGGAGGGCACTTAGCAACAACTGAAAACATCAGTGTGTTATCAACATTCTCCTCATACTAAATCCAAAACACAGCACTAGGAAGAAATTTAACCCTATCCCAGCCGAAACCAGGACAGTATCCACCCCTTATTCCATACCATTTACGTTATGCTTAGGTCTCACATTTTTTGATACATTTCAATTAATCACCACTATCTTTTATATATATACACATATATAATACATATACATACATATATATACATATAATATATATACATACATATATATACATAAATATATACAAATGTCCATTGAGTTCTTTTAGTCCACAACTTTGGGGTCCATCTGTCATAACAGTCTTTCAGGGCCAGAAGGATGGTGTGTGGTGTTGGGCTGTTGCATCCTGAAGCCAGTTCTCATTTCGGTACTGCTGCACTCATTCAGTTCTATCATCGTTGCACTTTGCTCGGTTTCATCGGAGTTAGTTCATTCTTCATTAATCTGGGTGATTTTCACTGCTATACAATTGATAGCAACCATAGAAATAATGATATACAATATCATATAACAATTGACATCATAAAATTCAGTTCATTGGCTATTTTCACCCAAAATCAAATCCCCTTGAGGTACACACCGGACTTGCCCATCCTTTCGCATCACCCACCAAGTGTACCCAGGTCCTTGAGCAAAAGCAATCCCACGGATGGGTTTTCCCTTGCCAGAGGCAGGAGTAACCCAGACTGTCTTCCCCAGCATATTTCTTATGTGCACGACAGGGACTTTATCTCCATCTACAGTACGTAAGAGTCTTGATTGGGCAGGGCCAGCTCGATTAACAGACCCCCTAGTGTTGACTAACCAGGTGGCTTTTGCTAAATGTGTGTCCCAATGCTTGAATGTCCCACCACCCATTGCCCTCAGTGTTGTCTTTAGCAGCCTGTTGTATCGTTCGATTTTCCCGGAGGCTGGTGCATGGTAGGGGATGTGATAGACCCACTCAATGCCGTGCTCTTTGGCCCAGGTGTCTATGAGGGTGTTTCGGAAGTGAGTCCCGTTGTCTGACTCAATTCTTTCTGGGGTGCCATGTCGCCATAGGACTTGCTTTTCAAGGCCCAGGATGGTGTTCCGGGCAGTGGCATGGGGCACAGGGTATGTTTCCAGCCAGCCGGTGGTTGCTTCTACCATGGTGAGCACATAGCGCTTGCCGTGTCGGGTTTGTGAGAGTGTGATATAATCAATCTGCCAGGCCTCCCCATACTTGTATTTCAACCATCGTCCCCCATACCAAAGAGGCTTTACTCTCTTGGCTTGTTTGATTGTAGTGCACGTTTCACATTCATGGATAACCTGTGCAATAGCGTCCATGGTTAAGTCCACCCCTCGATCACGAGCCCATCTATATGTTGCATCTCTTCCTTGATGGCCTGAGGCATCATGGGCCCACCGAGCTATAAATAATTCACCCTTATGTTGCCAGTCCAAATCCACCTCAGCCACTTCAATCCTAGCAGCCTGGTCCACCTGCTGGTTGTTTTGATGTTCTTCAGTGGCCCGACTCTTGGGCACGTGAACATCTACGTGACGTACTTTTACAACCAGGTTCTCTACCCAGGCAGCAATATCTTGCCACAACGCGGCAGCAGATGGGTTTACCTCTGCGCTGCCAGTTGTTCTGCTTCCATTGCTGCAACCACCCCCACAGGGCATTTGCCACCATCCATGAGTCAGTATAGAGATAAAGTACTGGCCATTTTTCTCGTTCAGCAATGTCCAAGGCCAGCTGGATGGCTTTCACCTCTGTAAACTGGCTCGATTCACCTTCTCCTTCAGCAGTTTCTGCAACTTGGCGTATAGGACTCCATACAGCAGCTTTCCACCTCCGATGCTTTCCCACAAGGCGACAGGACCCATCAGTGAACAGGGCATATTGCTTCTCGCTTTCTGGTAGTTTATTATACAGTGGGGCTTCTTCAGCACGTGTCACCTCCTCCTCTGGGGATATTCCAAAATCTTTGCCTTCTGGCCAGTTCGTGATCACCTCTAAGATTCCTGGGTGACTGGGGTTTCCTATTCGGGCCCGTTGTGTGATCAGCGCGACCCACTTACTCCACGTAGCATCGGTTGCATGATGTGTAGAGGGGACCCTCCCTTTGAACATCCAGCCCAGCACTGGCAGTCGGGGTGCCAGGAGGAGCTGTGCTTCAGTACCAACCACTTCTGAAGCAGCCCAAATCCCTTCATATGCTGCCAATATCTCCTTCTAAGTTGGAGTGTAGCAGGCCTCGGATCCTCTGTATCCCCGACTCCAGAACCCTAAGGGTCGACCTCGAGTCTCCCCTGGTGCTTTCTGCCAGAGGCTCCAGGTAGGGCCATTCTCCCCGGCTGCGGTGTAGAGCACATTCTTCACATCTTGTCCTGCCCGGACTGGCCCAAGGGCTACTGCATGAACTATCTCCCGTTTAATTTGTTCAAAGGCTTGTTGTTACTCAGGGCCCCATTTGAAATCGTTCTTCTTCCTGGTCACGTGATAGAGAGGGCTTACGATCTGACTGTAATCTGGAATATGCATTCTCCAAAAGCCCACAACGGCTAAGAAAGCTTGTGTTTCCCTTTTGCTAGTTGGTGGGGACATGGCTGTTATTTTGTTGATCACATCCATTGGGATCTGACGATGTCCATCTTGCCATTTTATTCCTAAAAACTGGATCTCCTGTGCAGGTCCCTTGACCTTACTTTGTTTTATGGCAAAGCCGGCCTTCAGAAGGATTTGAATTATTCTCTCCCCTTTCTCAAAAACTTCTTCTGCTGTGTTGCCCCACACGATGATGTCGTCAATGTATTGCAGGTGTTCTGGAGCCTCACCCTGTTCCAGTGCGGTGTGGATCAGTCCATGGCAAATGGTAGGGCTGTGTTTCCACCCCTGGGGCAGTCGGTTCCAGGTGTACTGGACGCCCCTCCAAGTGAAAGCTAACTGTGGCCTGCACTCTGCTGCCAAAGGGATGGAGAAGAACGCATTAGCGATGTCAATGGTGGCATACCACTTGGCTGCCTTTGACTCCAGTTCGTATTGAAGTTCTAGCATGTCCGGCACGGCAGCACTCAGTGGTGGCATGAATTCGTTCAGGCCACGGTAGTCTACTGTTAGTCTCCACTCTCCATTAGACTTTTGCACTGGCCATATGGGACTGTTGAAGGGTCAGCGAGTCTTGCTGATCACTCCTTGGCCCTCCAGTCGACGAATCAGCTCATGGATGGGGATCAGGGAGTCTCGGTTGGTGCGGTATTGCTGCCGGTGCACTGTTGTGGTAGCGATTGGTACGTGTTGTTCTTGGACCTTCAACAACCCCACAACAGAAGGGTCCTCTGAGAGACCGGGCAAGGTGGACAGCTGTTTAATTTCCTCTGTCTCCAAGGCAGCTATACCAAAAGCCCACCGGTACCCTTTTGGGTCCTTGAAATACCCTCTCCTGAGGTAGTCTATGCCAAGGATGCACGGAGCCTCTGGGCCAGTCACAATGGGGTGCTTCTGCCACTCGTTCCCGGTTAGGCTCACTTCAGCTTCCAATACAGTTAACTCTTGGGATCCCCCTGTCACCCCAGAAATACAAATGGGTTCTGCCCCTTTATAGCTTGATGGCATCAGGGTACACTGTGCACCGGTGTCTACGAGAGCCTTATACTCCTGTGGCTTTGATGTGCCAGGCCATCGAATCCACACAGTCCAGTAAACCCGGTTGTCCCTTTCCTCCACCTGGCTGGAGGCAGGGCCCCTCTAGTTCTGGTCATAGTATCTGCTTCTCACTTCTTGCAAACGTGAGTCAAGAATTCCTTCATTACAGTCCAAAGTAAGATCAGCCCTTCTACTCTGTCTGGGGAACTGTTCACTGGAAACTGGACCGTCGTGAGACAGGGTTTTCCTGAAAACTGGAGCAGCATTTTTCCTGGGAGAACCCCCTTGTGTGATTGTTTTTCCTTGCAACTCACGTACACATGCCTCTAGGGTCAAGGTAGGTTTTCCATCCCACTGCCTCATGTCCTCTCCGTGGTCACGCAGGTAAAACCACAGGGTGCCCCGTGGTGTGTACTTTCGATATCCTCTCTCTTGAGGAGAAAAACGCTGACTCCTAATGGCTGAGATACTGGTCCGTACAGGTGGGGAATAGGACATACCCTCTTCGAGTTACTGGACCTTTCGGGACAGTTTCTCCACAGCCGAGACAAGGGAGGAGGAGATAGTTTCCTCGAAATCCCGAAGTCTGCTAACCACCTCATCCACCGTTGGTGCTTCTTCCTCTTTCCAGCACAGTACTGCCAACGAACTGGCGTACGATGCTGGTGCACTCCGTACCAACTTCCGCCACATGGGTCGCGTGCACTGAACGTCATATGGATCTTTGGGCATTTGGTTGTTTCCAGGTCACTATAAACCACCTCCAACACGCCTAGTTCTCTCAGGTACTGGATACCTCTCTCCATAGTGGTCCATTTGCCTAGGCGATATATAACATCTTCTTTGAAGGGATACCTTTCCTTCACACCTGACAGCAGTCGCCTCCAGAGGCTGAGGACCTGTGTCCCTTTTCCAATCGCTTTGTCAATGCCTCCTTCCCTAGCAAGGGATCCCAGCTGTTTGGCTTCCTTCCCCTCCAATTCCAGGCTACTGGCCCCATTATCCCAGCATCGGAGCAGCCAGGTAACAATATGCTCGCCTGGATGACGGCTGAAATCTTTCTGCATATCTCGCAGCTCATTCAGGGATAGGGATCGGGTGGTTTCCGTCTCGTTTATGAGTTCTTCCTCTTCCTCCTCCTCTCCTCGTGATGTCCCTGCTCTTTCATCATCCCTTTCTAAACGACCTGATCTCCGCTTCCAAGATTTCCTCTTCTGTACAGGGGCAACGGATACCAGCAAGGGTTGGTCCTCTGGTTTAGCTGTAGTGCCTGTTGTTGGGGTTTGGGTAGCTGCAGTGCCTGTCGCGGGGGCTGGAGTAACTGTAGTGCCTGTTGCCGGAGTTTGAGTGGCTGCAGTGCCTGTTGCAGGGGTTGGAGAAGCTACGGTGACTGTTGCCGGGGTTTGAGTAGCCACAGGGGTTGTCATGGGGGTTGGAGTAGCCGCAGTGCCTGTCGTGGGGTTTTGAGTAACCACTGTGTCTGTATCCGCCCCCGAGACTCGCCGCTCCGCCCGCCCCGATAAGGCACCGCTGCTTGCCCTCCCTCTTTTCTTGTTCCTGAGGGTTGATCTCTGGACAGTATTCCTGAATAGTTGTTTAACCCTAAACAAGGCCTGAACCACATTCAGGAGACATAGCAATATGAACATGCTTGTTTGAACATCCCAAGGATATTCAAAATTCTCAGGGAATATTGTGGACATCTTTGTGAAGAGGATAGAAGAAAAAGGAGTTTCTGACGATATGGAAGGGAAGATGAACAAGTGGGAGAGAGTGTCCCATCCCGTCTCCCCCTTAAATTCATTCTCCGAGGAGGAACAAGTGCAATTACCAATAATTTCTAAGAGGTGGTTCCCAAGGTACAGAAATGACGGCAGTGCCGAGTACAGATACCAGATTAGACTTACGACCAATGATTTTATCACCTCATAAAACAGCAACAAAATGATAATCTTGGCCCAGTTCCGAATAATGATAAACAGCACAAAAGGGAACACATACTGCAAGCAAGGTATTACATGACCCAACATTGAGAGCCAGCCCCACAACTTTGACAGCCAATACATCAACATTGTGACCAATCAATATAATGGATGCTTATAACAATTTTGCCTTAACACACTTTGGTCAGATCTATCGTTATCTCAACCCTTTGAGCCCCACGTTGGGCGCCAAAAAGGACTGTCGTGGTTTAACCTGGCAGGCAGCCAAATACCACGCAGCCGCTCGCTCACTCCCCCCGCCCCCCCAGCGGGACGGGGAGAGAATCGGAAGGGTAAGAGTGAGAAAAACTCGTGGGTTGAGATAAAGACAGTTTAATAGAACAGAAAAAGGGAGAATAATGATAATAAATAATGATAGAATATACAAAATGAGTGATGCACAATGCAATTGCTCACCACCCGCGCTGACCGATAACCAAGTAGCGATCGGCACTTCCTGGATCACGCCTACCGTTCATATACTGAGCATGATGTCACATGGTATGGAATACCCCATTAGCCAGCTGGGCTGGCTGTCTTGATTATGTTCCCTCCCATCTCGTGTACCTAGCTCAGTCAGTAGGCACGGGAGCTGTCCTTGGACTAGGAGGGCACTTAGCAACAACTGAAAACATCAGTGTGTTATCAACATTCTTCTCGTACTAAATCCAAAACACAGCACTAGGAAGAAATTTAACCCTATCCCAGCCGAAACCAGGACAACCTCACATTCCTAAGAATGTGGAAAAGATAGGCTCCTCCATAGGATGAGCTATTCTTCCTGTCTTACATAATTATTTTGTTATTAACTACTGAGGAAAAATTTCTGGTGAGCTTAGATGTGATTCCTGGTTTAGACCCTCAGACTAAGAGCTGTTATTTCCTTCTACCTGTCAAGGTCCCTGAATGACAGCACAACCATTTGGTATATCAACCTCTTTATATTGTCTGCAGGCTTGCTGAGGGTACTCTCTGTCCCATTGTTCAGATCATTAATGAACATGTTAAACAGTATTGGCCCCAGTATTGACCCCTGAGGTACACCGCTAGTGATTGGCCTCCAGCTGGACTTTGAAGCCTGACAGTTTCCAACCCTTTGAAGCCTGACAGTTCAGCCAGTTTTCTGTCCACCTCTCTGTCTGCTTATCTAGCCCTTACTTCATCGCTTGTCTATGAGGATGTTATGGGAGACAGCAGCAAAAAAACCATCCACTGCTCTCCCCTCATCCACCAAGGCAGTCATCTCATTGTAGTAAACTATCTGATTGGTTAAGTACAATTTTGCCGTTGTAAATCCTGATCACCTTCTTGTGTTTAATGTGTTTGGAAAAGGTTTCCAGAAAGATTTACTCTCCCGCCTTCCCTGGCATTGACGTGAGACTGACCAACCTTTAGTTCCCCAGACCCTCCTCCTCCTTGCCTTTCTTGAAGATAGGAGTGGTGTTTGGTTCACTCCACCAATTCATATGGGCAGCATGCATAGAACAAGAGTAAGTATGCCAGTCTTTACCTTATGCAGCCCTCTAACACTATTAAAACAAATCTTGAGTCCTGAAACATCTCCAAGTGGCACAGAGCGTGCAGACCTTGTTGTCAAGTTACTAAAAAAAACAGTGCAGTGTCCATTACACTGCCCTCACACTACATTAGAAATGACAAATGAAGAAAAATCATCAAAGAAAAATAATAATCTTTTAGAACCAGAGAGTGTCACTAAATTCCATGGGTGGAAAAAACCTTGTGCTCTGGTCTGGATGCTTCTAACAGTATAGCCACAGTTTCATGTTAATATTAAGAGAAACTCTGTCATGGCAACTGAAGCAGATGAGCATAAATTAAAGCAATCCTGAATTTACTCTGATAATTCTGAATGACAAAGATCAGGGTTTTTTTATTTCCAATTAAAATAATCTATGCATTAAGGCTGGACACATGCTGCAAGTTTTAATAGTAAGTCATTACCTATTGAGACAACTTCTCAGAAAATTTGGTGTATTTTCTGTTACTTGAAGTCTTTAAGACTTCCCTGAAGGTGTGTGTGGTGGTGCATTCATACCCCCCTTCTTCCCTGGGCCACTTGTTGGTCTAGGCTGCCTGTTGATCTCAGAAATTTCCATGAAACCTCGGCCTTGGTGTATTAAGTCTGGCAGCTGAGCGCTCCTTGACTGTATCAGAAACTCTGCATAGCTGAGGCTGGGAACATACTCCTACTGTCTGGCCCGAGTGTCCAGCAGAACAACACCGAAACCTTGAGAATTCTTTAGTAATTACCACCTGGGACTGTGGCCAGGATGGAAATTTACGGATGACTAAAGCCAACCATCTTGCGAACCTATAAACGGTGGTCCTAAGTGAGGCCCTTTGAGCTCTCCTGGACCGCAGCGGCTGCACCCAGCATCTCCCTCTGAGTGGGACGCCTCTCAGAGCTTGCGATCTTTCAGGCCTATGATATTCGGAGGACTCCTGGGTCCTGGGTGAGTCCCTTTCGAAGCTCAACCCTTTGCCCATTGAGAGGGAATGTCTAGACATTCGACGTGAATATTTCTTCACTGAAATCGAGGGGAATTTTTAACAGGTATACCTTCTGTATAGTTTTTTATATATATATATGTTTCTCTGTGTGTGTGAACTAATAGTAAGCATAATCTGTAATTAAGTTGTGATTGTAGTAGATTTACTAACCTATTTTGCAAATATTGAATAGTTAATGATTAGGCGTTACTAAAGTTTGTTAATGATTAGTTGATAATTAAGTGTTGCTAAATTGTGAATGAAACCTAGACTATCCCTGAAATATAAACCCTTAGATGATTTTCCTTTATATGTTTCACCCATGTAATAAGTAATAGAGTGAACCTTGCCATCGAATTCTATTAGGTTGCACCTTTATAAATCTCTATTAAAATCACTTTCTGCTAATATCTTTGACGGTGATTCTTTAAGCGGCCTCTAAACCATTCACTCGCGACAAATTGGCGTAGTCGGCAGGATGGCAAGTAGTATCACTGATTACTTACAAAAACATGGAATAAATCCAAGTCTTAAATTCTCAGAAGAATGGGCTTGTAATAATTGGCATGATTGGGAAGCTGTGGAAAAACATCTAGAAGTAGCTAGGGGCTATATAAAAGATGGAAAAGGAATTATTTGCAAAATGTTAGGCACCTGTTTGGAAGCTGCTTATCAGTACAGAAAGAATAACAATAGAAGGGAGCAGGACCTGAAAGAAGAAATAGAAGGCAGAAAGGAAGCTGAATTAATACTGTCCTGAAAATCGAGCAGCTGCAAAAACAGTTACAGGAAGAAAAGGAGAAATCACAAAAGTTGGAAGAAAAGATCGAGACGATGCTTATGCGGGCTCCCAATCCCCCTGACATTGTACAGATTAGGAAATTAATTGTATCCCCTGAGGAACTGGATAGTGATATTTGTGGTGATCCTGATGACTATGATGAGGGAAATGATGACCCCTTGTTCCCCTTAGATTCCTCTGAATATGAGGCTAGACCCATCATTAAAGCAAAATATATTTTAATTCCAGTTGGTCCTCGACAACAATTGGTAAAATTTTTAATAGGTATGGGAGCACAAATTTCAATATTAACACAGCAAGATGCCGAGAAGCTGGGTATATGACCTGGATGGCAAAAAGTTAAAATCACTGGAGTGAACGGAGCAAATGTTATGTGCCAAACTGCAAAAGTTAATTTATGGCTCCCAGGTGAGAAACGTGTATCATCTACTTGCTTTGCAATTAAAGATCACAATGAAAATATTTTAGGTTTTGATGTTTTGAACAGTCGAACCTGGTGTCTGCCAGACGGCAGCGTGTGGTCCTTCAGTTCAAATGTCGCCCCTATCCCTGATAAAAATCAGGAAATGATAGTGCGCGTACTCCATGCAGCTCCTGTACTCCCTGATTCAAAAATCACTAACGTCCCGCAGTATCCGATTTCTGCTGCGGCACGAGTTGGAATCTCTGAAGTAATAACAGATTTGGAAAAATGGCACATTATTTCCAAAACCCACTCCCCGTATAATTCACCAGTTTGGCCAGTGCGAAAACGAGACGGGAGGTGGTGATTAACAATTGATTATCGGTGCTTAAATGCCAACACAGCTCCGCTAACAGCTGCTGTACCTAATATTGCAACTTTAACAGCCACATTACAAGCAGCCGCACACCCATGGATGGCAGCATTAGATGTAAAGGATATGTTCTTTATGATCCCTTTACAGGAAAAAGACAAAGAGAAGTTTGCTTTTACTTGGGAAGGTATACAATACACCTTTAACATACTCCCACAGGAGTATAAACATTCACCCACAATCGCTCATGCCGCGCTTGCTGAGCTTTTACAAACAGTCTCACTTCCCCAGAATGTGAAACTGTACCAATATATAGATGATATTCTAATCGGAGGAGATTCCCCTGAAGAGGTAGGGGAAGCAGCAACAGCAGTATGGCAAGTGTTACATAATGCAGAAATTGAAATTCCCTCTGAGAAATGTCAGGGACCAAGTAAAGAAGTAAAATTTTTAGGTATTTGGTGGATTGCAGGTAGTGCAACAATTCCACCGGACACCCTAAGTAAAATAGAACAATTGCAGATGCCCCGATCTAGAAAAGAATTACAACAGCTTAGAGGTACTTTAGGATATTGGAGGAAACATGTACCTGGATTTTCTATCATTGCTCGCCCACTATATTCACTTTTACGAAAAGGAAAATCATGGGAATGGAATTCAGAACATGAAGAGGCAGTCAAAACTCTAATTCAGGAATTAAAATCATTGGGACCACTACACCCCCACGACTCTATTATAGCAGAATGGGGTTTTGCTGAACACGGTACTTATTGTAATCTGTTCCAAACTGGCCCTGGCGGACCAAAAAGACCTTTGATGTTCAGTTCGACTGCACTTAAAGAGACAGAACAGAGATATTCCGAGTGGGAAAAAGGACCTTTGTCTTTAGTCTGAGCAGTGAAACAAGCTGAGAAAATACACCAGGAACAACCTGTACAAACCAGAGGTCCATTTAATTTACTAGAAGCAGTTCTAAAGGGGACTGCCCCCCCAGAAGGACTTGCACAAAAGCCTACAATTAGGAAATGATATGCTTATTTGACAGGAATTGCAGAAGAAATGAGATTAACTGAAGGACACACTAAACTCTCTAAATTACAGATGCCTATAAATGCAGACACATTAGCATTACAACAACCTTTTAAACCATCACCTATTTTAAATGCACCTCCCTTTACCGAGGGAACACCATCAGAAGATATTTGGTTTACCGATGCCTCAGCAAGGAGAATAAATGGCAGATGGCAATACAAGGCTGCTGCATTAAACATCAACACTGGCAAACAAATAATAGAAAAAGGTGAAGGTAGTGCACAAGTAGGAGAATTAAGGGCAGTTGTTCTAGCAGCACAAAACGGAGCAAAAGTTATCTATGTCGACTCCTATGCCGTGTGGGCAGGTGCCACACAGTGGCTTTGTCGGTGGGAAGTCCTGAACAGGGAAGTAGATCTCCAGTTTGGAGATCTCAAGATTGGCAACTATTACTTAAAATAGCCAGAGACACTCCATTCAAGATGGGATGGGTGAAAGCTCATGCCAAAAATAATGAACCAGCCACAAACTGGAATCAAAAGGTAGATGAATTGGCAAAAATTAGGAAAATAAAAGTAGGAAATTCCTTAAATTCTGAGTGGTATCGATTGGGAGAATGGCTACATCAAAAATTAGGTCATACAGGTAAAGAAGCACTTTATTTTGGTGTACAAAGTAAGGGTTGGCCCCTAAACAGGAAAACCTGTGAAATTATTCTTACAGAATGCCCTCAATGTAGATTAAAATTACAAATGAATCACCCTGCTAAAGCACCCCCCTTACATATCAGTCAGGGAAAGACTTTGTGGTCTACATGGCAAATTGATTACATTGGGCCACTAAAATCTTCTGCAGGATATCGATATATCCTCACAGGGGTAGAAGTAGACTCCGGCTTGCTTATGGCAACTAAATGTCGAAAAGCTGATGGGAAAAACACAGTACGAGGACTATCTTGGTTCTCTAGCCTACCTACTCCTGATGCTATCCAAAGTGATAATGGCACACATTTCACAAATAGGGAAGTGCAAGAATGGACAAAACAGAAAGAAATTCAATGGGTATTCCACACCCCCTACTACCCCCAATCAAATGGGATGATAGAACGAGCTAATGGCTTATTAAAACAGAGTCTTAGGCCACACGAAGTCCAGTGGGATACACAACTTTTCGAAGTACTCCATCAATTAAACAATCCATACGGACCCACTGGAAGCCCTGTGAGCTGAGCATTCTTTGTAAAAGCTAAATCTAATAGCCCCCTACTGATAAAAGAAAATGTCCGCTAACATTACAGCCCGGACAACCTGTTATGGTAAATTTACCACAAATTGGAACTGTGCCTATGACTTTAACTAAACCCCGTGGCCCACTGGCTTGGGAAGCTACTGATAGCAGTGGTGCAAAACATAAAATCAGTACTAGATGGATTCTTCCTTCTTTCTAAAAGGGGTAACCCGTTCGGCCTTCCCCACCGAAACGTCTTCTTTCTTTTTTTTTAAACAGGAGAAGATGAACCTATACCGATGGCAACAACAGCAGCAGCATCTCCCCAACCCAATTTTATTTCTCCTTTTAGTCGAGATAAGTATAATCCTTTTAGTTCAGACACGAGATCCCTGGGACCATGCACTACTAAATTACACCGGAAATATAGGAACCCTACCAACAGAGAAGACAAACTTGAACCTTGCTATTTTAGTTATACATGGGAATGAGACACGTTCAAAAGATGAATGGAGACAGGAGACACTACACCAGAAAGAAATTAAGATATCTCACAATAATAATAACCTTCATCAAATTTTATCACTTCAAGCCACACCAGGGGAAGAAATAAAAATAGGGTGCAATGCAACCAATGGATGTACCCACAGAAAATCCACTAAAATTAAAATATACTACACCAATTTCTCTAAACCTAAAACCAATGAGAAGTCTTGCTATAAGACACCAGAACCAGGTTGTTGGTACAATTTCACTTTCACGCAACCTGTACTCACTTTTTGCTTCTGAAGTAATTGTGGTGTAGAACTATTGTTTGATTTTATGATTAGTGAACGAAAAATTTGGAATTTGTGTATGACAGGGTGGCCGTGGATTGATGCATATGTGTCTTTTAACATACCTACATCTAATCTAAAATTATCTGCAATAGCACTACACAACAACATCACCTTTCATAGGCAGGAATGGATTATTAAAGACGAAAATGAAAACCAACAAATTCCATCCTTAAAGGGAACCAAAGGAGACACCATTTTGATAAGATACCGAATTGAAAATCATACTAAATGTATGACAACAACCTTACACATTGTTGTAAACAACATTGAAGGAAAAGACAACATATATACCTGTCCTTTTAAACAAGAATGCTGGTATACTTTTACTATATCCCATTCAGTACTCATAAGGTGTCTTTGGACAAACCCTAACTTTCATTCCAGCTTAGGTTTTCAATTCAGGATTGATACCGCACAACCACATTCACCAACTCAGCCTCCTATCAAACTGTCTCCTCACATTTATAACATTGTTCCCTATATAATCAAGAACATAGGACAACAGCAAGTGCTATTTAATCCATTGTGGTCTCTAAAACGATTGGAGCTATCGATGCAAGTTGATATCTCTACAATTAAACCTGCTTGCTACCCATTCCTGAATACATCTTTTACAGGATGGCTAGCGTGGCTACATGGACGAACCCTCACCTCTCCAAAACGATCAAGGAGAGATGTAACTGGCATCCTGGGAATGGGACAAGGAATATTGAACAGTATGGATGCTGAAGTTTTAAGCAAACAAAATAAATTTGGCAACAAGTGATTTACATAAATTAGAACACTCATTACGATCATCTTTGACAGCATTAGGAACGAGCCAGTGGCTTTTGGCTAATATATTGCCTACATGGGAAAGAATTAATGAAAAGGACCACCAACTAATCACAAATACATTTGGCACAATTCAAAATAATATTTCTCTAGCTCTTAGCTGCATCCAGGCTCAATTATGGATACAATCTACCGTGGCAGCTATTATAAGGGAAGGTGATGAGGGCACCTTGCCCACTGAAATCCGAAAGGTAGTTTGGGATAATGCAACTAAATCTGAAAAAGAATTTCAAGCTTGGTGGCGTCTAGTCAATTTTACTTACGACTCCACTGACAGCAAAGTCACAGCTTTTGTTTTGACAATACGCAGTGCTTCGGTATATATCATATACCCAATCATTGCGCTAGGGTTAAATCACAATGGAACGGTACTCTAACCGTTAGAACATAGAGTATGGACCCAAAAAAATGGGAATAAATAGCAAACTATTGCTGTTGATGCATGTGTTTTGTGAGAACAACAGGGATTTATTTGTGAAAGCAATACCATCAAAGCTCAAGACATTTGTCTTGACACTGAACAAAATGTTTGTAATTTTGAAATACATCCTGATGAAACCCCTGAAACTGTACTTATATATGTTGGAAATGCATGTGTTTGCATGAGAACACTCTGTGATTCTATATTTACAGATAACGTAATTGTGGAAACATCTAACCACTCAAATACCTGTATTTGTAATTTTACTAAGATTATGGGATGCGACTTCAACTATTCAGCTCCCATTACAACCCATCAGTTGCTACAATCAAGCTATACATCTTATCAAGATCTACTACCTACCCGCATTGGAATGAATCTTACATTAGTACGAAAACTGTTACAACATGATGACCTAAGTCAGTTGCTAAACCAGATTCGAAACAATGGACAAAGAACTCTGGTTACGGTCCATCATGATGCAGAGAAGATACATGATGTCCTAGAAAAGGTGAAGAAGGATGGAGAACATCACTGGTGGGATGTTTTATTTAGATAGTCACCAACTGCAACAGGAACTTTGAATTGGGTTTTACATCCCATAACAATTTTATTAATTTCTATTCTGCTATGCTTATTGTTGAACATTATTCTATATGTTAAAGTGTGGAAAATAACTAAACAAATGGCACTAATACCAAAACCTCCTCACATACATAACATTGCTTAATTGTACTTAATAAAACCTTAATAGTTAAGTATATTAATAATTAAGTATACCAACCAAAAATTTCCCTCAAATTACAATTGGAATATGACATTGATCTGTTTATAGGCACAGAGGCAAGAGGCGACCACACTGCCACTCTGTGATCAAGATGGATTGACTTTAGTCACGGGGTGGATTGTGGTGGTGCATTCATACCCCCCTTCTTCCCTGGGTCACTTGTTGATCTGGGCCGCCTGTTGATCTCAGAAATTTCCATGAAACCTCGGCCTTGGTGTATTGAGTCTGGCAGCTGAGCGCTCCTTGACTGTATCAGAAACTCTGCATAGCTGAGGCTGGGAACATACTCCTACTGTCTGGCCCGGGTGTCCAGCAGAACAACACCGAAACCTTGAGAATTCTTTAGTAATTACCACCTGGGACTGTGGCCAGGATGGAAATTTACGGATGACTAAAGCCAACCATCTTGCGAACCTATAAACGGTGGTCCTACGTGAGGCCCTTTGAGCTCTCCTGGACCGCAGCGGCTGCACCCAGCATCTCCCTCTGAGTGGGACGCCTCTCAGAGCTTGCGATCTTTCAGGCCTGCGATATTCAGAGGACTCCTGGGTCCTGGGTGAGTCCCTTTCGAAGCTCAACCCTTCGCCCGTTGAGAAGGAATGCCTAGACGTTCGACGTGAATATTTCTTCACTGAAATCGAGGGGAATTTTTAACAGGTATACCTTCTGTATAGTTTTTTATATATATATATATATGTTTCTCTGTGTGTGTGAACTAATAGTAAGCATAATCTGTAATCAAGTTGTGATTGTAGTAGACTTACTAACCTATTTTGCAAATATTGAATAGTTAATGATTAGGCGTTACTAAAGTTTGTTAATGATTAGTTGATAATTAAGTGTTGCTAAATTGTGAATGAAACCTAGACTGTCCCTGAAATATAAACCCTTAGATGATTTTCCCTGATATGTTTCACCCATGTAATAAGTAATAGAGCGAACCTTGCCATCGAATTCTATTAGGTTGCACCTTTATAAATCTCTATTAAAATCACTTTCTGCTAATTTCTTTGACGGTGATTCTTTAAGCGGCCTCTAAACCACTCACTCGCGACAGTGTGGAATGTCCTCACTGAATGTATTTGATGAAGAAACTACTCGATGTGAATTTTTGGCCTATGTTATACATAAGACTGGATTATGTGGTCATAATAGAACTTTTCATAGTAAATTTTATTATTTTAATTATTTTAAATGATACTTAAGGAAATTGCCCAGAAAATGTTGAAGTATCTTGGCTGAACTCTTGGAAATATATAATAATGCTTATCTACAGTTATTTAAGTTCTCCAGCTGTTGTGAACATAAGTTTGTCACAAAGTTATTTGTCCCTCTCCATGGTCCAATGCAACAGTTGTCACTTTTTTCCACCAAAGCTTTCCAGTTATTCCTGATAAATTCTTTCTCCTTTGAAGTTTCATGGTCATCTAACAATCTTCAATAGTTCCTTACTAAAATCAATCAGTTATTCTAGAATTTAGGTGTCAATTTTAGACTAAAATAATGTGGGTTGGATTTCCCCAGTTAACTTAATAACTCAGTTCAGAACCTAATTTTTGTAATGGTATTTTAAGTTATAGAGATGGAGGAGAAGACATAATTCCAAGCCATTTTCCCTAACCCTAATTTTCAGTAATAGTCTTGCTTAAAAGTTCCTGCTTTCTGATCAACTAATAAATGCCTGAATCAGGCATGAGACCTTTTCAGCCCAGCTCTTTTCTGGTAGAACGTAACAGCAAGAGTGCCTCAGCTTTTCTCCTGTTCAGAGATGTCATTATTCTTAACTCAATTATTAGCATGTCTAAAAAATGTAATTGCTACACATGTCAATAACAACTACAATAATAATAACAACAATAATAATAATAACAACCACAGCAACAGCAACAACAACATATATTTTTACCAGCATTATAGTGTGAAAGTAATTTGAGAGTAGTACTTGGTTCAATAAAAGTTGTATAGAGACTAATAAGCACCTTTGGCCTCAAAATTTATTGTTCTAGAATATGATTATTGCCTCATAAACAAGAAACCCCTCAAATTATCATAATAAACTCTGCCACTTACTATGAGTGGAATGCTAAAACCTTTAGACTAGTTTAAAGTAAAATGAAGCACAAATTAATTCCTTTTGTGGTTTGGCTTGTGCTTTTTGTATTTCTAAAGAGAAAAATCTGTGCACCAACCACCAATTTATTGGAGCATTGCTAATTTGCATATCTAATTTCAAGCTGTACTAATTGACTTTGAAAATGCCAAGCTTGTTTATTAGTCATTTCTTATTTTCCTGAAGGAAGAGTCTATTTACACAGAAGCATTCTCCATAACCAAAAAATCATTATCCTGGGACCTAAGGAAAAAATAAACCAACATTTAAAATGTATCATGGCAAGGTACAACTCTTTTGTCTTATATAATGAAATTTTACAATTAAGTTAGCAGATGCCTCTAGGCATTTTGAACTGGGGTATTATTTGTATTAAGTTTTCATCTGCTTTAAGTATAACAACTTTGAATATTTGGATTGCTTTGCAAGCAGTACATAAATATCTTGCTTTCTATCTTTTTTTACATCTATATGTCACATTGTCCTGGTTTTTGTTGGGGCCAAATAAAGGACTATTGTGGTTTAACCCGGCAGGCAGCCAAACACCACACAACTGCTCGCTCACTCCCCCCCTCCCTGCAGTGGGATGGGGGAGCAAATCGGAAAAAAAAAAAGTTAAATTCATGGATTGAGATAAAGACAGTTTAACAGAACAAAAAATGAAGGGATAATTGATAATAATAATAATAATAATAATAATAATAATAATGATGATGATGATGATGATGATGATGGTGATGATGATAGAATATACAAAATGAGTGATGCACAATGCAATTGCTCACCACCCGCAGACTGACAAACAAGCAGCGATCGTTACTTCCTGGACCACACCCCTTATTTATATACTGAGCATGACATCATATGGTATGGAATACCCTGTTGGTCAGTTGGGTTAGCTGTCCTGGCTATGTTCCCTCCCAGCTTCTTGTGCACCTGGCAGAGCACAGGAAGATGAAAAGTCCTTGACTATAGGGTACTTAGCAACAACTAAAAACATCAGTGTGCTGTCAACATTCTTCTCATACTAAATCCAAAATACAGCACTAGGAAGAAATTTAAGTCTATCCCAGCCGAAACCAGGACATACATTTAGTGGTATAACTCCAGAGAAAAAATGTTATGAAGTTTAATTTGTGTGTGCCTATTTCTTTTGAAAAGAAATAGTATAATCACTAAGATGTCTCAGTCATGAAAAGAATTTCCATAACTTCCCTCTGTGGTTAAACAGAATTCCTTTAGTTATTTACCTCCTAAAATGCCCAACCATAATAAAGTTAGTTTTACTATGCCTACAAGAGAAATAATGTAATGTTTAATGTTTAAGATTTAATTTTATCTGTGATAAAAAGATATAAACTGATAAATTTATTACTGCTGTTAGTATACTACAGTCTAATATGTAAATAGAAACAACTGTGGAAATAGGGAAGTAAAACATTTAATAGACAACATTATTCTTTCTAACAAAATTTGAATAAGTGCAAAAATAATATTTTAGGGGAATCTGCAGGGCTTAATCCCACACCATACTTTTCCATGGGAAATTTGAAAATTCACGTTCTAATTGTTATAAGATCATAAGAAAAAAAATTTGGTCCAGGTGTTTAAAACTGAATATCAGGAAATAAAATGAGGACAGTTTTTGTAGAAGGTTTTGATATTTAGCTCTATAAAAAATTGTGAACAGATACAGAAGCCCATCTTTATTCACCAGTGCTAACTATTTGGTACATGATAAGTTAACAAGGAGTATATTTTACAAAGGGTGGTGGTAGCAGCAATTGGTTTTAGCTGCTTTTTTTTTACTCTTTATTCTTAAAGCAGAATATTTAGTCTTTTTCCTTTTCCCATTCACATTCTTAGAAGAAAAAGAAAAAAAGAGAGAAAGAAAGAAGGAAGGAAGGAACGAACGAATGAAGGAAGAAAGGAAGGAAGAAAGAAGGAAGAAAGGAAGGAAGAAAGAAGGAAGGAAGGAAAGAAGGAAGGAAGGTAGGAAGGAAGGAAAACCATTAGTTTCTTTTATAACATGAAGGTTACACAGTTAAGAACTCAAAGAACTACAAAAGTTAAGTTTCAGTTACACAACTGATAGTTGAAGTAAGAAGTACAAGAAAAAAAAAGTATAGCAGATGCACCTGTTATCAAAGGACAAATATATAAATGTCCTGATTTGTGAATGCAAGCAATCTTAATATTTAATTAAAACTTATTCTTTGTTTATATGTAATAAATATAAGGGGTAACATTAAAATTTCATTTTTCATCAATCTATGGTGATTGTGATATCAAAGTCAATCCCTTGCTTTGTGATATCAAAGTCACAAGAGTTCATGGAGATATGTTATGTGAGTTTATGAAAGGTAGTCTTTTAATAGGATCCAATTTATTTGTCTTTGTGTAAAACTATAAAAATTAATGATACAAAAGGTACAAAAAGTACTCTGGAGATGACTAATGTATATTGTCATTTGGCACCTAAACTTTACCATTTGAAGCTTCATGTGTGTATGTATTTTTGTACAAGACACTGAAGATTCACAGCTTGCGATCATATTTTATCTGTGATAATAGAAATGGCATTTTAACATAAATAATGTCTGCACCACTTGTCAGGTGTATGCTCCAATGTAATTTTAATAACTTTACAGTAATAATGAACTGTAAGGAGGAGAATAAATAAATTGGGGAAAAAAATCCAACCAATCAAACATGTAAAATTAAGATATAACTCAGTACCTGTCTGGAAGTGAGTCAATGCTGTAGCTTAGAAAGTGTTTGTAGTGAATATGGCTATACAAATACCAGAGTCAACTGAATGTAGTTATGTGCTGATATCGGAAGCTCAGCTATGATTTTTTGTTTTTCCCAAAAGCTGAGCTATAAATCTCAGAACAGTAAAGTTTTATCTAACCTACTATTGCATCACAGCCATTGAAGGTAGTATACATGTGTAATATCTACTTTTCATGGATTTATGTTTACAGCAGTCTAGATAAACTAAATGTTTCTGGAATTACCATATTGCCCAGATGTATTTAATCATGATGGCCATGATAATCATGATAACACATCATGACACATCATATTTGTTATAAGAATTTTCCTGAACTTTCTGGATAAAAAAGTTTTCCATTTTGCCATAAAGCCCACCACCTTTGGTGCTTTAAAAAAAAAAAACAAACCTTTTATGTACTTTTTTATGTTTTTGGTTTTTTTTTTCAATGTCTTGGAAATACCTTTAGTTTAATAATAGTAAGTAAGCTGTAAGGTCGTTTCAGTCCTGCAAGAAAAAATATTTAAAGTTATTACTTACATTTTTAAATTAGTCATTTGAACCAGTTAAGCATTTGAACCAATTAAGAGATGTCAAAGTTTTTTAAATTTGTAAAGAAATACACTACTTCTACTTAAAGTGAAATTTGATTTGGAAATGTGGAATTTCTTATTAAGAGTTGACAAGATACCAAGTTTTTAAAGAAATATTTACCCTTATACTTGAGGTCTGGAGATTTTTTTGCTGAAAAAAATTGTTTCCCCCTGCAGTCAGTAGTCTACAAGATTCTGCTTGGAATAATTTTCTTTTTTCATTCATTTCAAAGCATCTTTGACATGTTATTAATTAAGCTAAGCTTTTTTAGCTGATGTTAATTACGTACTAGTGAGGGCATTGCTTAATATCTTACTCAAGACGTTTGTTGCTTTAATGACTTCATGATTTAATATTTTAATCCTTATTGCCTGACTTGATACAAAAGATTCTAGAAAAGGGTAGTGCTGGTGTTATGAGAAAAATCTGTTTGTGTTAGTATGGTATTTCAGACTATTATGTTTTTGGCTATACAACAGGTGCTTATAACCTGTTTGTGGCAAAAAACTGGGAGAAATGCTGTCTTCTTGCCCAAAAGAACATGCTGAGCAACTTCTAGTTAATTCTGGATCTCTTCAGGAATGCAGTACCTTTTCAACAGGTTTTTTTCAAGCCTTAACATGTTTAAAGAGAGACTTTTTGAAGGAAGAAAATGGCATACAGGCACAAAACTCAAGTCAGATAGAGGAAGTATAGTATCAAATGTGTTTTTATTTTATTTTATTTATTTTATTTTTATCTATTTTATTTTATCATTATTCACTGCATTTTACAATATTCAGAATGGACCATATTTTTAAAATATTAAATGTTAAATTCCAATGTATAATAAGTATCTTCATAGGCAGAATAAAATATCTTTAGAATGCACTGGGAAAGACGTAATACAAATTTGTCTGGAATCTGCCACAGCGAAGCTGAAATTGGAGGACCCTGTATGGACTACAAGGCAGAGAATAGAGGTCCAGGAGATACACATTCTTTTTTGAATGCTATTGTTGAGTTATTTTACAGATTTAAGCTCTCTCTTCCCCCCCCCCCTTCCTTCTCTCTCTGTTGGTTTTATGTTTTGGTTTGGTTTGGTTTGGTTTTTTGTCTGTCACTTCTAGGAATATAAGCACTTTCTTACTACATGCTGGCATACCAACATACTGCTGATCAACACTGTGATCCTGTAATGCAAGGTCATGCACAATGTAAGAAACATCCAACATTATTTCTGTTACCTTCTGAGATTGTTTCAGTTACAAAAGATTTGATAATATTTTCTCATTATTTGACTATGTCACCTATGATTTGATGTTTCATAAATAATGGATTATTATTCTTCCTCTCTTTGAGAACTGCTCAATTATCACATTTGTCTCCTACTTGTAATAAGATCTACATACGTATGCACCCTGAAAATAGCAACTGTTCTGATGAATCAATGCAAATACATAGAGTTGTTTTTATCCTCTGGTCAGTAGATTGTCTGACCAGCTCATATATGTGCAACAGTATTAGCTGAATTAGAGAAGCTGTTTTCTTATCTCACTAAGAAAGATATCTGTGCTTCAAGAAATGAAGCTCATGAGTACTATTCCAGATGCTATCTAGATGTGGTTGGCTGTGTTGCTTCTGTGTATGAAACTGTGCATTATTTCAAATATTTCAAATATTTCAAATTGTTGTATTATCCTTGAGAGTGTAAAGGTCGAGGTCATTTCAATATTTACAAAATTCATCTACTGAAATCAATTCCATGCCAATACTTATTATTATTCTACTGCCTACTATAATAATTAAAAATGTCTTAGAAATGGCATAAACTGCTTGTTCTGGGTGCTTGACAAATTATAATGTTAGCATTCAGCAATGGGACACATACACACTAAGAATGCTGTAGACATGGACAATAAAATTAAAACTGATATTAATAAAAACAACTAACAGTCAATGAGGCATAAATGTAGTAATTCATATGATTTTATTTTTGTTTAATTCCTGGTAAGCATAAATGTTTTCATGCTTAATTTTACTGATATTTTTAGTGAAACTCAAAGAAAAACTTGAGGAGGCCTATTTTTCATGGTAAAGTTGTCTATTTGATAAAATGCCTTTAGTTACAAATGGGATAATTGGCCTGAATAAGAGAGTCTGGTTTTATAATTGCAAACTAAAAATAAAGATATGTGCAAACAGATTCACTTTATTAAAACCACTTGCTTGATTCTTCATACTGTAGGTAGGTATTTAAAATAGTAAGGCATTTATATTATGTTTTTTTGACTAAAATCTAACATACCCCTCCAAAAAAAGCCCTCAAACCTATCACGTCAAATTGCCATAATATATCAGCTCTGAGACCATATTATGCACACTAAGTGAATCTTATGCATCAGTCTTTCCCCATGTGTCTGCTCTGATTCTTAGACCAACATCCTAGAAAAACATGTTAGAATAACTAATAACGTATCAGAATAACTAGGATTCTGGAGTGTCTCAATCTATATGAATCCTTCCTGAGACAATTTAACAAGGGGTTAATATTCTGAGAAGGACTGCTTTGTACTTTCTTTATTCATCACTCTTCAGCATCTGGCCTTCATTTATTTGTCCCTGAGTATTTTTTTTCTGGATAGCCTGCTTCAAAACTTCCCTTTCTCAAAATTTGGTTAAATAAATAAATAAATAAATAAACTATGCATCCTGACTTCTAAGGCATGGTGCAAGATGCTTCATCACATGGGGTTTCTTCTTGTAGGTGTCATCAGAATGAAACCTATGTTCAGAAAATGTGCTGTTTCCCCCAAATGTTCCTTTACTGTGAACACCATATATTGCAGAGTGTATTTCTATTTTCCAAGTATATCTTTTAAGTTTTATTGAAAAGTACATTTGAAACTTTTGTTACAATAATTCTAAGTGACCATTTCCCTAATGTTTACATATCAAAAATTCAAGGGGAGCAAGTTTTTACACAGTTTTTCTCACTCCAAATGTCTAAATGTTGCAGAATACTATGTGTGAAATTCTATTCAATCCCATGTTCATTAATGCAAAACAGATTATATTTAAGAAGGAAGAAGGAAAGAACAGGGTTTTATTTCTGCATTAAGTATAACACTTGTGATGGCTAACCTTTTTGTCCTCTTCAATGTAGTCACTGAAGGCCATTATTCATTACATAACACCTTACACTGGGTATAAGTTAGACTCTGAACTTTTGTACATAAAACACACTTTATAAAAATAGGAGCTTCTTCCCCCACAAATAGCTGCTGTATGTTAGAAGGTCACCTGCATATTTACTAAGTTTTCTGCTCTTCAGAAGTAAATAATGCCTTTAGAAAATGTCATCTACACACCCACATACTGTCAATTATTTAAAAAGAAATGTACTCTGTATAGCATCTCTGCATTAATTAAATATTTCTATCCTTACTTGAAAAGAAAGTTTCCAGCCAAATTATTTGTGATGAAACTAAATGAAGCCTATATGGATGGGTGATAGATTTAGCTCTTCCTGTTTGCTATAACATGAATGCTTAAGAGTGAAAGACATCTGTGTGGATATCGAATACAGGTTTATGATGCACTGAAATACTGCAAAACCATAAAGTTAATAACAATATACTGCACTATAGCAAAACATATGCACTTACTCATATTACCTCAAAACTGGAAAAGAAAAAGAAGAAAAACAACTTTCATTCTGATGTTATTCTCTATGCTTGTAACATT
Source organism: Calonectris borealis (assembly GCF_964195595.1). Lineage (NCBI taxonomy): Eukaryota > Metazoa > Chordata > Aves > Procellariiformes > Procellariidae > Calonectris > Calonectris borealis. Next base: position 19,242,733 of record NC_134313.1, read on the forward strand.
TTCCATAGGCTACCAAGTACTTTCAAATGATTGGTTCAAAAATGGCAGCCTGCATTTCCAAAGATTTCTTTTGGTGGGAATGGCTTATGAAGTCCTTACACAATTTTTTTCTGACATCTGGTTCACTGGATTTGGGTTAGAAATAAGGTAAAGATCTTATCTTTGTATATCTCATATCAGTTTAAATCAATATGTCCAAGAAAGAAGCCACATATTTAACCATGAGTTAGACTGAAAGCAAATACTTTTTATGTGGAAGATTTCTCTAGTTTGGGATTTTTTCTCGTATAGGTTTGAATTGAACCTGGTGTTCCAGTGATGACTTTTTCTTTAAACTCAATACTAGTAATAAAATATTTTCTGTATTTGACTCTGCTTAACCTGTTACTAAAAGACTATTTCAAATGTCTCCAACAATTTACGCAAGATCTAACCCACTGTAGTTTAATGTATTGTAAAGAGATCACTTGAGATCATACCCTTAGTAATTGCTTTCAGAACTGTATATGCATTTTAGAAACACATTATAAGGAAAGGAAACCCTGGGCAGATGGATGAAGCAAAACTTTCATGTCTTGTTCAGAGGAAGGTACATTCTCCCTCTCCATTCAAAGTCAGGTTGAAATGTGTACAATGCTGACGATAAGAATCACAGGTAAAAGGTGATGTTGTTGTTGGTCACTAACCATTTCCCACTCCCTTTTCAGGTTCCCTCCTTTTTTTTTTTCCTGTCTACATCAGTGAAGTGACTCAGCTTGCAGTCATCAGCTTGAGGTGATGATGCCTCTGTCTGTGTTACACTTCCCTACGCTGTTCAAGAGCTGTCTAAAATAGATGTAAGTGGTAACTGTTTTCTTCATTTACTGTTTTGAAGGAAAAATGTATATTTCTTCCCATTTCTATCAAAGGTTGAATGTTATTTTTCTATGCACTTAATAGTACTTTTTGTACTAAACTAAAATCTTTTTATTTTTAGACTAGAGAAAGTAATGTGCATTTTCTTTAACTCTCTCTTTGTATAAATACACACACATAGTACATTTATACATATATTTAACTGGTTCCATCCTAGACCACTATCTGGTTATACTTTTGTTATGTAAAGTCACTTTACGCTATTTTAAATTTTAGTCTCCCTCCAGCATTTTGTCTTTTTTATATTTTTTAATAATCATAGTCTAGAATGGCTCACCCAAGTGAGATAGTACTGTAAAACCAGATTCTGACTGCTAGAATTATCCTGACAGCTCAATTAAATGGCTTCCAAAAGGAGTTTCCTGTCTTTCTTTGTTGCAATACTTTTACTATGCTCTATGCCATCCAGGATGTTAGGGCAAGAGACTGTTTTCTTTACTTTTTTTTGTAAATACACGCTGAAATTCTGCTTCCTCAGATAGTGGTTAGTAGAACTTTTTAAAGTTATTTCTTAATGGGTAAGCTAGGTGGTTTTACTTGAGTCTCTGAATTAGAAATATTAATACTAGTCTGGATTCTTTTCTGTCTGCACACTTTATAATGAAAAAGGGGGAAAAAAACCCACAATTGTAGCCATTCTACCAATTTCCCAACAGAAACTTCAGCTCAACTATTAGGTTACTCATCTGCTTGGTTTAGTTTAAAACAAAGATTTCAGCCTGATTGCCTAGTCCTCTTCAAAAGCAAAATCTACAATTGTTTCAGCATTAATTACTCAACTGGCATACAGAGTCATGCATAGCTAGTTTTAGAAATAATGTTCAAAATATGTTAAAAGGCAGGATTTTCCAAAACTATATTAATCTTTCTGGAAGAGCATACCTTTTATTTTTTAATTCCTCTAGCAAAGGATCCTTAATCATTGGCCAGACTACATTAACTTCCTAATTTTCTATCTAGTTACCAAGCTCTTATTTACCTCTATTTCCATTAGTAAAATAAACATTTCTGGTTGTACCAAGACACTAACCGATACTGTTTAAGAGCAGCAACTAAGCTAACATTTGGCAGGCCTAAGTACCTACTTACTAAAATAGATATAACGTGGGAACACTTTATCCAGCCAAGTTGATTTTGTTTTTGTTAGTGCCATTTGTTATTGTCATGTATATTTTTGCCCCCCTCATTCCATGACTTATATTTTGTCATGAAAGCAAAAATCTGGTTTCTCTTGCTTCACAGGATATGAGGATTCTTCTTGTGTGAGAATTTCAGCCAAAATATCCAGTAGTATATTAAATGCTGAAGTGTACTCTGAAGTGAAATAACTTATGGCTGCATAGCTTTCCTGGACAATAATGTATCATCTGAGCTAATTCAAGCACAGTCATGAGACTGCAGAGAAAGGTTCAGATGACTCCAAATCACCTGAAGAAAGGAGTGAGAGCATCAGTGTGGACCACAGCACCAGACTGAGATGAAAAGAAAGCAGGTGCTAGAATCTTTAATTATAATTATCTGAATATAATTTTGTAACTAGAAGGGAAGCTTATATTGCATATTGCTGACTCCTGCACAGGAAAAGTGTTTCTTCTTCCATATGATACCCATGTGTTTGGAGAATATAATAATTACCATACAGAATATCACTATAAAATGCAAATGCAGTGCACAAAAAAATATATTTTATAAGATATTATAAGGACAATACCAGGGAAGCAGGTTTTCTTCCAGGGTGATTGATATTCAGTAGATAGTATCAATTTTTCTTCAATGTATTCAACCCTTTTCCAAGTACGATGTAGTAGTTGGCATTGTATTTGAATATTTGCAACATTAATATTTTAGCATATGTTAGAGAGAAAGGAAATTCCTTCCCAAAGGTATTTGTCATTGTTATATTGACAGCCCAATACATGAATATTAGCCTGTATATACTAGCATCTTACGATTTACTAAGTCCCATTCAAAGGGTGATCTGAGTAATTTTTTGTAAGTCCAGCTAATTTATCTTGGCACCACATCTACCTGTTTTCTCCAGACGTTCACTATGCTGAGACTATCTGTTACACCACACTTGTTCTGACAATATATTCCTGGACCACATTCCTAACTCAAACTGTACCCACTGTTAAACTCTGCTTTTAATCCAAGTTCACCTTGTCACAAAAAAACATTCAACACTTGCTTTTTTGCATAGCTCTTTGCTAGTTAAAAAAACCCCACAAACTACAATCAAAAAACCATAGTACTTAGAAATTGAAGTCTTCTCTCATCTCTAATGTCTTGTGCACATTATGATTCATAAATTGTCTCTCAAAGCACCCTAGGTCTATAGAATAAGCATTTAAGTGAAGGAAAAAAAAAAACCAAACAGACCAAAAGAAAGGAAGAGGGAGAGGGAGAGGGAGAGGGAGAGGGAGAGGGAGAGGGAGAGGGAGAGGGAAGGGAAGGGAAGGGAAGGGAAGGGAAGGGAAGGGAAGGGAAGGGAAGGGAAGGGAAGGGAAGGGAAGGGAAGGGAAGGGAAGGGAAGAGAAAAGAGAAGAGAAAAGAAGAGAAGAGAAGAGAAGAGAAGAGAAGAGAAGAGAAGAGAAGAGAAGAGAAGAGAAGAGAAGAGAAGAGAAGAGAAGAGGAGAGAAGAGGAGAGGAGAGGAGAGGAGAGGAGAAGAGGAGAAGAGAAGAGAAGAGAAGAGAAGAGAAGAGAAGAGAAGAGAAGAGAAGAGAAGAGAAGAGAAGAGAAGAGAAGAGAAGAGAAGAGGAGAGAAGAGGAGAGGAGAGGAGAGGAGAGGAGAGGAGAGGAGAAGAGGAGAAGAGAAGAGAAGAGAAGAGAAGAGAAGAGAAGAGAAGAGAAGAGAAGAGAAGAGAAGAGAAGAGAAGAGAAGAGAAGAGAAGAGAAGAGAAAAAAAAGAAAGAAAAGAAAAGAAAAGAAAAGAAAAGAAAAGAAAAGAAAAGAAAAGAAAAGAAAAGAAAAGAAAAGAAAAGAAAAGAAAAGAAAAGAAAAGAAAAGAAAAGAAAAGAAAAGAAAAGAAAAAACAAAATTTCTCCAGAAAAAACATTTACAATAAAAAAGTAGAAATTACCAAAACTGAAAAAAATAAATATCACTACAATAACAGGAAAGTCATTTTATGTTCAGTTTCCTCCTTTCTCCTTTTAGATGTACAAGTGGCACAAGAATTTTATTTGCAAGTCCTTCAAAGTTGCATCCTATACTATATAGTCCTAAACAGCTCACAGTACTTCATAACTTGACAGTTTGATGGGTGATTCAGCTACAGTGCACTGTCTCCACGGTAAGAAAATTCACAATGTTTCAGAGCATAAGTTATAGAATAAAGGAGTTGCCATATAAATCATAGCTGATGAAAAATTATAGATATAGTCACTCAGCTTTTGGAAGCAATTAATTCACTCCTACTGCTCATGTTCATCAAGATCTTGATAACAGGGTTACTAGAAACAGTGTGAAAACAAAAATGTTAAGTAGTTTTTATTCATGACAACTTGATTCTAAGACTTAGGTCCATTCAGTCACCAGATGATACACTATAATAGATTCTACATCTTAATTTCAGTACCGAATGACAATTAACTTTAAATATGAAATGCAAAGAATTATTCAAAGATATTTAGTGGACACTAATGAAGTAATAGCAAACTTGAGGAAATAAGGAACTTAACATCCAAATTTAATTTAATTCAAAGAATTAACATCTGAAATGCTAATGTACAGGTTTTTTATTTACTTAATAATGTTTGGTTTTTAAAAATCCAGAAATCAAAAAGTTTTCATTGTATGTAGTAGTATCTCTGGTGTGAATGTATGGGTTCTTACTGCTTCACAATACATTGCTGGGGTTATGCAAAATAATTAAAGGGATGATCTTTTACATAAGTAATTATAATTTCCATTGAAGTTAGTAATGTGTATCATGACTACATGTATATGTAAATGTATATATTTATATAACTATAAATTTTACTTGGAGAATCTTACTTATCAAATAAGTTTGATACATGACAGTGTGCACGAAATAATGACAGAATCGTAATTCTATATTTAAAATACACAGTAGAAAGTAACACAGAACTTATTTTGCTGTTAGCTGTTCTATACTCTTCCCTAATTTTCTTTTATTTCAAATACTAAAATCTGTTACTTCTAATTATATGGTGTATATTTTATATTCAGTATAACCTAAAAGGTGACTTATATGTAAAATATTTTAATGTCTGTTTTAACCTCTATTACCTTTACATAATACTTAAGCATAATATTTGAATACCTATTAGTTGTACAATTCACTGAAATCTGTCATATCAGGTATGACCCATATGAGTTTCTATATATTTGTATAATGACCTGCCTTTGTGGGAAAAGTAAAGACAATAAAAAAAAGAAATATTATCTCTAGGTATGTGTGTTGTACTGCCTCAACAATAATTACTCTATATGGTAATTAGGGAAATTTATTAACAGTGTTAAAGTAGTTAATCAGAAATGTATTATGTTTACTTACACAAATTCACGCCTTTGATATTCTTACTAAAACAACACATGGAATGGCTACTTCTTGAGACTAATATCAGCAATTTGCTAATTTGGACAGAATTAACACTTTTCAAAACATTATATTAAAGGAAATGATTAATTTTCTAAAGAAATTAGCTGTTCTCATATGGAAGCATATAAAACCTTTTTTCACCAGAGATCTGTAATTGTCCTTCATTCTTTGTCTGATTTTAATGAAACGTACATCCATTTATCAATCCAGAATGTACAAGTATTTTTAGAACTCTCAACTCTATCCTGTTGCCCTGTATTATGGGTGAGGATAAAGAGAAGACTGGTATGTGTGACATTGTAGTGGGTGTCTGCTATAGGTCACTTGACCAGCAAGAACAAGTGGATCAGGCCCTCTACAGAAAGCTCTACAGAGCCTCACGTTCACAGGCTCTGGTCCTCATGGGGGACTTTAGCCACCCCAATATCTGCTGGAGGGAAAACACAGCAGGACATAAGCAATCCAGGAGGTTCCTGGAGAGCATCAGTGACAACTTCCTGACTCAAGTGATAAAGGAGCCAACTGAGGAGAGATGCTCTGCTGGAACTCACACTCAGTAACAAGGAGAAGCTTATTGGGCATGTGAAAGATGAAGGCAGCTTTGGCTGCAGTGACCATAAGATGATAGAGTTAATGACCCTGAGAGGAGGGAGGAGAGCAAAAAGCTAAACCACAGTGCTGGACTTCAGGAGAGCAGACTTTGGCCTTTTCAAGGATCTTCTTGGTAGAGTCCCATGGGATACGGTCCTGGAGGGCAGAAGGGCCCAAGAAAGCTGCTTAGTATTCAAGGATCACCTGCTCCAAGTTCAAGAGCAGTCCATCTCAACAAGCAAGAAATCAGTCGAAAATGCTAGGCCTGTGTGGATGAACAAGGAGCTCCTAGTCAAACTCAAACAGAAAAGGAGGCATACAGAGGGTGGAAGCAAGGATGAGTAACCTGGGACCACATGGAAAATTATGGAAGATTAAAAAGTCAATAAATTTATGCCAATATACAGAAAAGATAGATAAGAACTAATTAACTTAATACTTTATTTTAGGTATATTAATAGAAATCCTGATATAGAATGAAATAAGGTATTAAAATATGGCTTTCTAGATAATGTTAGTCCTAAAAACCTGTCTTCTTTTTTGATGAGACTGACAAAGCTACAAATGATTGGACCATTGCTCAGCTCACAATTCAATGTCACAGTTGTGACATTTTGATTTTTAAGTAGTATGTTTTAAGGAAAGTAGGGTTGTGAAGATGATTAAGGCATTAGAGTATCTGTCATATGGGGAGAGGCTGTGAGAATCAAACCTTGGAAGAGGTTACCAAGAGGTTGTCCAAGTTGTGGAGTCTCCTCCCTTGGCAATGTTCAAAACCTGACTGTACATGGCCCTAAGTAACCTGCTGTAGTTGCCCCTGCTTTAAGCAGGACAGTTTGGACTACATGATCTCCAGAAGTGCCTTCGAATATCATCCATTCTGTGATTCTGTGAAAAAGAGAAGATATTACATGGATTAAGTATTTGTCACGAATGAGTGGTTTAGAGGTTGCTTAAAGAATCCCGTCAAAGGTATTAGCAGAAAATGATTTTAATAGAAAGTTATAAAAGTGCGACTTAGCAGAGTTAGATGGCAAGGTTCACTCTATCATTTACTACATGGATTAAGCATACAAACGAAAATCGTGTTAGAATTGGGTTGGAATGATTTATAGAGAGACTGAGGACAGAAAAAGGTAACGGACACCCTCTCGTTGAGTCACGAGGTTCAGAGAAGACCCCTTTGCTTTCTAAACTTCTGATGGAGCTTAGATGCAGCTGGATCCAATCTTAGTCTCAGACTTGGACAACGGTTTCTGTCTAATACAAAAGGGTAAGGAAACCCTTCCATTGAATCGCGAGGTTCAGAGAAGACCCCCTTGCTTCCTAAACTCCTCCTCAGAGAGGATTCTAGGTGCATCTGGATCCACTCCTAGTCCCAGACTTGGTCAACGGTTTATATCTAATACAAAAAGGGTAAGGAGATCCTCCTGTTGAGTCATGAGATTCAGAGTAGACCCCTTTGTTTTCTAAACTCCTGATGCACTCTAGGTGCAACTCCTCATCCCAGTCTTGATCAACAGTTTATGTCTAAGGGATTATATGTGTTTAGCAGCAGTCTAAGGTTCATTCACAGTTTTAAGATAGATCATAATATTTTAGCGTACTATATTTGCTAGAGGGTACCTCCGTCAACTCACACACACGCGCACACAGACACAGAGATAGATAAATATACAAAGGTATACCTGTTAAAAATTCCCTTTGAGTTCAGTGAAACACATCAAATGTCTCAGCATTTCTCAATGGGTGAGGGTTGAGGCTCAAGGAGTGAAGGTTTCAGCCCAGGTCCTGTCATCAGCTTTCGGCAACGGTCCGCCAAATATCACAGATTCGAGAGTTCGGGAGCTCTGAGAGGTGTCCCACTGAGAGGGAGATGCTGGTTGCAACCCTCTGCCGTCCAGAAAAGCTGAAAGGATCTCACTTAGGACCACCTTTTATAGGTTTGCAAGATTGGCTTTAGTCATCCGTAAATTTCCATCCTGGCTACAGTCCCAGGTGGTAGTTACTAAAGATTCTCAAGGTTTCAGTAACAATAACATCATTCCACTTGAGCTACGACTCAGATAAGGGTATCAGGGGGATGACACCTGGCCAGGCAGTAGGAGTGTATTCCCAGGCTCAGCTATGCAGAGTTTCTGATACGGTCAAGGGGCACTCAACTGTCTGACTCATTAAACCAAGGCAGAGTTTTCATGGAAATTTCTGAGATCGACAAGCAGCCTAGGTCAACAAGCGGTCCAGGAGATAAAGGGGAGGAATACACCACCACAGTATTACCGGACTGACATATTTCAAAACTTAGTTGTCTGTGGGAAATCGTGTTTGAATTGCACTTTTCCTAGGGGGAATCCAAACAAATTGATATTAAAACCAACACTATTAACATTTTCATGAATGCTCTTGAAGTAAATATCAATTCACTGTTGATTACATTTGCAGATGACACAAAGATTGACAGAATGATAATTAATGATGAGGAGAGAGTAGTCATACAGGAAGATTTGCATTGAAACGTGAACTGGCCTCATTTAAAAAATAAAAAATAAAAAAATTTTCTAAGAATAACATACGGAAGTTATAACTACAGACTAAGAAACTATATCATGGAAAGCAGCGACTATAATAGGCTCTAGGGGTAATGCGATCTCCTGTGCAACACTGCAGAAAAGTAGGCTAATCTTTGGAGGAATAAATAGAATAACAGTGAATAAAAGTAACAAGGAGATTTTTAGCTCCCTTATGACATTAATGAATCTAGTGTGCACATTTTTAAAGGAAATTGAAAAGATTCTAAGAAACAATCAGAAAAAAAAAAAAAAGAAAGAAAGTGTCCCAAAAGAAATCGCATCAGTTTGCACAACTTGTCAGAAATAAGACAGATTTCTGTAGAAGGTAACAGAAAAAGCCATGAGAAAAAAAAAAGTATCTGGGACTAAACAACTGAAAAACTCAAATGGAAATTAAGTCCAAAGTTGCTTGTTTTTTTTTTTTTAAAGAAGAATATTTAACTTCTATAAAAAATAGCCACAAGAAATGATGAAATATCTGTGTTTTGGCATCTTCAAAATGTATGACATGTTTTCCTGAATGTAGCTTTACACACATATATGATCACAAGTTCCATACAGATACTACTGAACAAAATATAAGGCAAGAAAATACACAGGGTGTAGGATAAACAGACCTAGCTTCATCGCTCACCTTTTACTCTGTGCATGGACTTAGAACAGCTAGTAAAATCAATGTATTTTATATGTAAATGTTATGATCCTTCTGAAAACGTGAAAATAGTATTTTCAAATATAAGGTGAAAGATTTCTAATCAGAACAGGAAATTCTTCAAGCACCTTCCAATAGGAAGATGAAATAAAAAAGCCCCATGTCTTAAAAACCAGTGTTACTGTGAAGCACTATTTTAAGAAAGATATACTACAAACCATATACTCAGGTGACATTCACATCAGTTTATTCATGCAGTGGTTTCAACAGTATAAAGACCATTATATAATCTAGTTTGAATTTCTGAATATCACAACCTACAGTATTTTACTTTATCAATCTTGTATTAAGTTTGAGAACTGTGTTAGAGTAAAACTTAAGTTTCAGAAAATATTTCATGTTAGTGTGACATTATTAAGAAATTGAGACCTCAGTGCACCACTTCCAATGGCATTTTTTCCAGTATTTCAATATTGTTTCCGTATTAAATCACTCACACTTTGAAGAACAGGGTTACATTTCTAAAATAACTGGCTACAGCTCTCAGCGTTTAGTTCTTATTACACCATTCTTTGCTGCTCTGAAGATACATTTTGTACCAAGGATTCTCTTTATCATGAGGAGGTTTAAACTGCAACATAATCTCTTTAACAAATTAAACATAGTAAGCTTACCATAAGGGCATTTTTCCAGTTATTGAACCATTATATCATCACTTTTACGTATTGTCCTCAAATCTTCAGTGTTTTTGCTGGAGATACCAGAACTTTAAACAACAGCTTAATATTGGTCTTCACATTTTATCAACCTGCTCACTATTCTTGTATTGATTCATCCAAGGTATGAATCATCCAGTCTCTCATAGCATTAAACTGAGTGCTTATGTTCTATTTATTTTCCAGCATGCAACCTAAATCACTTTCAGAGCCTCTGCTCTCCAGTATAGCATTCAGTGTGCTGTTCAACAGGTTGTAATCTTCTGATTTGTTATTCTAAAGCTTATCTGGTAGGCAGTTTCTGTTGCTGCAGAGATCTCCTTGACCTGAAGTCACTGTGGGATCAAAGGATCAAAGCCACAGCTTCTACAGTATTGACTTCAATAGAAGGACCTTCAAAAAAACCAGACCTTCCTCTACCCACTTGTCCTGGTTTCAGCTGGGATGGAATTGATTTTCTTCCTATTAACTGGTATAGTGCTGTGTTTTGGATTTAGTATGAGAATAATGTTGATAACACACTGATGTTTTAGTTGTTGCTAAGTGTTTACGCTAGTCAAGGACTTTTCATCTTCCTGTGCCCTGCCAGGTGCGCGGGGGGCTGGGAGGGAGTGTGGCCGGGACGGCTGGCCCAGCTGGCCAATGGGCTATTCCATACCATATGACGTCATGCTCAGCATATAAGGCTGGGTGAAGAAGAAGGAGGGGGGGCGTTCGGAGTGATGGCGTGCGTCTTCCCAAGTAACCGTTACGCGTGATGGAGCCCTGCTTTCCTGGCGATGGCTGAACACCTGCCTGCCGACGGGAAGTGGTGAATGAATTCCTTGTTTTGCTTTGCCTGCGTGCGTGGCTTTTCTTTTCCCTATTAAACTGTCTTTATCTCAATCCACGAGTTTTCTCACTCTTACCCTTCCGATTCTCTCCCCCATCCCACCCGGGGGGATGAGTGAGCAGCTGGGTGGTGTTCAGTGGCCGGCTGAGGTTAAACCATGACACCACTTCTTCTGGGGGTAGTTCTTGGGTATGCTGAAAAATTGTGAGCATGTAAGAGTATACAAGTTCAAGAATTTTTCTCATAATCCTGGAAAATCTTACAGTACCGAGGTGTATATTTGAAGTCTACAGCGTTCATTGTTAAAAGAATTATGATTCATTATTTTAATTCATAAATGTAATAAATATAATTATACATCATTTATTATCCTAATTCCACAGATGGTGAGCAGAGGCAGAGAGATTAACATAAAAATAGAGCTTACTGAGGAAAGAGTGAGAAAACTTATTTTTCATGAAATTTTTTTCATTCAGTTAAAAGAGTACTCTGGAATTTCAACAGGTGCTTAGTCAGTAACAACAATCCTTTCAGATCATTGTCTTTTTCCCTATCTTGGGTAGTTCAGAGCGTACTTTTCCAGTCTGCTCTGACTCAGAATTTCTGCCAGTCTTCCACCTTCATCTCCTGCCTGTACCAAGCTCAGGCCATCTCAGAAATCCAGTTACCATACTAGCAGATTAACAGCACAGAGGAGACAAACTGCCTTCTGTCATTTCTTGGGCAAAGCTTTCATTCTCTGTATCAAATGAAGAAAAGATACTGCTCATTTCTAGGCTGGAGGCTGCTTAGTCTGGATGGCATCATGGGTTAAATTATTTGTGATGTTCTATCAAAAAATGGCTGAAAAAAGATGACGTTTGACTTTTCCTATTCACAATTAGGAAGACTTTGATAGGGAGAGACAATGGGGAGAAATGCCTTCTTTCAAATGTCAAGTAGTAACTTTGAAATACAGTATTGTTACAATTTATTAAAAACACAAGAAAAAATCCAAGCCCCCTATAAACCTCCTAAAAAAATCCTATATATTTTCCCTTACCATAATTCATGTAATCATGTTCAAGGATTGGGTTTGAATTTTCATAAATAAATACAATTTAGCCTGAGATAGAAGTGCAATGAAAAATTAAATCCAAATATTTGTTTAAAGAAAAGGTTATAAAATATGGAAAGAAAAAATATGCTAGCTTTATGTGGTCCTTCCAAAAAAAAAAAAAGTATCAGACAAATTCAGCAATGATCAATAGAAGTCATTTTAAATGACAATAATTCCAGAACTTTGAGAACATAATTGAAAATGTTATGCTGGTATTACAGTATTATTAAGTAAATCATAAAATGCCACACAAGTTGGTTTTATACTGAGACCACCTTTATAGTTACTGACGGGTTAGTATTTCATTTCAGTTACATAGATGAAAATCTTTAATAATTGCTAGCAATGACAGGAGTGAACTTCAAATAGCTCTAAATAAAATAGTAATGCTGCAATTATTCAGAAGCATAAGAAAAACACCTTTATAAAATTCTCACAGGATTTATGCTCACTATCATCAAATTTATGATTAACTAGAAATGCAACTACTATTAATTCATTATATAAAATCCCTTATTTAAATACCTGACAGAAAATTTGAATTCACATTTCATCTACAACCATTGGCCATAACTTTCTAGCATCCGTGTGGTTGTAAAATTACATGTTAATATTGAGGATAGTAAAAGGGAACTATAGTTTCAGAAAAGAGCATTCAGTTTAGCCACATATCAGATAGCTAGGTATATTCCCCCTTCACAGAGATTAAAATGTTCAGGCTTTTAACTATAAAGATGATGTGGAAAAAAATGTCAGTCTTTTATGTGTCTATTTTTATTCCATTGTTAACAATAACGCTTGCAGATAACGTGACACTCTAATACTGTCACTCAAGACAGCATGGATCTTAACAACATATTCCATACATCTATTTATGAGCGTTTAGTTTAACATTCTAACATATTTTAAAGCCCACAGTTATTGAAATGGCAGTAAAATGCACAATAAAAAAACATCAGTTACATGAATGTAAATTAAAACACTTTCTCATAAAAAAATAAAGCAGCCTTACTTAGTCACAATTTAGAGTGAGCAAAAATCAGCATATATTTAATTTCTAAGGGTACCAACTGCAGTTGCTCCACAACTGTCTGTAGTTACAGTAAGGAATAGTCCTATTATGTGATCTTTATGGATTTCTAGGCCTGAATTCCCACGATCATCTGGTCTCTTTTCTAGGAACTGAGGGTAATATTTTAACTCATATAGAGTTAGAACATCATGAAGTTCAAATTAATGATCCTGATGTATAGTGATACATGTCTGTCTATCTCTTTTTCCAACTACCTCCTTGTAGAACAATTTTGTATATGGTATGATGTAAATTATTTGGCAGCAGAAGAAAAACAAAGAGTAGTTTAGTATAGGCTGAGTAATTCAATGAAAAAATAAAATAACAGCAACGATAATATGGAAAAGAGGTAGCTAGAAATGAGAATTAAAATAACTGAGGGATGTAGACAGTTCCCTACCCTAGAATGTTCAGATACTGTTGGGAAACTATTATTTGTGACAAGAGCTGGGCTGCCTTTTCTTCAGCTCGTACTAGTATGTTCTAGTGCTCTTAGCTTGAGCTTGAAGATGTTTCAAAATAAACAAACAACTCAACCTAAATCATAGAAAGGGGTTCACAACAGATAAAGGGAAATAGGTTTAAGCTGTTCTCTGCTTGTCACACTTTTACAACATCATATTAAAACCACGTTAGCTAATATCTTTGATTCTGTAAGTGTTCTAAATCACTCCTCCGTGACACTTTAGCAACAGTCTGGAAGATGAGTTTTCCTTGTTTCTGATGATTGTTAATCACTGGGGTACCACCTGTGCTGCCACAAGTATCTTTCATTTTGAAATGGCTGTGGTTATTCCAACGGAAAGTTGGATTTTATCAAGTTTAAACTTATGAAAAACTTTACCAAGCACATTTCATAAGAAAATTGCCCGCCAGTTAAGACAAAGTGCATCGTTTTCTCAGTGTCAGTTGCATATTTTGAACTGATTAATGCCCAAATAACAGCTCAGCTTAGAAATATTCAAAGTTAAGTAGAAAAAACTGCTCCTTTGACTTACACTTCCGTTTTGTTTTTTTTTTTTTTCTATTTTTCATCCAAGTAGAAACCATGTTCTCTGACTTCCAACGGCTGCCTGCAGAGGTAAAGAAGGAAGTTCCTTCATCAAGATTGTCATACAACTTGCTAGGAGTCTGTGCTTATGTGAATTCCTGTCTTGATCTTCTTACTGCTTTCTTGTAAAGTTTCAGCCTGAGGGAGAATGCATTCTCTTTTGGGAGCCCCACATAAAACTAGCGCACAAGGGTTGCAGTAGGAAGCAATGAAGTAGTCTGCTACTCTCTTCCACCCATGCTCTTTCCCACTAGTACCATTTCCACTGCTGTTGGAGCAGCTAAGGAAAAATGTATTTAAAAGGGATGATCTGCTCCAGCTCCAACATTTGTAGATGCAATAGTCTGAGTTTGATAGAAAGAGACAGAAATGGGGCCAATATTTCAAAAGGTTGTTGCAATGAAGTGCTCTTGAGGAATGAATAGGTATAAGATGTCTGTATGTCAGGGAAAGAATTAAGAAAAAAAGTTGAGTTAGGGTACAAAACAGCAAAGAATAATAAGCAGACACCAATGAAATAGAAAATCATTAAAATTAATTTGTTAGAAATTGAAATGTTACAAGGGAGTTACAGTTTTCCAAAGGAAAAAATAGTTCACTTTGTATGTATGTTACCTTGTGTGAGTGTTACCATTTCACAGTTTTAACTAGAAGATAATTACTGCATACTATTAATTTCTAAATCATCAGCACAAAATGTATGAATAGATAGTGATTCTGTATGAGGAAAAATGGGCTGCTTGAATTTCAAATTTTAAGAATAAAAATGTGATAAGTAAAGAGCTATTTAAATTTTAAACTGGTACTGTAAAGCATGTCTTTGGAAAAGGTGCTCCACAGCCCCAGACAATTTGAGTGAAGATTAAAAAAGGGCTGTAGGCACATGTTTTGCTGTGAATAGGTATTAACTCAACATAAGATAGTATATTATGTTTGTAATCAAAGTGTCAGGTGATTTTATTTGTACTAAAAGTCCTTCATCAGATAGAGCTAAATGAGATTTTGCCGCTCTTGATAAGCAAGATGACAATTCCAAATCCATTGCTATTTTGTACTAAGTAACTCCATTTTAGATACTAGCTTTTTCCTTAGTACATAGTCTTGTAAAAAAAATATTAGAGTGTCTAGCACTGGTGCTGCAGACTGATATTTGCAAGATGTCAAGGGCACAAACACATGCAGCTAAGGCTAGGTAATAATAATAAAAGAATCATTAAAATAATCTCTTGTTCATTTGACACTCCTACCTCACAAAAGAAAGCATAGTAAATTGTAGTCAGTGGTGCCACAGAATTCTCCTCCCTCTGTTCCCAGGATGAAACAATATTACATTTAGCAATTTATTGAGAATGATCAGTAGACACAGACCTCTTGCTACCTGCTTGACTCTAAGCGTCTATGTCTCCTGTGTGCAAATGGTGTAGGCAAAAGAGGTGTGGCGACACAAACAGTATATTTCCTGTCATTCATGCATTTATCCCAGAACTTATTTTTTAAGACATCTCCCATCCTCTTTGTCCTGACTGGTCTGACAGAGAACTGTGGAAAACAAATGTGCTTAGCTTAGGGACATGACCAGCCTGTAGAAGCAGCATATCTAAATCCCCTAGTACCTTGGGATTTGGGGATTTTCATTTTTGGGTTTTAATATATACTTAGTGTGCATTGTTCAGATACAGTAGTTAGTATAGTACACATTGTTTAGATCAGTTAGTATTAATGACTCTAGGTGGGGAGATATATTGATAAGAAGAAAATACTAGCTGTAGATGACGATGAAAGGTTAAGACTAGCATGTTTATTTGAAGACTGATGCTTGTCATGACGTTGAATAGTGTTTTTACTGACTATTGCAGATGATTAGTAGACTTTGAAAAGTCTGAAAAGGATTAACTAATATTAGTTAACATGAAAGCTCATTTTCTAGGACTGACCCTTTAAAATAAGCTGTAAATGTTCTTTCAGACTTAAAACTGCATGAGTTTTAGTATTAGAAAGAAAAGGAGGTGAAACAAATCTTAGCTTGTGGGTTCCCTCTGGATTGTGGTATGTACTGGATATCAATCAGATCAGAAGATGGATTTGACAGACATAAATTTATGAACAGCTGTTGGATTTTTAATCTATTGGATTTCTTTAATGACCTCTTGAGTAACTGCAGTGTGATACACAGAACATTGAAGCTGATGGAAAAATCTTACACTAAAATCAATAATCTTGGGATGTGACCTATAGTTCCTGGACATATTTGAAAGTCAACTGGATGATACAACAAAAATACCCTACAAATGATCTCTTTATTGTTTTTGTTGGGTTTTTCTGTGTGTTGCTCCACATTAAAATGTATGCTAGAGAAACAATAATGTGTTTTTAACATAATTCTTAACATACTTTCTACTCCTTTCTAATAATGGACTAAAAGTGTTGCTACTTTTTCTTGCCTAATATAAGACTGTCCTCTTCCTTTTATCTAGTCAGAGTATCATGTGTGAGTAAACCAGTAATCCCCAACTTTTTCAAGCCCAGGGAAAATGATGTTAAGCAAGTAAGATGCTGTAACTAACAATAAAATTTGCTAATATTAGAGGATCTCACATGTCACATGTCTACCACATTTGGGGAACCACAAGCATAAGCAGTCATAAGCAGAGTATCCGTGAGGCTACGCAGTCATATTTCTTTTCTCTCTAGCATAATGAAACATAAATCCACTGCTAAAAGGGCAGAGAAATATTCTAAGATATATAAAAAAATGTTTCAATCCTCCAAGCAGAGAGAACATTAGTTGCAATTCTCCCACACTTAGAAATTATTATACCATGTTTTCTTTTGGTGTGTTTTAAGAGTGACATACACTTCTCTTTTTAAGGTTACTTTTATGTGAGAAGAAATAGCTGAAATAGCTACTCCTTCACAACCCATAATCAGGTGTATATATCTGAGGAAAGAGGATGTACATATTTCTTTTCTTCTCTGTTTCTCATTGGTTAGCTTGGGTGGATTACTATACAGTTGTACGGCTATTGCAAACATCACTAAATTTTCCCCATGCACTTTGTGGAAACCTATTTTCTTTTAGGTTTTTTAGTGGTTATAGACCTTAAAGACCAGTCCAACAAGGTCTTTAAATGGATCCTTACACTACCCAAGCTGCAATTTAGTCATAGTATAGCTTCTTCAGTTCAGGAGAACAGGTTAGAAAAGTCCTGTCTAAAACACAGGGGTCTAAAGCTTCATTAGACACATAAGGTCACAGCCTTTGCTGAACACGCATCTAACTCTTACCAAAAGCCATTTAGGATCCAGAAAACAGGTATTTCAGGGTTTAAAACCTCTCTTTGGAAAGCCTATTCAGACTCACAGAATAATACAGGCTGAAAGAGGCAGCTGGAAGTCATCTAGTTCAACTGCTTTCTCAGACTAAGGCTAGCTTTGGAGTTAGGTAAGGATGCTCAGAGTCTAGCTGAATTTTCAATATCCACAAGGGTAGAGATTCCACATACTCTGGCCATCCTGTTGAGTGCTGTGTCTGTGAGGTTTTTTTTTTCTTATATCTAGCCAAAATTTTCAGTGTTGCAACTTGTTCCTCATATATTTTACATTAAACAAATAACATTTAAATCCTTCTGCCTTGGCAAGCAGTGCTACTTTCTGCTCACCTTTGGTCTCTATGAAATTTGCAACCTGGTTTTGTAATGACCCAGCCTCAGTGGGAAAGATTGAAAATACTTTTCATTCTGGTTTTGAGGTTCAAAACACACATATGGTAGTCAGTTGCATAAAGCAGCAAAGTGCCAGACGCATGACAAGCAGCAATAACAACCTATTCAGGCCATTATGCAAACTGCTCTTTTAGATTAAAATAGCAAACTATGTGCTGAAATCAATAACAATGTTTGAGATTCAACCACATTTTCACAGAGGCACATAGCAAAATAGAGAGAACCCTTTCTCTGTTGTTTCTTACATGCTTCCAGCAGCTGACACATGCTGGAAATCACAGTCAAAACATCTTTTTCTTTGTTGTTCTTTTCATGCAGGATCTTATGTCATCTAACTTTTAGGCACTGCAGAACTGAGAATCATGTTACCTAAATGCATTTGCTAAATCTAATCCTTTTTTATTTAGTTTTGAGAAGGAAGAGTAAGACACTTGTCTCTGGAGTATGGATGAATATCACAAATATGACACACAGAACCAAGTGAACTACTTTATGCCTTTTTTTCCAATAGACCATTCCATTTGCATCATTGTGTCTGTTTATTTTGCTTTCTACTTGCTGATGTGCATTACACAGTAAGTTTCTCAGGCCAGAATTTTTGCCATTTATTTGACAGAATTCATTTTTATATGTCATAAAGTCAAATATTTTAAGTAAAGAACACGTTCCAAGAAAGCAATACGGAGAAGAAACAGAAGGAACAGTTTGATTCTCCTATCCACACAATGCTAATTTCCTTCTTTTACCCTGTCCTCACTCAATGCATTTTAACAGCTCACATTTAAAACATTACTGAAACATAGCTCTTGCATATAGACCTTATTTTTCTTCTAACTTCATTGCAAAGATGGCAATTAGGATAGATCAAACCACGAAATAAATTTTTGAAATAATTTGTCTTCTCTGCAAAAAGAATTGAAAAGGCTGAAAGTAGAAAGATTGTTCAGATCGCTGCTGGCAAGGCAATATCTAGTGATAAAAGGAGAATACCTAACAAACTTCAGTACTCCATATCACCATCACCTGGGAAATGCTGAGCGTTAATGAATAACAAGACTCACAGAGTGCATATATTTAAAAAACTTGTTAATTTTGACTTGAACTGCAAGATATTGCTGTGGCTTAGATTTATTCTTCATTTTGTGGCGTTTTCTTTTGTTTGTTTTTCCTCCAAGGAATGTCTACAGGCATGATGACAACTTACACAATGCTTAAGAAATATGCCATAGAAAGCATGACCTAGAATCAATAGATTTTTAGTAGTCATATTTTTAAAGGTTTTAAGAAACAGGAAAGAGAGAGATTAGTTCAAATGCAGGATTACTCATGAGTACAGAAATATTAATAAGAAATAGTCTTTCTTAATCTAAAGAGGTGGTATTTCATGTTTCTATAAATATCACTGACTTCACATACCCTTTCCTTGTACTTCTAGGAACCTCCTTGCCAAACAGAGTGTATGATGGTAATCCTTAGTTCATGTAGAACATTTTTCATGATGAGATCTTCAGACATTTTATAAAGGAGACCAGTGTCATTCTTCTGATTTAAAAATACACAGTTTACACATTTATATTTCTGGGCAGGATGTAAAACTCTTTTGAAAAAGCACATTACATCACATATATCATATATCAGACTTTTTAGTTTGTAGTTAAATTTACAATGAAATTTTAAGAGGAATGGTGTGACAGACATTAAGACATCCTGGAATATTCAGACTATTTTACTAATCTTATAAACACTTTGAAGAGCATGTTAGTGATTGGACTCTCAGTACAACTGACTTCCTCCTGCAGAATTAAAATCAGACAGAGACAATCAAATTAAAACATCCAATACTTCAATATTGTCAGATAATACTTTTTTTTTAATGTTGTGTTCCCCTCCTCTTTTTCCCAAGAGAAGGAGCAAAAACTCACTTTACCTAAATCAAGTATCCTGGCTTTACAGTTCACCCAAGAACTGATAGGGACACTGACCAACGCCAACTGATCCTGGATTAATATGAAATTCCCTGGAACTACTGACGATTTCACAAGAAACTAAGACGTCTGCAATTAGCTGAGTATTGGTACACAAGACAGATGTAGAAGCCATTTATAATTGTAAAGTTATGTTGTACAAGGATCACATTGATTAATGGTATTTTCCATACGGAGAAAATGACTAGAGCAGGCTGGTTACTGGGTAATTTTACATTTAGTGAGGCAAGCACAATTTAATTTGGAAATGTACAGATTCAAAGCCTCAACCTAGAAGAAATCAATTACTCAATTGACCCAACAGAAATTCCCAAGAAAGAAAACAAAGAGACTCTGAAGGCACTTAAGGAAGCTGTCAGAGGTCAGATAGTTGAGGAATTGAGATCAGATTTACGACTAAAATACAGTCACATAGAATAGAATAGAAAATAGAATAGAATAGAATAGAATAGAATAGAATAGAATAGAATAGAATAGAATAGAATAGAATAGAATAGAATAGAATATTTCAGTTGGAAGGGACCTACAGCAATCATCTAATTCAACTGCCTGACCACTTCAGAGCTGACCAAAAGTTAAAGCATGTTATCAAGGGCATTGTCCAAATGCTTCTTAAACACTGACAATCATGGGGTATTGACCATCTCTCTAGGAAGCCTGTTCCAGTGTTTGACCACCCTCTCGGTAAAGAAATGCTTCCTAATATCCAGCCTCAACCTCATCTGGTGCAGCTTTGAACCATTCCCATGTGTCCTGTCACTGGATCCCAGGGAGAAGAGATCAGCACCTCCCTCTGCACTTCGTCTCCTTAGGAAGATGTAGAGAGTAATGAGATTGCCCCTCAGCCTCCTTTTCTCCAAACTAGCAAACCCAGGTCCCAGTCCCTTCGAGCCCTTTCACCAGCTTTGTTGCCCTCCTCTGCCCTTCTCCTTTTGTTCTGATAAGTCATACTAACAAAAATAATGTGAAGACAAATAAAAGACAGAACATCATCACTGGAGTAAACATCTGGGACTGTTCAGCCTAGAGAAGAGAAGTCTCAGGGAGAATCTTATTCATATATATATACCTGAAGGGAGGGTGCAAAGAGGACAAAGCCAGGCTCTCTTCAGTGGGGCCCAGTGACAGGTCCAGAGGCAATGGGCACAAACTGAAACAGAGGAGGTTCCCTCTGAATATCAGGTAACTCTTGTTATCTCTTTGAGTATCAGTAACAGAACTTAGCCCATACCTCCACCTGACGACACCAGTGCCAGGCAATGATGAGTTCATCATGGCAATCTTCACTAAATCGTTATGATTACTTAATTTTAAGAAGCTATATGTGCCATGTGGCTTTATTAATTGGATTAACCTTTACTTATATCCTATTTTAGTCTATTACAGTCATTGTTTAGATGATAAATACATCTTTCTAACAGATTTTTTTAAAACCCCACAAAACTAAAAACCCTTCAACTTCATAATGTTTCAATTTTCGTTTTATCTTTCATTTATTTTGTCTTGAGGAAAAAATTGGAAAAAATATGTAAGTATAACAGGGTTAACATTTATATGGGTTTTATATTTTCTGGTAGCTGAAACTAAAACATTTCAGTTTACCTTAAGTTAAAAGATAGTTCATGACTTTTGATGCATACCTCCCATCCACATGGGCTTCAGGCAAGAGGTGGGAATGAGAAATGGAAAGGTCACATACTTTTGTATTTCAGGATACTTTGAGGTTACTTTAGTTCTTTCAGCAGGTTACAGAAGATATGATAAACATTAAGATACAAACCACATTACCATGTCTGCCTTTGTTTTTTTTCCTGCTGTGTTTGCTGAAGTGGATTACATTTTATTCCTTCATATATGCCTAGTATTGAAGCTACGAGAGATTGATGGATAAATTCAAGTTTTATTTCTTCAACAGTCTTGTTATTCTTATGACGACAACAGTTGTGAGCTGTACATAGCCAATACTATATAAATCATGAAGATAGATATCACAGAGCAGTGGATCGAAAGTGTCATTAACAATCTGCAAAAAAAAAAATTGCTACATTAGATAACTCAATCATTTTCTCTGAGTGTATTTACTGTAACATGCTTATAATGAACTGATTTTATGATGAACTTCAAATAGAATTTTTCTGAGACGTACCTAACCTATTTGCAATACAGAGAATAACAGTTCTTACAATAGGAATGGTGCTATGTGACTTCATTAATAATTACACATATCAAGGTGCTGAAGTGCAAGTTATTGCAGAAGTACAAATAACCATTACTGCTGAGAGCAATCCAGTTTATTCACATCTCTATGCAGATGATGTACACATGGGATTAAACAGCTCATCTTCAATAGTTACAATGTACAAAGTACACACTAGATAGAGTAATTTCTAGTTCCAGGAAAAGTCAAAGACATGCTGACCAAGTAAGCATGGAGAATTATGGGACTTTTCTTTCAGTTTTCATGATGTTTTAGTAACAAGAAATGTCTGTCAGATTCCCTAGGATTCTGGATGTGCCTCATACAGCTATGTCGGTGACAGTAACAAATCTGACAAATATAGGTGTTTGTTTTTTTTTTTTCTTCTGTGAAGGAGGTATTTGATTTTACCTGTGAATACATTGATAATTCTTCCAGGCTGTGCTATGTTAATACAATAATCTAAGTGCTCCTAAACAATTTTCTTCAAGACTATCACCCCTTTCAGTTTTCCAAGTTTCCCTACTGGACATCTGACTTTACTGGGTACAGACAGGTCCTTCATCTATGCAACAACACACTTGTACTACACAGCTCTGCCTCTCTGGATATAGCAATGGAGCCTGGAAATCTGAGGAAATTATTCTTGTTTAGCATGTAGTAGTTTCTTGCTAATAGTAACAATAACCTAGGAGAAGATCATTTCGTTTTGCCATTTGCTTTGCTGTGTTCCCTACCAAATTGAGAAAACATCTGCACTGTGAAATAATTCAGTTTTCTAGGTCACTCCCAGGTCTCAGTCTCCTGATTGTCCACATTGCATACCATTGTGGCTTCTCTTTCTGGGACGAAAAACAATCATCTTCTCCAAAACGAAATGCAATTGCTTGATTCTGGGGATAGTTCACTCCAGGTACCCTTTCAGTAATGTTTACAGTTGAGAATGCATCATGTTTATGTCTCTCTGCTCTACTTAGTGAGCTAACACTTCTCTGCCTGATATTGCACTTTTAAGCACCTGTAGAACTTTTCTGACATTCTATCACACCTGTTTCTCTGGTATGTATCGTAAGTACCCTACTGGAACATGATTTATCTTTCATTTTAACTCAGAAACTTATAATTGAAATGCCCCCTGAAATTTTAGTTATGTCTGAGAACCTCCAAACACTATGTAAGACTCAATCAGCTCTGGAAGTGGCTCATACTAAGGTGTGAAAACCACAAGCACTTTACAGGCTTGGGCTAGGGACTGGGGCTTATTCCTTCTAGTAGAAGCATTTAGCAATGTGGAAGTAGCCACATCTAGTTCAGAATTAACAGATTTTCAAATGTTTGTACAGAGTCTACTAATCTGATGTAATGCTTCCCTTTTCATTATAGATGGGGCATATGAACTTTGTTCCCTTAAGGGAATTGCATCACTGGCCAAGGATGAGACTGACATCCAAGTCAACTGGTCCGAAACTCTGAAGGATAAAAACTAAACTCCTGTTTTTAGAACTTGATACTTCAATCAAACTTCATTCACTTAGATTTGTCCAACTACACCTCTCTCTGATAGTTTCCTGACATTAATATTCCCAAAGATAATCTTTCTGAGACTGGCTTTAATAGAAGTAAGAGAATCACACGTGTTACACTTCTTCTCTATTTGAAAGACCAAAGATGGTCAACAAATAAAGAGCAAATGTTGCTACACAAGGAGGAAGAATTTTCCCTCAAAGATCTGAGCAAACAAAAATGGCTGACAAGAGCTTGTGGTAGAGAAAATAAAAAGGTACAGACACGACTGAATCAAAAGCAATTCAAACTGTGAAAATATTTATTAACATAGTTCCCAGACTATTAATTCCTTGTCATTTCTAACTCCTTGAGATATTTCACAGGTGCCACATCTCCCAAGCCATGGAGCCCACCCAGAAGCTATAATTTCAGGGAAGTGGGAAAAAATACACTTATCATTTGGATCCATGTAAAATAAAACTCCTAATCAAATAACAGACTATAGTTTTTATTTTCTTGACAGAAACTTCTTCCTGTCACCATTATTCTGCTTATTGGCACCTATCAAATGTGTTTTAAAATATCATTAAATCATAAAATTACAGTTTTGCAAATTAAAAGACACAAACTATAGCCAAAAGGGCTAGGAAAATACCAAGGTTTAATCTAATTTCCTTTAAACAGGAAAAAAAAATCAAAACCAAACCAAATCCTAACCCAAACAGAAAACAGTAATTACAAGCGTTGTATAAGGCAAATACTCTAAAGAAAGATAGCAAAAAGGTAAACATTAGTTTTATTATTTGGTTTCTTTTCACTCATATTGATTTGAAATTGTACAATTAAAATATACAGGCTATGGTAATTAATGGAATGTTGCAAACAATATTGACTAGAAACAAGCAAAGCTTACTGAATAGCTTCTTTTTCGAAGGTTATCTACTGAGTGCTATGCTACTATGACTAGTAGATACTGTTTACAATGTGTTAAATTTTGTTGAAGATTTTAAGTACAGTATCACAAGCCAGTCATTGAGCACTCTTTTTATCCTTAGAACAACTATTACAAAATATCACAATATATAGTAACATATTTGGTGAAGATTAGTAGTAAGCAGGCATTTTATCTTTCTTATTTACAAACAAAGGATATTTGACAGTGAGCAAAGAAAAGAGATAAATTTGTTGGTCACTTATGACTTCCCCTCAGCAAAATTTATTGCAAAAAGACCACTTATGATATTTAAACCTATGTGACACAAGTATATGTTCCTAAGGCAATCTGTTTGCAAGTAATCTGTGACAGACAAAAGTGCTATGAAATGAACTGGAGTTGACAGAGTCCATAAAACAAGCTGTGTACTTGCCTGAAGATGTAAAGTACTAGTCAAAGGTCTGTAAACACTGAAATTCTAAATGTAGGGTACTAAGTCTTATGCTTTTAAAGAGCCATAGATACATTCAGAAAATATTTATATTTTCTGAAGGTACAAAAAGGGCTTTTCTCTCCTTGGTCAGAATGTAAGGTCAAGAGGAGAAAACAAAAAACAAATCAAAACAAAAGCTCCCAAAGAGTATGGAGGGCTTGGGGAAATGGGGGCTTGTTTAGTGAATGCAAGCATCTTGACTCTCAATTAAAGAGCATTTCAGTCATATAGAAGTTATTACCCTCAGCAATATGACTTCTGTAAGAGGTCTACTTTTCAGAAGGCTTCCTTAAACACTTCCTGAAAATCAGACCTTGAAAATATTGTCAATTGAATAAATACATATTGAGTTATAAAAAACACTGCTCACTCTCTTTTTTTTCTCTTCTCCAGCCTTGATTTTTGTGCAGCAGGAAGACATCCCCAATGTAAGTCTTTACTAGCCTAGTGTCCTGGTTTCGGCTGGGATAGGGTTAAATTTCTTCCTAGTGCTGTGTTTTGCATTTAGTATGAGGAGAATGTTGATAACACACTGATGTTTTCAGTTGTTGCTAAGTGCTCTCTTAGTCCAAGGACAGCTCCCATGCCTACTGACTGAGCTAGGTACACAAGATGGGAGGGAACATAATCAGGACAGCCAGCCCAGCTGGTTAATGGGGTATTCCATACCATGTGACGTCATGCTCAGTATATGAAGGGTAGGCGTGATCCAGGAAGTACCGATCGCTACTTGGTTATCGGTCAGCGCGGGTGGTGAGCAATTGCATTGTGCATCACTCATTTTGTATATTCTATCATTATTTATTATCATTATTCTCCCTTTTTCTGTTCTATTAAACTGCCTTTATCTCAACCCACGAGTTTTTCTCACTCTTACCCTTCCGATTCTCTCCCCGTCCCGCTGGGGGTGGGGGGAGTGAGTGAGCGGCTGCGTGGTATTTGGCTGCCTGCCAGGTTAAACCACGACACTTAGAGACTGCTCAAAGAGAATATTGTTGAAGATAAACATATGGTATTTCCTAATGTACACCTTCAAATGGTATTTGAAGCAAATTCCATGTTTAAACAGATGGTGAAATAGTAAACTGAACACAGAGCAGGAGTCCTGGCACAATCCTACCATATGAGAACACTGCAAGATTCAAGACTAACCTGACATTTTCAGGATGAAGTATTAAAGACAAGGCATACTATAAACTGAGAATAGTGTATAACTACAGCTGCCATCATAATTTCTTGGTATACCTAAGAAGCCCTGCTTATTCCCATAATACTTCATTCAATGTTACTGCTTTTATTGCCTTCCAAGCCTCATGTGATTTAAACATAATTTCTTTATAGCAGCTACATCCTCTTGTAATAAGTGCCAGTGTCAAATATACAGTGACTATTTTTTATATAATCTGTCAAAGGGAGTTCTGGTGAGTGAATGATGTTGGTCAAGACATCTTCTCTTACACTGCAACATATTACTGCAGCATTTAAAATGCATTCCATCTGTAAGGGCCATACATGTCCTGTACCTGTAATCAATATGCAATGAGGGATTCATCTCCCTTACCTACCATCTGGCTTTTCTCTGTCCTGTAATATGCTACCACCATGGGTATTAAATGATAACAGGCTTTTTATTAACTCTGCAAGGCCTCAGAAATGGGATTGGTAAGGCTTCCTTAGTCTGGACTTACATTGACCTGCCAGGATCTTGCTTATCTATCTGTTACAACAACTGTGTAATGACCAGATAACTATTACTTGTTACAGTTTTGGTTTAGCTTTGGGCAATTGTGCAATGTAGCATCTATTGTTCTTATAATTTTGATGCATTTCTGTAACTAATAGGAAGTAATAGCTGGGGTTTTATTATGTGTGTTCACACTGGGGAGTACAAGCATAGGATGATAGCAGAGATCTTGAAAAATATGAACACAACATGAAACCAGAAGCTCCAGGCAAGAAACAAATTATTAGTGGTCAATTGCTGGTTATTAAAGGAAGGAGGCCTTAGGAGCTGGATAATACTGGCTTTAGGGGTAACAAAGGGAACACAGAACAAGTATCCAGCATGTGTAAAAGGTACCACATACAGTGAATTCTGATATCATGTGGAATTACTGACCAGTGATGAAAGGTGTAAAGCAAGTTAGAAAACTGCATAAACATAACATCAAGCAGATTCCAAAGTGAGGAAAAATAAATGCTTACCACCAATGTCACAGTCCTTCTGGAAAACAAATTATGGTGCATATAATTTACTGTTAAACCTTTCCCCTGCTTTCTTGAGTGAAACAGTCCAATGAACTTTCAGACACAGACACAAGACACACTTTCAGACACAAGCAAGCAATATTCTGCTTCATGAGCTGAATGCATGGTTCAGTTCTAAAAAAAACCCAACCCCCCCACCCCCCACCCCACCCCGTAAAACCCCCAACAAAATAAAAAAAATCCTCTATAGAAATATTGCCTGTTTCTTTTCAGGTAAAGATTTCAGGGAAGGAACATTCTCCTGTGGTAAAATTGCTTTGGAGAGGAGATGATTTTTTCTTCTTGAAGAGGGGTATTGATGGGTTTAGCACAGATGGTAAACATGAAAGATGTTTATTTGCTGACTATGTTTACATATGAGGAACTTGGTTTATGGAACGACACACCTGATTTACAAACCACATGATGCTGATATATTTTTTAGCTTTTCTTGCCATTAGAGGAAATTAGAAATGAGAGACTGTTTCTCCCTTGACTATAACCTTTGACGCAGAACTATCCCAGCAACTGAAGGTTTAGTTAACAGACATTTCCAAAATAATACAAGAGCAATGACATGCAGTAGTTCACTAAAAAAAAAAACAATCTGAATTAATAGAAATTAATTTAAAATGCTGTTAAAGATATGTAGCCTGCCAAAGGAAAATCAAAGAAACAATTGCATAACCTACTGACAGGTATATATTATATGCCTCTTTTGCTGTCTGATCACAAAACCTGGCGATCTGGAACAAAGAGGAAGATGGTATCCCTCAAGGATTTTTTGGGAACTGATTTAGTTTAATATTAGTGATCTTGCACGAAGGACATATAATCAATATAAAAAAAGATCAAGAAAAAGAGTGGATTTAAAAGTGGGCTGAATTTGAAAAGAGACAAAGGAAATAGAATAAATATACTAAATGTATGTCTCTCGCTTTTACAGACTGGTAAGAATTTCTCAGATTGTCCTGGTTTTGGCTGGGATGGAGTTGATTTTCTTCCTATTAACTGGTATAGTGCTGTGTTTTGGATGTAGTGTGAGAATAATGTTGATGACACGCTGATGTTTTGGTTGTTGCTAGGTATTGTTTATGCTAGTCAAGGACTTTTCATCTTCCCATGCCCTGCCAGATGTGCAGGGGGCTGGGAGGGAGTGTGGCCAGGGCGGCTGGCCCAGCTGGCCAATAGGCTATTCCATACCATATGACGTCATGCTCAGCATATAAGGCTGGGTGAAGAAGAAGGAGTGGGGGCATTCGGAGTGATGGCGTGTGTCTTCCCAAGTAACTGTTACACGTGATGGAGCCCTGCTTTCCTGGTGATGGCTGAACACCTGCCTGCCGATGGGAAGTGGTGAATGAATTCCTTGTTTTGCTTTGCTTGCGTGCGTGGCTTTTGCTTTCCCTATTAAACTGTCTTTATCTCAACCCACGAGTTTTTCTCACTCTTACCCTTCCGATTCTCTCCCCGTCCCGCTGGGGGTGGGGGGAGTGAGTGAGCGGCTGCGTGGTATTTGGCTGCTGCCAGGTTAAACCACGACACAGATAAACTAAAAATTCATGTTCTAACATATATGAAGAAGGAGAAATATGTGAACATATTAGTTGATCACAATATGACCATGAATTGATAATATTATGCAGTTATAAAGAGGACAGATTTAAACTTGAAATGAATTCCAGTACATATATGAAAGTATTGATTGCAGTATATGATGTTTTCTGGGCTTGTATTTTTAGGAGCAATAACTGCCATCTGATAGTTTAAGAAGCTGTATGTGAAATGTAACAGTCCCTGCTCAAAACTCCCCTGCTCATTCTGTTCAAAACTAACTGATGAACAGATTGATTGTGTGTCATTAAGATTGTTCAATCTTCATAACAAGCTATTTCCTTTAGATTTTTTTTAGTTTACTTTTTGCTATATTAGACACTTCAACTTGAGTTCTTGGCTAATGTTTTCTAATTCTTTATTATGCTCTCTACTGTATCAGGTGCTGGAGTGTATGTAATACAGTAGGATAAGTCAGCATACCTGCTGTAGTAAACTTATCCCTAGAGTCAGTTCTTCCCTGAACTTCTCCATGACTGTTTCATGACAGTATTCCAAAAGGCCATCCAGTGTGGAGTATGGCTGCTTTTGTTATCAAGAGTCTGCTTTTCTTTTTCTTTCTATGGTAACACTGGAGTTCAGGCAAGAACAAAACTCAATTCTAATACAAATATTTAAAAGACAGAAGGAGCTCTCCCTTGTCAAAGACCTTTTAGCTCTGTAGTCATTAAATAAAGTACTGGTATTCACAGTAACAGGCCAGTCTTTGTATTAAGCTAACATCACACGTGTCAGGACTGGGCCTATCACACTCATTTTCTCTGAACTTATCTTGCCTTTCCTATAGCTTTGTTTTAGCTTATGTATCTGTAACAGCATTTGTCTAATAACCATATAGCTGTTACGGAGTTTGCTTTAGCTTTGTTTAAGTTGGGGTATTTGTGTGGTTTAACAAGTATTGTTAACATTTTTGATGTAGACAGGAATAACAAGTATTTCTGCTGTGTGCTGGGAAGTGACCCTAGGACAAAGCTGCAGCTAAAGGAACACAGGCATATAGCGACAGTTGAAAGTGTGAGCACAGGATGGCACTGGAGACCCCAAGTCTATCAAGAAGTCACCAGTGGTCATATATTGATAGTAATGCAAATATAGGAGTTGGACAAAACTAATTTTAGGTGTAATAAAAATGAAAAACAACATATACCTAACACATGTAAAACATGCCAGAGGTAGAAAAGTGAGATATAACATGGTGTTTCAATGAAGAAGGCCACAAAAATGATCAGAGAGATGGAACACCTCTCCTGAGAAGGCTGAGAGAGTTGGGGTTGTTTAACTTGGAGAAAAGAAGGCTTCAGGGAAACCTTATTGCGGCCTTTCAGTACCCAAAGGGGACTTATAAGAAAGATGGGGACAGACTTTTTAGTAGGGCCTGTAGCGATAGGAGAAGGGGGAATGGTTTTAAACTAAAAAAGGGTAGATTCAGACTAGATATAAGGAAGCAATTCTTTCCAATGAGGGTGGTGAAACACTGGAACAGGTTGCCCAGAGAGGTGGTAGATACCCCATCTCTGGAAACATTCAAGGTCAGGTTGGACAGGGCTCTGAGCAACCTGATCTAATTGAAGATGTCCCTGCCCACGGTGGGGCGGGTTGGACTAGATGACCTTTAAAGGTCCCTTCCAACCCAAACTATTTTATGATTCTAAGAAAGAAGGTGTGAAACATGTAAATCAAACAAATAGAAATAATCCTAAGAAAATACTAAGGTGAGGAAGGAAAAAACCATGAATATCAACATCTTTCTCCTCCTACCAAAAAGGAAGGAAACGCCTCCTATAAACATCATACTCGGGATGCTGACAACTTGTTGCAATTCTCCCTTCAGACAGAAACTGTTGACATTAAAACCCAGAGGAGCAGTGGAAAGCTCGGAGCACAATACCAGCAAAAAAGGGGGAGATATTAGAGGTATTTTTGTGTAAGAACTCGCAACTGTAGTATTGTTAATGAGATTTCTTTAGTATTAATAATTTAAATAGTGACTGTTAGAATCATTATAGCTGGGCTAATAGTAATAACTGTTTGTTGTATTTTGGTTACACTAGTAAAAAATTTAAGTAAACTAATAATAAATGCTTGTCTTCACTTACAAGTGTTTACCTTTTTACACATCACTGTCTAAACAGGCAAAGGGAATACAACAAAATATACGACTCAAGTGAGCCAAATACACATATCAAATACATCCTCAAAGTTATGTTTAACTTCTTTAAAAATTCTCTAAGGGGCACTATATTAAAGATGATGAGGGATTAGATGGATTAGAAAGCTGGAAGGAAGAGTAAAAATAATAACGAAAATACCTCATCAGTCCTGAAGACAGAATGCTGCAACTAAAAACTATCGAAACTGTCTGATGACACCTGTGTCTTAAGTTTTACACAAACTGCCTTTTGCATTCACCCTGCCAAACTTCAGTGTCTACTCAATCATTTCCAAAATTTAATTCTAAGCCCATAGGAAGCATATGGCCCCTGCATGTGTGGATTTTACTTTCCACAAGAGGCTTCCAGTGATATTTCTGGGATTTGTGCTATGGGAGGGCATAAATACCTTTTATTTCCTAGAAACCCATTGAATCAAATCTGTACGGATATGACATAGCCCTGCAATGTTCTAGGATGCATCAGTGAAACATTAATACTCCTATTTTTTGTTTCTCTGAAGTGGAGAACACCATCAAATTAATTCCAGTTACCTTGTTAATTTTACCTCTTGATTAATGCCTTTGACTAGGACAGTCCCTACATTTTCTGTATATCTGATTCACTCTATTTCTAGCTCAGTCTTCAATGATTTCCAATAGTAATTCCCAGGATTCACCTGATCTACCCTTTGAAGCCCTGTATCCAATGTTTTGGATTTTTTTTCTCAATTTCCAAAGATTTTCTAAAGCTATAAGGAGAATTGAACTTTTTTTTATCTGCAAATAAGTGTTTGGTCTCTTCTTCAACTTCAGACAGTTGGTTTATTATTGTTTTTATGTGTCAGCCAAGGAGCCCCTCATTTCATTCTGTTATTTCTCTTTTTCCATGAGTGCTACTAGATATGAGCTGGTACAATCACACTGTGTTAGGACATTCACCTTGTTGTGCCCGTCTATATGTTCTGTAGTCTTTCAGAGGAAACAATGGGATTACAAATATAAATAAACAAGCTGTCCAATTCCTAAAATCTTGATACTAATGAATAAAATTCCAATACAAGGTGACAGATCTGACAGTTTTTTGAGAGCAGTTCAAGCCTTTCCTTTAAGCTTTGGGAAGCATCAATATCTTTGAGCTTTACTGGAGTGTTAAGGCTGCAGACAGATGTCTGAGATGCTTATTTGACTCTAAACTGTGGTTAAGTTAATTGAACTGGATGTGAGAAACTACTGTACATGACATGAGAAAACCACTGATGAAACAGATGATTATGAAAAGCTGACAAATGTTACAGACAGCTCTGTGAAGGATGTCTGGCTCTCACAAGTGTGCAAGAGGATTTACGTGGGAAAGGGCTGAGCCTCACAGACCCTTGGAAGGGGTGCTGGAGCCCCTCAGGGAGTGCAATCACCCAAGGCCAGCAGCACCAGGGTAACCGTGCCAGTAATGCTGTGCCCTGCCAAGGTCACCCACTTAGCAGTATCAGAAATATCAAGTTTGTGTATGGATGTAGCAAAGGTGAGATCAATGGAAAAAAAAGTAATTAAGAGAATTTATTTGGGAGGGGTTGAGAGTGGTAAAGGGGGAAGAACCAGGGGAAAGAAAGGGAGGAAACAGGGAATATAAGGAGTAGAAAATCATGTGGTCAGTGCTGTTTGGTCGTCCATGTCAAGCAGCTCTGCATCTGAATACAGCAGTTTGGAACAGAACGGTAAATCCACTGTTCCACTCTGCATATGCCTGACCTGGTTCCAGTGTATGGCATGGCTTCCCTGGCACAGGTGAATGATCAGGACAAGGACCGTGAAGCACTACAGGAGATCAGACAATCTGCCAATGCTGAAAACAAAGTAATAACTGTATATAAGTCAGAGAAATTACACATCAGGACATGATGAAGATTAAGTGTTTCAAAAAGCTATCAATCATTGTTTCTTGGAGTAATTACTTGAAAAACTCACATAAGAAAAAATACCTTATTTAATCCTGAAAAGTGCCCAACACCTAGTTCAAGATGTTAGAATATAAAAGCCACTTCACATTAGAAAAAAAATGTACATAAAACCAGCTTTCTCATAGCTGGGAAGGCCAAAAATTCTACTTTTGAGCTTTGAAGATGAAGAGGTGCATTAGAAAGAAATTAAACTGCTCACCTGAAAGAATAAAATGCTTATTCATTGCATGCTTGCAGAAGGATACAATATTAGAAGCTTAGGCTAAATGTAGATTGCCATACAAAATGGACTTTGAAAAGACCACATAAAGAAGGAAATAATTCCTCAGCATGATTAGACAGCGGCCTAGAAGAGGCTATTAGTGGATAAAAAATACCCTTCAAAAGTAGAAACCATATCAAAATGAGTAGAATAGAAAAGAACCTTTTAGAGATTTTGAGAAGCAAATTGCTCAAGGCATTAAAACTAATAATAAGATGTTTCAACTTATAATAAGCAAACAGCTTTCTACAGGCTAGCACTAACCCAGTATATGTTGAGATGAAAAAGTAGCATACATAAGAAAAGCCATACTCAAGGAAGATAATTTCAGTGTTTACAGGGAAATTTAAGGAGTTTCTATAGCAGAGAACAGAGAAGAAATCTTAGGAACTGCCTCAGATAGAATGTCAAGAGAAGGGATTCAAAACTATTAACTGAAATAATAGTAACTTGCCACCACTTGATTATATTCACTGAAGAAATGCTAGAGGAACACGAACTCACTGAACTACAAACTATGATGTACAAAATACTTTTAAAATTAGCTTCAAAATAAGAAGAATAGAATGTGGCAAATAAAATGAGGGTTCATAAAGATCTCCTGATTTTTTCTGGAGAATTATAGACCAGCAATTTTCATTTGAAACCAACTCGTAGTCCTAAAAGAAGAAATGGAATCAGAAGACACATGAGTAAATATTTTGGAGGGAGAGTCAATGTGACTTTTGCAGAGAGCAGTTGTGCCCCACAGAACAATTATTTGATGCAGGCAACAAGTTTAAATTAGGATTCTACATTGTACTTCTGTATTTTCAAAATATTTTAACAAGGCCAGCTGTCAAAAAACTCTTAAAAACTTCAAGATGTAACACGCAAATACTAAACATCCTCTTCTGGATTAATAGACAGTGAATGTTTGAAACCAATGACAGAAGTAAATGGTCAGTTTTTATAACAAAGGGGGAATAATTTTGGGATCTGAGTCAGCTTCTGTGTTGTCCAATACGTTTAGGAGAATCAGCCATATTAAGGAGGTCAATTTTGTAGATAAATGATATAAAAATTTTCAGATCTAAAGCTGCCTATAAGAACTTCCAGAAAGATTTTACAATACTGATCCATTAGTGAAAAAAAGTAACTGAAATTGAATGTGGATAGTTAAGCACATGAGTAACAGACAGGATACAGGAGAAGCCAATCATGCAAAGCTGATCCATCCACCAACCTGTCGTGGTTTAACCTGACAAGCAGCCAAATACCACGCAGCCGCTTGCTCTCTCCCCCCACCCCCAGTGGGACGGGGAGAGAATCAGAGGGTAAGAGTGAGAAAAACTCATGGGTTGAGATAATGACAGTTTAATAAAACAGAAAAGAGAAAATAATAATAATAATAATAACAACAAATAATGATAGAATATACAAAATGAGTGATGCACAATGCAATTTTTCACCACCCATGCTGACCGATAACCAAGTAGTGATTGGTACTTCCTGGATCATGTCTACCATTCATATACTGAGCATGACGTCACATGGTATGGAATACCCCATTAGCCAGCTGGGCTGGCTGTCCTGACTATGTTCCTTCCCATCTTGTGCACCTAGCTCAGTCAGTAGGCATGGGAGCTGTCCTTGACTAGGAGGGTACTTAGCAACAACTGAAAACATCAGTGTGTTATCAACATTCTCCTCATACTAAATCCAAAACACAGCACTAGGAAGAAATTTAACTCTATCCCAGCCAAAACCGGGACAGAACCAGTGACACCAGAAAAGCGCATGAAGTATTAGAAATCAGAGATTCCTTATTGAGAGGCACTGAAGCACCCATTAACCATCCAGACAATTTCTCTAGAGAATTTTGCTGCCTACCAGGAGCTTGCACTCGTGATTTTACTAAGAGGCTGCCAAGCCTGGTGAACCCTACAGATTGTCATCCACTCCTACCATTCCGTATAGGGTACAATGATACTGTGACAAGGCAACATAGAAACATCAAAGGAGACTATATGTCCCTTGGAGCAATGTTAAAAGGATCTGGAGCATTGGTGATGTTCTCCTCTATCCTCCC
This sequence comes from Calonectris borealis, assembly GCF_964195595.1. Taxonomy (NCBI): domain Eukaryota; kingdom Metazoa; phylum Chordata; class Aves; order Procellariiformes; family Procellariidae; genus Calonectris; species Calonectris borealis. The sequence goes on from NC_134313.1 coordinate 19,277,934, forward strand.
AGTCAGAGGAAGGGGTTTAGGAAAGAGGAGATGAATTGAACAGCTGAATGCCTGGCTGCGTGACTTGTGCAGTACTCAAGTTCTTGGCTTCTATGATCGCAGATCTACGTTTGGGTCTGTTGGGAGCTGGTGGGATTCACCTGACCAAGTGGGGCAAGAGGATCTTCACCAACAAGCTGGCCAGACTTATATGGCGAGCTTTAAACTAAATTTAGCAGGGGAATGGGATGAAGTTTTAAGCAACAGAGAAAAGCCAGGGACTGCTGATGCATTAGGAACCAACAGGGAAATACTGGTGAAATGCCTCAAATGAATTAGTGTGTGTTCCTCTAAAAATGTGACATGGACGATAGCCCAGCTGAAGTACCTCTATACCAATACACACAGCACGGGTAACAAGCAGGAGAAGCTGGAAGCCATTGTGCAGCTAGAAAGCTACAATGTAATCACTATCGCTGAAATGTGGTGGGACGAATCACATGGTTAGAGTGCTGCAAACGATGGCTATAAACTGTTCAGAAGGGACGGAAAAAGAAGGAGGGCCAGGGGGAGGATTGCCTTCTATGTGAAATAATGGATTTACTGCATGGTCTTTGAAAAACAGCAATGAACAGATTGAGAGCTTATGGGTAAAAATTGGGGGCCAAGCCAACAAAGGAAACCTTGTAGTTGGTATTTACTACAGGCTGCCCGACCAAGGGGAGCCTGTAGATGAAGCATTCTTACTTCAGCTACAGGAAACATCACTCTAGCAGGCTCTGATCCTGCTGGGGGACTTCAGTCACCTTCACATCTGCTGGAAAAGCAGCACAGCAAGCTGTAAGCCATCCAGAAGACTCTTCCTGAGCATCAAGGATAATTTCTTAATCCAGATGATAGACAGCCTGATCAGAGGAGAAATATTACTGGACCTGTTGCTCACCAACACAGAAGAACTAATTAGGGATGTCAAGACTGGTGGCAGTCTGGGCTGCAGTCATCATGCCCTGGTGGAATTCACAATCTTGAGGGATATTGGCCAGGTGAAGTGTAGAGTCAGGATGCTGACATGAGCCACCAATGTCCTCTTACAGCCCAGAAAGCTAATCATATCTTGGGCTGCATAAAAAGAAGCGTGGCCAGCAAGTTGAGGGAGGTAATTCTCCCTCTCTACTCTGCTCTCATGAGAGCCCACCTGGAATACTGTTTCCAGGTCTGGGGTCCCAGCAGAAGAAAGACATGGACCTGTTAGAGTGGGTCCAGAGGAGGGACACAAAAACGATCAGAGGTCTGAACACCTCTCCTATGAAGAAAGACTGAGAGAGTTGAGGTGGTTCAGCCTGAAGAAAAGGCTCCGAGGAGACCTTATTGCAGACTTTCAATATATAAAGGGGGTTTATAAGAAAGATGGAGAGAGACTTTTTACCAAGGCCTGTAGTGACAGGATAAGGTTTTAAACTGAAAGAGGGTAGGTTTAGTTTAGACATAAGGAAGAAATTTTTTTTACAATGAGGGTTGCCCAGAGAAGTTGTGGATGCCCCATCATTGGAAGTGTTCAAAGTCAGGTTGGACGGGTCTTTGAGCAACTTGATCTAGTGAAAGATGTTCCTGCCAATGGCAGGGGGGTTGGACCAGGTGATCTTTAAAGGTCCTTTCCAACCCAGACCATTCTATGATTTTATGATAAGAATTAAATACCAAAAAAAAAACCCCACACCAGTAAGTATAAACATGTATTTAGGGGCTGTTTACAGTAGGGGGAAAAAAGCAAAAAATCAAACTTTTGGAGAATCCAGAAATCTTTGTTTCTGAAAACACCAGCTCAAATAACTTTGGTACAAAAATGCATGCAGAATACCAAATACAGTCAGGAAAGTGAAAGGGAACCAAACTGAAGATACATTTTTGTACTGTATAAACCCATGGGCTGACCCCTTTTCAATATTCTTCAGAATTTTTGTCACCCCATCTTCAAAGAATAGCACTGAAATGTGCCTGGATTAACAAATAGCAGTCAGGCAACGAACGGTCTCTTCCTATGAGAAGAAACTAAATGGATTGGGACTCCTCACTTTGGGGGGGGTGGGTGGGTGGGTGGGAAGAAACACAGAGAAACGTTTTATAAACATTTATAAAAGCACAGATGATACAGAGAGGAGGGAATGACCATTAATTAACAGGGAATGACCATTTGTTATTTCTCACAGATTAAGAACAGTGAACTACTGTTAAAACAAAACAAACCAAAATAAAATACTATTCGTGCATCACAAGGAAATTTCCACAGAGTATTGCTGAGCTTAAAAGTAAAGATGAGTTTCAAAAAGGGTAAGACTAATTAATAAATCTATTAGTAACTATTATTCAGAATAACATAACAAAAACATCTAGATCAGAATTTCCTTCCAGATCTTTTATTTTGCAAGAATATGGTAGGAAAAGGATCACATTATATATGCCCTGTTTCTTGTACACTTTTTCTAAGCATCCATTACTAGCTACTGAAGAGAAAGAGTACTGGTCTAAAAAAATATTTGCTCTCACTCATCATAATTATTTTGATGATGTTTTAGTTTAAGAAGATACCCAATTAGGCCAAAATGTCTCTTATTTTATGAATGATAAAGTTCTGCATTTTTATGTATATTGATTTCTCAAGAACAGGTATGTTTAAAGGAACAGAAAAGTTTCAAATATTGCCAGTCCCGATTAATTAAATGCAACAACAGATATTATTTAAAACAAAAATTCATCACAGTTGAGGTTTACAGTCTGGAAGAAGTAGTAGTATTTACATTTAGGAACTGTTAATAGTGTAAAAAAACTTTGAAAATTTAAAAATTTCTTGCTATAGTTAAAAAATTGAGAGGATGAAAAAATTAAAAACCATACTGTTAGAAACACTAGCAATAATAATGAAATACATTTAAATCTGATGATTTCCTGTGTCCAGTATTTTCGCTATTAAGATGTACTAAAGCCACAACAATAAAGAATATTTACTAAAATTCTTAACTGAAAAACATGTTTTAAGGACAGTTACTGTTTGTGTTTCACTTTCCCTTTTTTCTTTCTTCCCAGACTTATCCACAGACTTATCAAAATCAATTGGATATGTATTATAGAGCTAGCCAGTCATAACTGATTTTTTTCCAGATTTATCTCAAACTGCTACAATTACAGTCTCCCCATTCAGAAGGAGGAAAAAAAAATCAGTCATGTACAGCTGTAGAAAAAAACTCTGAAGAGTCTAAAGCTAGAAGGTAGCTCTTTTCTTTCTCCCAAATGTCAAGATATTAAAGCTTATCTCAAGAGTTTCTCAAACATGACCTCTGATTGTGAATACCTAGGTGTCAGCAATACTTTATGTAGCTCCAGCCAAAATGCACATACAGAGCAGCATCAATACTGGAGCAAATTAAAAGCTAGTTTTAAGCTAGAGTGAAGATTCTTAAAGAGTTTGAAGAAAGTAAATACTGAATATTGCAAAGTTTTGATAAATCTTTTTAAATGTAAAGAAATAAACATGTCAGAGAGTCTAATGTCTTCCATGAACTTCTTGAGCAACTTTGAAACAACCTGATTTTAGACTAAATCATGGCCTGATGCCTTCCTTCACATATGTTTGCTTTGAATTCCCTCACACAGTTTCTTTGTTGTTTTTTCAATTTTTTTGTGGTTTTGGTTTGGTTTGGTTTGGTTTGGTTTACTACTATGGGTACACAGGCATGCAACTAGAGAAACCCATTGCATCTTTATGCAGATGCAATAATGTTGGTTCTAGTTGGATAAGGATCTGTGAGGGTTTGTAAGATACACCCTTGAAGATTACATTCAACAGATGGCAGTTATTACTGCCTCAGAGTGTGGATATCTCCCTCTTAACTAAGACAATGTAACTGAAAAGAATTCAAACCACTGTGTTTTAACCTTACTTATAAACGATCTGGGAATATGTCGTGGTTTAACCTGGCAGGCAGCCAAATACCACGCAGTTGCTCGCTCACTCCCCCCCTCCCCGGCAGGACGAGGAGACAGTCAGAAGGGTAAGAGTGAGAAAAAACTCGTGGGTTGAGATAAAGGCAGTTTAATAGAACAGAAAAGGGAAAATAATAATGATAATGATAGAATATACAAAATGAGTGATGCACAATGCAATTGCTCACCACCCATGCTGACCGATAACAAGTAGTGATCGGTACTTCCTGGAACACGCCTACCCTTCATATACTGAGCATGACATCACATGGTCTGGAATACCCCGTCGGCCAGCTGGGCTAGCTGTCCTGACTATGTTCCTTCCCATCTTGTGCACCTAGCTCGGTTGGTAGAACATGGGACCTGAATGTCCTTGACTAGGAGGGTACTTAGCAACAATTGAAAACATCAGTGTGTTATCAACATTCTTCTCATACTAAATCCAAAACACAGCACTAGGAAGAAATTTAACTCCCAGCTGAAACCAGGACAGAATATTTATCATCTCTAAGGTAAAAAGAACACAACGTATCTTCATAAGTGATAACCAACAACCATAAGACAAGAAGACAATAAATGAGAAGACAATGATTTTTCACGCTGCAAAAGGAGGCTGAGGGACAACTTCAATGCTGTCAACAGCTTCCTAAGGAGGGGAAGTGGAAAGGGAGGTGCTGATCTCTTCTCCCTGGTATCCAGTGATAGGACGCATGGGAATGGTTCAAAGCTGCACCAGAGGAGGTTCAGACTTGACATTAGGAAATATTTCTTTACCAAGAGGGTGGTCAAACACTGGAACAGGCTTCCTAGAGAGGTGGTCGATGCCCCAAGTCTATCAGTGTTTAAGAAGCACTTTAATAATATGCTTTAACTTTTGTTCCAGATTACATGATTGTTGTAGGTTCCTTCCAACTGAACTATTCTATTCTATTCTATTCTAAATATTTCTAGAGAATTATCTAAATACCTTCAGAAAGCAAGCTGGAAGTATGTGAAAGACTGAATTGTAGAACTTTTGTCTCAAAGACTGCTTATGTGGGCGAGGATTCCTTTGCTGAATATTATAAGAATGGCTGCAAGGCCACAGAGATCTCCGGCTGGCAAGGTGTGAAAAAGACTGAATTGTAGATCTAGGCGAGGATTCCTTTGGCTGCTGAGAATGGCGACAAGGTGTGAAAGATCTCTGGCTGGCACGTGCTTGGACGGTCAAGACTCAGGAATGCAGAGACGTGTCGTTGCCATGGAAACTGCAGCCCTCGAATGAGAATAAAAGGGACTGCCAAGAGGACCCTGGCGCTATTGCCGATCCCGCCGAAACACCGCGGACCCCAGAGCGACCACCCACCGCCGGAACACGGAGAGACTTGGACCCCCGGGACGCCGAGGATCCATGGCGGTGACTATTCTTGCAAGTCTATCCTGAATGCCTGCTTGACTTCTGTCTTTTTACTCTATCCTATCCTATCGCTACTGATTTTCTACTTTTGATACTAAAAGTTGCTGGTTTGGATATACGGCATTTGACCTCGTTTGTGTCTTAATCTCGCTCTGGGGATCATATCGAAACCTCCCCTGACATTGGATCAGGACATTCCCAACATCGGATCGGCACAAAGTATTAGAGCTAGTAACTCCTATTAACCCTTCTTTTTCTGTAAAAATACTGGGAGCTACTTGCCCCGAATTCACTGCAGAGATTAAAAAAAAAATTTAAAACTCTATTTTTTCACAACATCCTTTTTATGATTAACATGTTGTACATCTTATAGTTTTCTAACATAGATACTACATCCAACTCTGTTATTTTTAACTTTAATGAATTATAGAGAAAACTATGATTTCTATGATAATATTTTTGCAGGAGTCAAGAATTCTATTTAGTACTCACATTTAGGGGCTCCTTCCTTACTTTGGCAAATGCTTTGTGTTGACAGACTTGTTGAAGGAAAAAAAGGTTTCTATAGAGGTGGGTGGGAGTGTGTAAAGTATTTTCATGCTACTAAATTACTAATAGCATACTAAAAACTTAAAAATCTCCTGTTTGAAGTGGGAATTGAAATGTTTCCTAAAACCATGAACTCGTGTTTCTCTGTTATTAACAAAATTCTAATGAAGCTAAGTGCCTTTGCTAACAAGCAGTTTTGAGGGTTATATTAATCCCTTAACTGTAACCATAAAATCTTCTTCACTGCCTAGCTACTTTCACAAATCATTTCATTAGAAGTTATGTTACTGTTAATGTGAAAAAACTGGGCACAATTCATGTATCAGTTTTAGGCTTCAGATACAGGAAAACATGAAAAAAGAAAAAAAGCTATCATCCTCTACTGACTCTCAGATGGGTCTAAAGTGGACTGTAGCTATATTCATTGTACATAGACTATACACAGACCACAGGTTACTGTATGAAGTATTATAATTATGAGAAGTTGTTATGATCATGGTCTTTCAGAGTTTTTGAAGAAAATAGAAATGCTTATTCTGACTTATACTATTTTATATAAGCTGCATTTTACAGCTCCTGGAACAATCTGACTTTTTGAATTAGTAACAGAACTTTCATTTAGCATATTTTTGTGTATTCATGTTGGTTAGAACCTACCTGGAATTTCTATTAGTCAACTTATTAAAAGCATCAAATTGAAATTATGATATACCACCCTACCATCAAGTGTTCTTACTTCAGACACACTGGAAGAAGCATCCTAAGACACTGTTTCAGTTATGTTATAGAAAGGCATTCTCATGATCTGTGGTTGCTCTTAGGCACATTAATGGTCCAGCCTAACTTGGTGTGAGATGGAGCTAAGAAATAATATTATTGTATTTCTTCTTTCCTCATGATCATAGCAGTAGTGAATTAATAGCCTTGGGATTCTATGTGGGATTGGGAAGATTTCTGTTGACCAAACCAGACTACAACATGCCTCTTTTGGCTGTTGAGAATCAGCTAGATCATGTCTCTGCAAAACAACCAACTTCTGCAAGGAAATTTTTTTAGATAAGTTAGGGCTAAGTGTTATCAGATTTTGATAGTAAAATGGAGGAACTATAAGTGTCTTCATGTTCTGCAGTCTAAGCCAGACAATCAACAAGAAAAGGAAACCAAAGCCAGGAGGTTTAATGGCATAGGTTCACCTAAATATGCCATATGTCTGGAAACGTAGCTCACATACCATCTTTTCGCAAAGCCTAACTATTTATTTACTGCATGAACCTGGCAAAAACGTTTCTCTAGTCCCACTGTCTTGAGTGGAGCCAATGTGTGTATCTACATATGCTGCCACAGATGTGAAAAGATTTGTCAAAAGCCAAGGATCTCAAACAACTACCTTAGTTAAAAACACTCAAGTTTTGCAGAATACATTATGCTGGCTCTGTGCTACAAAAGATTTCTTAATGCAGAGAATGCCTCTCTGGAATACCTAGAAAATTTTCTGCTAACATATTAGATAGTCAAGAATCAAGAGCCTTATATGAACTTAATGTGTTACTGTAGCTGGGACTAGAAAACTTCAGTGTGATACGCCTTCTAATGGTTGGAACATTAGAAAGTTTCCCTTCCCTCCCTTTCCCTTTTACCTTTCTCCCTACCCTATTTTCACTGGCTGCTCCAAGTAGCTGAAAGAAAGTCTCTGCAAATCCATAGAGAACACATGTCCTTAGCTACTATATACACTTTATAGTGCGTTTTAGCAATCTTAAAGCAGTACCAAGGTATCAGTTAAAAGTGCGAAGACAACAATGAGAATGAGAAAAATAGGCTGTTGAGAGATGTATAAAAACATTTTAACTGAAAGAGTGGAGCTAGGCTTTCTATTTTGTTTTATTTTGCTGCTCGAGGCAGCTATATGTTTTGATCTGGCCCTAGGGACAAACTTAACAAAGAGAATTTCACTAGAAAAAGTACAATGTCACTTCTCAGCACCCCTTGGATAGGTTTTGGAGAAAAATGTTGATATCTTCCAAATTTCTTAATCCTAATTGGTGAGGATACATTGTGCTTCAATAAGATGCCAAACTAGCAAAGGCAATATGTCAGAGGAGTTGACTAGCAAGTACGAAGTAAAATAATTCAGTAATGGGAAAAAATTGTTTCCAGATAACATCCATAGTAAAGATAGTATACTTGTGTCTAAATGCGAAAGTTAATGAACATTTTGGGAAAGGTGACTGGTAACTGGCAGTAGAATCACAGAACCATAGAATCATTTATGTTTTCCAATGGTCATAAACTGTCTTTTTTTTCCTGAGTTCCAGCTGAAGATCTCTGTTCAGCCAGGCCAGTCTCCTTCCCTGCCGGCTCATCTTTTGGCACATGGGGATGGCCTGCTCCTGTGCTTTTAAGGTTTCCTTCCTGAAGAATGTCCATCCTTCCTGGACTCCTTTGCTCTTCAGGACTGCCTCCTAAGGGACTCTGTCAACCAGGCTCCTAAACAGGCCAAAATCTGCACTCTGGAAATTTTAGAATCACAGAACCATAGAATAATTTAAGTTGGAAAGGACCTTTGAGATCATCAAGTCCAACCATTAACCTAACTCTACCAAGCCCACCAATAAACCACATCCCTAAGCACCACATCTACACTCCATCTAGTCTTTTAAATACCTTCAGGGATGGTGACTCAACCACTTCCCTGGGCAGCCTCTTCCAATACTTGACAACCCTTTCAGTGAAGAAATTTTTCCCACTATCCAATCTAAACCTCCTCTGGCGCAATTTTCTGAGGTCATTTCCTCTCATTCTGTCACTTTTTACTTGGGAAAAGAGACCAACACCCACCTTGCTACAACCTCCTTTCAGGTAGTTGTAGATACCGATAAGGTCTCCCCTCAGCCTCCTCTTCTCCAGGCTAAACAGTCCCAGTTCCCTCAGCCGCTCCTCATAAGACTTGTTCTCCAGACCCTTCACCAGCTTCGTTGCCCTTCTCTGGACATGCTCCAGCACCTCAATGTCCTTCTTGTAGCGAGGGGCCCAAAACTGAACACAGTCTTCAAGGTGCGGCCTCACCAGTTCCAAGTACAGGGGCACGATCACCTCCGTACTCCTGCTGGCCACACTATTTCTGATATAAGCCAGGATGCTATGGGCCTTCTTGGCCACCTGGGCACACTGCCAGCTCATATTCAGCTGGCTGTTGACCAACACCCCCAAGTCCATTTCTGCCGGGCAGTTTTCCAGCCACTCTTCCCCAAGCCTGTAGCATTGCATGTGGTTGTTGTGACCCAAGTGCAGGACCCGGCACTTGGCCTTGTTGAACCTCATACAGTTGACCTCAGCCCATCAATCCAGCCTGTCCAGGTCCCTCTGCAGAGCCTTCCTACCCTCCAACAGATCAACACTCCCACCCAACTTGATGTTGTCTGCAAACTTACTGAGGGTGCACTTGATCCCCTCATCCATATCATTGATAAAGCTATTAAACAGAACTGTCCCCAATACTGAGCCTTGGGGAACATCCCTTGTGACTGGCCGCCAACTGGATTTAACTCCATTAACCACAACTCTTTGGGCCTGGCCATCCAGCCAGTTTTTTACCCATCCAAAAGTATGCCCATCCAAGGCATGGACAGCCAGTAGCTGTCCAAGCTAACAGTTCTGCTAACCCCCCTCATTACTTCTCTGAGAATTGAGAACTCTATTATTTCATGATCGCTATGCCCAAGATGGCCTCCAACCACCACATCACCCAGAATTCCTTCTCTGTTTGCAAACAATAGGTCCAGCGGGGCCCCTTCCCTAGTTGGTTCACTCACCACCTGTGTCAGGAAGTTATCTTCCACACACTCATGGAACGCCCTAGACTGTTTCCTCTCCACTGTATTATATTTCCAGCAGACATCTGGTAAGTTCAAGTCCCTGATGAGAACAAGGACTAGTGATTGTGAGACTTCTCCCAGCTGCTTATAGAATATTTCATCTGTCTCTTCATCCTGATTAGGTGGTCTATAACAGACTCCCAGCAGAATATCTGTCTTGTTGGCCTTTCCCCTGATTCTTGCCCATAAACACTCAACCCTTTCATCACTATGGCTAAGCTCTAGACAGTCAAATGCTTCCTAACACACAGGGCTACCCCATCACGTCTCCTTCCTTGCTTATCCCTTCTGAAGAGTTTATAACCTTCCATTGCATCACTCCAGTTGAGCAAGTCATCCCACCATGTTTCCGTTATTGCCACAATATCATAGTTTTCCAGCTGCACAATAACTGCACAGTGACTGCTCCTCCTGTTTATTGCCCATGCTGCGTGCATTTGTGTAGATGTATTTCAATTGGGCTATTGATCTAGCCACCGTTTTCGGGGAGAAGCCCTAATTCCTACTTGACCATTCTCAGGTGCTTCCATGGTTTCTAACACACCAATAACCTTTGCGTCTTTGCTGCCACATGGATCTCCATCTCCTACCTCCATGGAGATGGCAGACCGAAGGACCTCATTAGCACACCATCCCTCAAACATTGTTGTGCCATCCCCAGGCTTATCTCTAGCGAGCCTGGTTTTATCCCTTTCCCCTTTCAAATCTAGTTTAAAGCTCTTTCAGTAGAAACTGTCTTTTCCTTTTTGCAATGGGATAAAAAAAGAGGAAGAAGGGAGTTGACACAAAACACTAGTGCATTAAAAGAAACTAAACTTTATATAAATTAAATTCCTTCAAGGAAAAAATTAAACATAGGAAACCATTGATTAGACAAAAATAATAGTTAAGAAAGCACTATGTACTTTCCAGGGGACTATCATGTTGTTGACAAATGTCGAAAAAAGCAAAGCAGCTAACATTTCTCCAGCTGGACTTCATTGTGTTAGTGTTCTCTTTGCAGCAAAATCACATTGGATAAAAAAATGAAAGAGCAAACTGCAAGCTATTCTACAGCCAAAGAAAATGGCAGTGTTTCAAAATTAACACAAAATAAAGATTTATTTTTAGTTTTCTTTAGTCATACTGGTTGGGAGACCCCTTCTAAATGTTAGCATACGGAGCTGCATGTTTTCTGTGTCAATTAATTGTAAATCATAGAAGAGAGTTTGATAAACTCAGCATTTTTTTCCATGAGGAACCACTAATTTGTTTCATTTCAAAATAAATTAAAAAAAAAAAAAGTAAAATACACAAACTCTGTTTATCTACATGCTTGTTCATAGGCAGGTTCATGCCTTCTTTTAATTTATTCTTTACAAATAGAAGAAAAAACTAAGATTAGTTTCTAAAGCCTTTGATATCTCTTCATCCATACTCTAATTTGCCTAAGTTTTGCCTAAAGTTTTCCACAAGGCAGAACTTCTGTCTTGTACTAACCTCTATGTTATTTTGCAAATGAAGAGGATGATGTCAATACCTCCAAACTTTTCCTAAATTTCATCTTCAGTTTTCTGTAGAAACCTAATCACAAGTTTTATTTGTTCTTGTTTCTAAGAAACAGATTCAAAACAGTAGCTTTTCTTATCTAGATATTTACGGTATAGGCATCTCATTGGAATATGAACAACCATTGAAACTCTGATTTTTGGAAACTATCAGGGAAAGATAAGTGATAAGATGGCTTTGTCAAACATCTCGTCATGTAATAACCTAAGTTAGAACACAAAACAAATAAAAACATGCTTCTATCTGAGCTAAATGCATGGTTTTATCCAACAACCACCAGACAAATGTCAATGTTAAGACAGTATTGTGAACTATTGAATTGAAATTAAGTTGTTAAAATGCAGAGAGAAATGAATGTGTTGCATATAAAATGCAAGACTTTTTATTATTGAGACACTTAAAAGACAAGGAAGTCAAATATAACTTTGAAAAGGCTATTACTTTGAGGCTATTAAAATTTATACCAGTTTTAGGCATCATCCTTGAGTTTAACGATATTTAGAACACAGCAGAATCAAACTGAGATAGAAACTAAAACTCAAAACAAATAAGATCATGTCAATTTAAACCAAAAGAAAAATCATAGAATCATAAAATCATAGAATACTTTGGGTTGGAAAGGACCTTTTAAGGTCATCTAGTCCAACCCCCCATGCAATGAGCAGGGACTTCTTCAACTAGATCAGGTTGCCTCGAGCCCCGTCCAACCTGACCTTGAATGCTTCCAGGGATGGGGCATCTACCACCTCTCTGGGCAACCTATTCCAGTGTTTCACCACCCTCATTGGAAAAAATTGCTTCCTTATATCTAGTCTGAATCTACCTTCTTTTAGTTTAAAACCATTCCCCCTGGTCCTAGTGCAACAGGCCTTGCTAAAAAGTTTGTCCCCATCTTTCTTATAAGCCTCTTTTAAATTTGAAAGGTCACAATAAGGTCTCCCTGAAGCCTTCTCTTCTGCAGGCTGAATAACCCCAACTCTCTCAGCCTTTCTTCATAGGAGAGGTTCCATCTCTCTGATCATTTTTGTGGCCCTCCTCTGGACCCGGTTGTGTCTTTCCTGTGCTGAGGACTGGATGCAGTACTCCAGGTGGGGTCTCACAAGAGCAGAGTAGAGGGGCAGAATCACCTCCCTCGACCTGCTGGCCACGCATCTTTTGATGCAGCCCAGGGTACGGTTGGCCTTCTGGGCTGCGAGCGCACATTGTCGGCTCATGTCCAGCTTTTCATCCACCAGTACCCCCAAGTCCTTCTCAGCAGGGCTGCTCTCAATCCCTTCATCCCCTAGCTTGTATTGATACTGGGGACCCAGTATCAGGGGACCCAGGGGCCCCAGGTGTAGGACCTTGCACTTGGCCTTGTTGAACCTCAAGAGGTTCACATGAGTCCATTTCTTGAGCTTGTCCAGGTCCCTCTGGATGGCATCCTGTCTCTCAGGCGTGTCAACCACACTACTCAGCTTGGTGTCGCCTGCAAACTTGCTGAGGGTGCACTCGATGCCACCATCTATGTCATTGATGAAGATATTAAACAATACTGGTCCCAATACAGACCCCCTTGTCACTGATCTCCTTCCGGACATTGAGCCATTGACCACTACCCTCTGGATGCGACCAATTCCTCACCCACCGGACACTCCACCCATCCAATCCATATCTCTCCAGTTTAGAGAGAAGGATGTTTTGGGGGACTGTGTCAAAGGCCAGAAGTCCAGTTAGGTGACATCTATAGCTCTTCCCTTGTCCACTGATGTAGTCACTCCATCATAGAATGCCACTAGGTTGGTCAGGCAGGACTTGCCTTTGATGAAGCAATGCTGGCTATCTCAAGGGCATTCAAGGGGAACTTGGGAAAAAATCAGGCATTCCAGGGGAACTTTCATCTTAAATCTGTTGTTCATGTTTTGCCATCTTTGGTACTGCTCTAAGACCTAGGTTTTGCACATGTATATAGATGCATTGAAATCCAGAAGCATTTGCATAACTTTGTCAGTTTGTCCTTGAAATGGATTAATATTTTCAATGCATGTGGCTGCCACAGTGGGTCAAAGTTTTTCAAATCCTGAGATAAATGGCGTCTAGAATAGGGTTCCAGAATAAGTAGTTTATTGGTAAAGCAGTATGTAGGGTTCCATCACCATCAACATCTGCTCTGCATCCTGACATTAGCATTATCCAAACTACAGCTAACGAAACTTTATGGACTCATATTGAAGGTTGTTGAAATACAGTTATGCTGTATCACTCTAACTTAGAGACTAAGCATGGTTTAAGCAAATCCTTTTCTGCCTTTTTAAAGGTTGGAAATGTTCATGTGAGAAGCTAACACTTTTCATTTAAGTGACTTCCCTATCACTTCTTCGGTCAAGAAGAGGTTCCTTCCTTCCTTATATACCACCAGGCTTAAGTGTTGTAATTTCTTCCATAGGAACAGGCCCAGAACAGTCTATAAGATTTATTTGATACATAATTCATCAAGCATTTTGTGTTTATCATCACAGAAACTAATACTCACAAAAGTGGTTTTCATAGCAATTAATTGTCAGCATTTATATTCAGAGGTGAACTAGGGCTGGCGTCTATGAAACCTTTTCACATCAGAATTCTCCATCACACTCTTGAGGAACTAATTCTAGGGTTTTAATTTAATTAAAGTCAGTGCAATGGGTCTTTGTGTTTGTGCCTGCTGTGCCCAAGTAATGGCATCAATTAGTGTCTGTACGAGCTAGATTTTCCATTAGTAATGGATCTGACCAATAGTAGAGACTATTTGGTCAGTATACATTCATTGCCATAAAGGAGAATCAATTTACATTTACTGCACCATGTTGGATTTTTATGATTCATACAGTATTACAAGAATTAGATTTTATAGCTATTCTTTGTGTTTTATGTCATTATGGGTGGAACCCAACCTTCCAGAATTTTGCTTACTTAGTTTAATAACATGTTCAACTCTTCCTGAAAACATTTAAATAAATCTCTATTTTTAAGAATGTGGATGGCTTGGATTCCTTCAACATATTTATGAACTTAGCAACATTCTCCTTAAAACATGTAAAATTCCAGACATTGCACAGTGATAGGTCTAAGTACCCAGAAAAAAATGGCATTTTGAGATTATGATTTTACTCCATGGGAGAAAAAAAAAAAAGAAAAAAAAAAAGGAAGGTACATTGAGATTTCAGTGTCAGTATGTTTTTAGCTTGCGTTGGTTTTTTGACTGTATTTTTTACATATGCCTTGGTATCTGCCAACAAAGAAGACCTCACAGAGAGTTTAGGTATGTGTTTTCCATCAGATTTAATTAGATTGAACAGAAATATTAAAGTGTGCTTTGGCATATTTTCTTTTTCAATATAGTGCCAAACCTGAAGACTGAATTATTTTCTTCTCTAAAAATTGTCTAACTTTCTAAAAACCAGATATGATTATATTCTTTTTAAAACTTTAGGATACAAGATTTAGTAGTGGCTTCATTGCTTCATGCAGACTTGAACATTGATCAGATGAGATGTGTGAAATGTTTTTTTTTACCTCAGTCTAGTGCACAGCATTGTCTCAACTTCTCGGAACAGATACCAATTTGTCACTGTTGTAAACATACTGCATCATCTATCAAAATATGTAGTTGCCCCCAAAGTGTCCTATATTTAAAATATAGGGGAGAGATCTTACATATCATCTTTGACATGCATTGGCAAAATGCTGGAACTCATTTTGCTGTTTTTGCTGGAGCTATCATTCATTAGCAAAACACACAATGCTGCAAAACACTGTAAACAAAGAAAATTATTCTGAAGCTAACTGGCAACTACAAGGAGGGTAGCTTTGTGCATTCTGTCTGCCTCTGCTGTCTACCCACTTGAGAAACAAATACTTCATAATATACTTTGAAAACCTCAGAAACTAAAAGTGATGTATACAGACCACAAATCATCCACTGAGAAAGAAAAAGATCCCAGCATTTTAATGTTTAGGGTTTTAGTTTGTTAGTTTGGTTTGGTTTTTTTTAGATGTTTCTTTAATGCACTCCTGTGTAAAGATGGATCAGAAAGCTTACTGGTTGCTACAGCTCTGTAGAACATGTTTGGTACATATTTGTTGTCTATATCTCTGGACTAATAAAATTGACATTCAGTGAAACAAAATGAACAAGTGAAATTAGTGGAAATGAAGCAAATGATTTTATTATGAGAAAAATGTGTAGTTCAGAATCAGACGTTCAGAAGTAGGTTTTCTTTATACCATTCTCTTGTATCTAATGGATTGATGTAAAGGTGCAAATAGCAATTCAGTGTGGCTTTTAGTTCTGATTTCAGCTGAAATAATAGTTCCTGAAAGGTTTTGGTCAGTGGGTTTTTTTTTGTTTTTTTTTTTGTTTGTTTTCTTGGTTTTTTTATGGGCAAATTTTGAGGTGTTTTTAGGATTCTTTGAATGGAGTTTTCCCATTTTAATTTACAATGAACAGACCAAAATTTTTTATGCAGTGAAGTAGACAGGAATGGTTTCCTTCTCTCTAAAAGCAGCCATTAGCCTATGTTCAAAACAAATACATGTATAAGTGGTTTTGCTGCCCATTGTTTTCCAACAGTTTGTGAGACTATGGGGAAGAAAAACCAGGCAAGGAGGAAACATTCAGGACAAAAGTTTCTGAAGAGAGGTTGGAGGCTAGATGTTCTGACAGTAGTGAACAGGGGAATTAGTTACTCAGTTCCTCACGTTTGGGGTATTTTAGAATAATCAGTATTGCATGAAAAAAATCCAGTTTCATCAATTTTTTTTCTCCTTCCACAAATTGCTAATTTTTAGCAAGTTAATGATAGCAATGCTATTTTAAATCGCTGGTGCAGAGTGGGTACCTATACCTTCTGTAATTTTGAAGGCATCACTGAAGACTGAAAAATGGGAAGTGAAGTAGAAATACCTTCTGGGGAAATGGTAACAAATGAATATTTCTGATTGATGTTTTGCAGCACCATTACTGTGATTACTTAAAACAAACAAGGATGTTCAAGAGTTTCTCTAAAAATAATCTAGTGGCCTTTAGAAGCAGAATTTCAGAAACATTAGTTTTGCTCATCTGTATTTTGTTTCTAATTTCCTGAGGTCTTTATGTATGAGACAGACAGTATTAATACTGAGCAATTTAGCACACATTTGTTTATGAGAGATTCTGGAGGAAATGTGTATGAAACAGTTTTGCGGATAACTCAGTGAAATCTCACAGTTTATATGTATCAAACAGATCTGTGAAATCTGGAAATATCAGTGAAAAATGGAAACCAGACCTGCAGCTAAACTGCAGGTCTTTTAACAGATAAGTGAAAATCCACTCTCAGAGAAGTTGTAGGACCTAAAGCCAAATCATAGTCTAAATGAATAAATGTGACTTAATTATATCAATTAGGCACAGCCCAGTGCTGGAACAGTACAGTATACTCTCTCATGTAAAAAGTAATTTCATAAGTAGTTGAAAAATAACTAGTAGGGAAATCTCACCAGGTCACTGCTTAACATCAAGTCCATGTCTCCTGGTGACCAAAGTTATGAGACTGAGGAAGTAATTTTTTCTAATTCTAGGCAGCAGGAATACTTTGTGTATAAATAAACATGACTGGAAGTGGAGGTAAGGAATTGTATATACCTGTTAATTGTTATGTGCATTAGCATGGTTTCCCTTCCTGCTCTGCTGAAAGTTTCTTCCTGGGTATGATTAGCGGAATTCTTCTTATACGAGTATTTGAGTACTTCTATAACTATCAGAACTTACAATCTCTTGAAGTGATTTGGTAAAATTGGAAAAAAAAAATCATTACTGGTACAAGTAATTCACTGTTTTGTGACCCTGGCCCAGATTATCCTTCCTTAAAAAAAAAAAAAAAAATTGCTTTCATATCTCTCATTCCTCTATTGTCATAAAAGATATGGGAGTTAGGTGATGAATTTCAGCAGTCTTTTAAACTTTGCTTAAGGAGGAATAATTATATGATTTTCTTTCCTTTTGTGGCATATTAGTTGAAGAAGAGCTGATACCAACACCCTGAACTGATGAAGCCATACAAATTCTTTCCAGATAAGCACATTTCCCTAAGAATTAATCTATGCCTTAAATATTAGTCTGCCTTAAATATTCAGAGTTCTTTTCAACACTCTAAACCCAGTAATTGGATCAATTATGAGGAAAGAGAAGGAAAATGTAATTTCATTTTCATCAGAATGATTCACAGGTACCCTATTATCTAGAGGCACAGTGCTGTCCCAAGGTAAAAGCATCTGCCAGGACAGGACTCAGGAATGTCTTGGCTCTGCTTGAACTCTGGAGGACACATGTTCCCTTTGACTGCATTTTCTTCACTAGCTGCCAAGTGAGCCTAGCTCATGGAACATGATCTCCCTTGGCTGTCATATTCTTCATTATTTGCTCTTCCACAGGGGTGAGGGGGGACTGGGGGGGTGGGGGAGGGAAAGAAGAAAGAGTTGAAAGGATTCCTAGAACAAAAACCAATATATTGTAGAATTGAAGTCAAGCTTTCTTAGATCATGTGCCAAAAAAGCCATAGCAATATTGAAGCCCAGTTATGATGAGATTAACCTTTTCAATAAGAGTGATCAAATAGCTCATTATCTGTACTGTATGGTGCAATAGTAATGCACTGTGGTAATACAAATAAAATACAGTATCACTTTGCACATCTAATCAAGATAATTTCAATATATTTCTACATTTAGACTGAAAATATTTTCTGTAAAAATTACTAATACTTTCACAATTTATTCAGCTTTTTACTTGGCCAACTCCTCATTTTATTTTAATTTAGAATCCTTTTCATTTAGGTTGGAAAACACCTTTAATATTTACCCTTTCAGTGAAGAAATTTTCCCCACTATCCAATCTAAACCTCCTCTGGCGCAATTTTCTGAGGTCATTTCCTCTCATTCTGTCACTTTTTACTTGGGAAAAGAGACCAACACCCACCTTGCTACAACCTCCTTTCAGGTAGTTGTAGATACCGATAAGGTCTCCCCTCAGCCTCCTCTTCTCCAGGCTAAACTGTCCCAGTTCCCTCAGCCGCTCCTCATAAGACTTGTCGTCCAGACCCTTCACCAGCTTTGTTGCCCTTCTCTGGACACTCTCGAGCACCTCAATGTCCTTCTTGTAGTGAGGGGCCCAAAACTGAACACAGCATTCGAGGTGCGGCCTCACCAGTTCCGAGTACAGGGGCACGATTATTTCCCTAGCCCTGCTGGCCACACTATTTCTGATATAAGCCAGGATGCTATTGGCCTTCTTGGCCACCTGGGCACACTGCCAGCTCATATTCAGCTGGCTGTTGACCAACACCCCCAAGTCCATTTCTGCCGGGCAGTTTTCCAGCCACTCTTCCCCAAGCCTGTAGCATTGCATGTGGTTGTTTTGACCCAAGTGCAGGACCCGGCACTTGGCCTTGTTGAACCTCATACAGTTGACCTCAGCCCATCAATCCAGCCTGTCCAGGTCCCTCTGCAGAGCCTTCCTACCGTTGAGCAGATCAACACTCCCACCCAACTTGATGTTGTCTGCAAACTTACTGAGGGTGCACTTGATCCCCTCATCCATATCATTGATAAAGCTATTAAGCAGAACTGTCCCCAATACTGAGCCCTGGGGAACACCGCTTGTGACTGGTTGCCAACTGGATTTAACTCCATTCACCACAACTCTTTGGGCCTGGCCATCCAGCCAGTTTTTTACCCAGCTAAGTACGCCCATCCAAGCGATGAGCAGCCAGTCTCTCTGGGAGAATGCTGTGGGAAATGGTGTCAAAGTCTTTACTAAAGTCCAGGTAGATCACATCCACAGCCTCTCCCTCATCCACTAAGTAGGTCACCTTGTGATAGAAGGAGATCAGATTAGTCAAGCAGGACCTGCCTTTCATAAACCCATGCTGACTGGGCCTGAAGGTTGTCCTCACTGCACCTCAATAAAAAAAAAGCTTGTACCCTTTCTCATATACTCTTTTTTTCCCCAATTCAGAAATCTTTTATTACTTAATCAAAATATATTTATTGATTTATTGATTAATCAAAACCATCAATTCCCTAGCTGGTATGTGTTATGTAACAGAAGTTACAAGTACTCAAGCTAATAATAATACCTAAGTGGTATTACTACATTTGCACAGAAGGAATATCTAAGGATATACCTTATGTTCAAATTGGTTTTATTGTCAAAAACACTGGTTAAATAATTTTGTGGTTAAGTGAGTTTCTGTTCCTGCTCTCTAGGCTTATTGCTTGACCTTGAGTGAGTCACTTAGCATATCTCTTTTTCATCTCCAGACTATAAAGTGACCAATACTTCTTTTTCCATTCTAAACTTTTCAGTGCAAGGCCATTCTTTCATTGTATTTTTTTACATGTAAGAGTGTAGAGATTCCTGGTCTTAGCTACATATTTTGAATGCTGACATATGGCAGCAATGGTACACAAAACCTTTCATTCTGACTTGAAACAGATCTGAGAATGATGTCATCAAATCAGACCTTTATTCAATTATCCCCCCAAAACACTTAATTATTACCAGTAAGTGTTATTTTATATATATGAACATGGGAACAGAAATTACATTTGAATTCAATGTGTGTTGGCTGCATCAAAAAATCTTAGATTTGTATGAAAATGCTAGTGAACCACTGGAAAGAGCTGGAGACCTCAAGTAAGTAACTTATTTTTTCTTGAAATCTGTGAAATATGAGACTACCTGCATTTATTCTTCTAATGGGAATCCTCTTTAATAAATGCAGGATTACTAGAATGTAATTTGTGATTGTATTAACATGATTACACCACTCAGAATCCCACTGGAACCTCTAGAAATATTATTAGGAATGTCAGTAGAAAGGAGTGTATGGATTAAAAGGTTCTAAACTAATCATGCTCTTATTAGTTATGGCCAAATTCCTACTAACTCCCAGATGAGGGAGAAAACAAACCAAAACTAATTACTACAGTTGTGCACACAGGGGAAGGTGTCTGTACTAGAAAAAGTAACATAAAATAGCTCTCATGTCTATAATTACTTTTTCCATTATGTCATTTTGAATTATTACAGAAAAAAAATAATAGTAGCATAGTAATATGAGGTGCTGATGGGCTACAGCAATATAAAAATGAGTATCAAGACAGCAGCTGCAGAATATGGAATATGTTATCTTGTGAAATAATCCTTACTGTTAGTTGAAATAGGTTTATTGAATCCATTTAACAGTACAAATAGGTGTAACTCTGACTTGAAAATAAGCAGATTCTGCAGCACTAAGAGTCTGATGATTTCAGAGTTCTGTCTTTATACTTAAAAAAAGTCAGAATAGCAAAGATTTTTCTTTCAGAATATGAAAAATATTTACTTTATCACAGAAATAAGTGTTAAATAGAAAAGACTCTTTTCAGAGACCATGCTGATAATTTTCTATATGGTAATGCGGCTTTTATATCTACACAATTTTTAAACCAGAGTCCAATCTTATTTTTCACCAAAACTATGATACTGTAATAGGGATTACTTAATAAAATCTGGTAATTTAAATTTTTTAGGAAGACTAGTCTTAAAACTCTAACCCATCTAAAAGAAATTGCTCTTTCTTTTATTCTGTGCTGTATGTTTGATTAGATATTAATTATTAACTATTCAAGTCTAAAACTCAAGAAAGTTCTGAAATGAGGCTATCCAATAATTTTCCCCTTCATGTCCATTATGAAATTATTTCAAAAAAGAACTTCATCACAGAGTATCCAGAGCATCTCTGTCCAGAACATCGTATGGTTTGGTGGTTAATATCCTGCTCCAAGAAATGTGGATATAAAACCACCCCAGAAGCTTCAATCCAAAGCTGGATCTTATTTTCTTTATTTCAGGCACAGTCTGTGGTCTGAGGTCTGAATTATTTCACTAGAAGGTGAATGAGTCTTTCAGATGTCTCAAAAAAAAAAGATAGCTGCAAAGTTCAATCAGTTAGGCATACGGTGCAACTGCTCTCACTCCTCCTGCTTATTTGGCCCTAGCATCATATTTTCTGCTGATAAGATTCCTTCTACTTCCAGACTGCCCACAGTCTCTGAGTGTGGAAATAGAGCCTTTAAAGCCTTACTAGAATAAAAACATCAGATGTTCCTCTGCCTTTCTCACCTCCAGCAATCAACCTCTTATGTAATCTTATGTCACTGACGACCAGGAAAAGCATCTTTCGGAGAAGATGGTTAGTGGTGATCTCCTTTTATCTAGTACTTGGTGATTAGAGTGTTTATTCTGAATATCACACTTTGGATTCAATTCCACCCTTTGGATTTCATTCAACTTGGAGCTGAGTCCTCATCTGCTGATTTTAGTTGAAAACTAGTATCCACTGAACAGAACTAGGGTTTAAACCTAAGTATAGGCACTAGGTCTAATACCACAAATGACTCTGAAAGATACTGATCTTAGCATTTACAGAGTGCTCCCGCACTCATTTACTGAATCAAAAACTACAGGAATTGAAGCCACAAATGCTTATAACAAACACACAACATTAATTAGAAAACATAGACCTCTCTTCCGTAAAGCCTACTGATTTGAACATTTTCACAGAACTTAAAATACCTGAGTTGAAGCTTCAGCCAACCTGATGATAACTGTATCTCTCTCTCAAATTCCAAGAATATCTTTTACCCATCAATCTATAAATTAGCATATGAGGCAAAGGAAAGGGGGCACCTAAGAGTGCAGAATTTGATTATGCAGGGGCACAAGTTTGAAAGTGTATGGCTCTGTACAGTGTTATCATAATGCAGTTCATAGGTTGCTCATGACTCAATAAATAACACAGCTCAAATTACACAGCTTATTTATAGACATTTTCTGATAATAGTTGTTTTAAGGGTAGATCCCTGGAAGAATCATAGAATCATAGAATCATTAAGGTTGGAAAAGACCTCTAAGATCATCGAGTCCAACCGTCAACCCAACACACCATGCCCACTACACCATGTCCCTAAGGGCCTCATCTACACGTCTTTTAAATACTTCCAGGGATGGTGACTCCACCACTTCTCTGGGCAGCCTGTTCAAAGGCCTGACCACTCTTTCAGTAAAGAAATTTCTCCTAATGTCCAATCTAAACCTCCCTTGGTGCTACTTCAGGCCATTTCCTCTCGTCCTATCGCTAGTTACTTGGGAGAAGAGACCAACACCCACCTCACTACAACGTCCTTTCAGGTAGTTGTAGAGCACGATGAGGTCTCCTCTCAGCCTCCTCTTCTCCAAGCTAAACAGCCCCAGTTCCCTCAGCTGCTCCTCATAAGACTTGTGCTCCAGGCCCTTCATCAGCTTCGTTGCCCTCCTCTAGACACGCTCCAGCACCTCAATGTCCTTCTTGTAGTGAGGGGTCCAGAACTGAACACAGTATTCGAGGTGTGGCCTCACCAGTGCCGAGTACAGGGGCACGATCACCTCCCTAGTCCTGCTGGCCACACTATTTCTAATACAGGCCAGGATACTGTTGGCCTTCCTGGTCACCTGAGCACACTGCCGGCTCATGTTCAGCCGGCTGTCAACCAGCACCCCCAGGTCCTTTTCCTCCAGGCAGCTTTCCAGCCACTCTTCCCCAAGCCTGTAGCATTGCATGTGGTTGTTGTGACCCAAGTGCAGGACCCGGCACTTGGCCTTGTTGAACCTCATACAGTTGGCCTCAGCCCATCGATCCAGCCTGTCCAGGTCCCTCTGCAGAGCCTTCCTACCCTCGAGCAGATCAACACTCCCACCCAGCTTGGTGTCGTCTGCAAACTTACTGAGGGAGCACTCGATCCCCTCATCCAGATCGTTGATAAAGATATTGAACAGGACTGGCCCCAGTACTGAGCCCTGGGGAACACCGCTCGTGACCGGCCGCCAACTGGATTTAACTCCATTAACCACAACTCTCTGGGCCCGGCCGTCCAGCCAGTTTTTTACCCAGCGAAGAGTGTACCTGTCTAGGCCGTGAGCCGCCAGCTTCTCTAGGAGAACTGCACTACAGAAACTTTAATACCTCAGATTTCAAAACACTATATATATAATTACAAGGAAATGCATTGAATGCTTTAAAAATGGATGTTGTACTGTCTTCTCAGAAAGTCATTATAACGTGTTCCAACTTTAAAACCTGTAATTAACTTGGAATAAAATCTCTGTTTGCTCCAATGATGCTCAGTATAGTATGTGTTAGAATTTCTCTTTTGGTAACATAAACAAGATAAGACCTGACATTATTTTAGCTAACTAGGTTATTTTAGCTAATTAATTTTGTCTACAAGTCATTTTGGGTTTGGTGCTGCCACAGACAGTCTTCTGAAGATACTCGTTAAAATGAAGCTCTCTGTTTCAGCTCAACATAAAACCAAAATTTAACACTGAAATTTAGACAATTAACTAAAGAAAGAATAAATGTATAAATAATAATTAAAGTATATACCTCCTTTCTTGCATGCCATGAACTGGATTAATTTTAAGCAAATATTTCTAAATTTCAACGAAGAAATATCAAGTGTGGGCTGTGTAACTTGGAATCAGCAGAAATAACTTAAAAATAGAAATAAACAATATAAAAATTTAATTCTATACTTAAAAATAATAAAAAAGATTTTATCTGAAAGATCTTTTTAATTTTCTGTTTTGTTATTTTCTTTCTCATAATGAAATATGCAATTAAATATTATTGCAGAAAATAATACCTCTTCTTTTTGTTGGATGTTTAAAATTGATCCTTTTTTTCAGTTAGCATGCAGCAAAATAACTACTTCTTTTGGCATATATAAACACTGGAATAAAGACTGATACATTAATTCATATCATACTGAAAGGAAGACAACAGTGTAACTCTATTTCCAGAGCACACTGATCTCTGCTGGCAATTTTAATTTCTGCCTTTGTGTTTATCTCCATCCTTGTACACTTCCTTCCCTACCCTTCCCAAATCCTTGCTTTAAAAAAAAAAAGTCTACAAAAGTATTAAAAAGAAAACAACATCAATTAAAAAAAAATTAAAAATTCCTTTTTACATTTCCAGATAACTTACTATTTCCAGGACAGAACTATTATGGGAGAACTTAGTCAAATGTTTATCTTGTGTACATCATCTCTGTAAAGGAGGAAGACCTCGTCTGTGTTAACAAACGTTACACGTGACAACATGAGGCAAACAATCCTCTGCAGTATTCTTCAATATTAGCTTATTTTTTTATTGATCTGCTTTAAAATACATAGCCATCAACTTACAAAATGAACTGCTTACTGCTACAGTTATTCCAAGCTTTTTTCTCCCTGTCACACATTTAAAAAATAAATTAAGAGAACTCTTAAGATGTATCAAACAGCATTATCCAATGTATTTAGTATGCTGAAAGATATAGGTTGTGTTAGGTTACCATAAGAAACATGGCAGAATAGCTGCAATAAGAAATTAGTGAGAACAGGCCGCAAAATAAACCTAAAGCAACAGCTGAAGCAATAGTTGGAAGTGGTATTAAATGGAAATGTTCTAACCCGTGATGTGCTATCACATACTGATCGCCTAAAGCTTTTCCAGTTGAGAACAATATGTTGAACATGTATCTGACAGAGGCCTACATTGGTACAATATTATTTCACAGTTAGATGACCACAAGCTGCCAAGTAATTTGTAGAGATAGCCAGGGTGCAGGAGACAGACATGATCTTGCCCTAAGGCTTATCAGAAAGGCAGAAGAGTGATACAGACAAAACAACGCACATTAGTACCAAACAGCATTTTCAATATTTTAGTTGCTCAATACTCAGAAACCCTCCCATTGCCCAAAGACTTGAAACCAAATATGCTGCAATAGTGAAAAGGATCAGGGAAGCAAGCAGCACTTAGATATTCCTCAAAGTAGAGTTTTCTTGCTTTTTCTGACCTTTTGAGTGAAGGGAATTCATAGCTTGCCTAGTTTTTAAAATCAATCAACAGACTGATACCTGCCCGAAACTATCACACACAGCCAAATATATATAGGTTAGAAGAAGACAGAGGACATCTCTTTGTTCATATGGCAGAGCTGACTGGGTCCATTGGTTAGAAAAACAACAAGAAAAACAAGCAAGAATTATAAGCCAGCGTACACAGATTAGATGTGATTAGTGAACCCAATATGTAAAAAAAGTACATTAAAGAGTAGAATTATCTCTTACACTAAAGAAGAAATGTATATATGAATAACTAAAACTGTATATAATGAAATATATGTAGCTGTATATGTAGCTATATGTATATCTTCTTAAACTATCAAAGTTTTAAATACAGTATTTTTTATTCTTTCGAAGTGATCTAAACATTAAAATTGCCCCTGAAATGTTTATTTTCATAATTTGTTTCTAAATCGGTTTCTGGAATATATGAAGAAACTTTCTTTAATTATTTGTATTATTTTCACATAAGCTACTAAACCCACTATCAATATCTTATGAAGAAGGAAAAAGATTAAAAAAAGTCAGAGCTCCCTTCTTACGTTCTATTCTACATGTTGTTTTTTAGAAAAATAATAAGCCAAAATATACAGCTGAAGTTCAAATTAAATGTAATGTCAATCCCGGGTAAAGTCTGAGTTTTATTTGCAGCAGAGAAGTCATATGCCACCACTCTCTTTTAAAGTAGAAGTGAATTCTTAAAACCAACACTAAGGTCTAAAGTAACATTATCCTGATCCATTCTTTGCCATGCTGTCCTATGAAATTTTATAGCAACAAAGAAACAGTGTAGCTATTTTAATTATAATAATTTTCCAACTAAAATAAGTATTCCAAAACATTCCAAGGTTGCATCCTATTGGAACTTGTAAATTAGACTCAGAAAAATGAGTAGTATGTCCTAAAAAGAAACCAAAACAACCCAACAAAAAATAACCCCAACCTTAGGGGTGTAGTAGGATTAGTTAAAGAAGGATGCAATATTCTGGGGGAAAAACAAATACACGTGTAAAAGTTTAACGGAACCAAAAGCATGAAGTCCCAACTTCAAAAGGAGAGGCTTCTCTTTTTCTCTTTCTGTTTTGTTTGCTTGTTTCTAAGGTGCTTACAATATTTAATGCTTCCAGCCTGTCTGCCTTGAGTTCTGCATGTATAGCTAAAAGCATAAAGTGATCCTGAAACACTCCCGCATATTTTCACCCTTGTTTAACCCAGACAATCTATTTCCAGAATTAGTGTTTGTCTGGTTCTTACGGTTGAGTATCTCCACACAAGGTGATAGGACTCTCTGCATCAATGCTCTGAACAATGAGTAACTATACCATTTTCTTGAGGCAAATATATTTTTAAAAATCAATTTTTTTTCATATTTTAACAGAGGTTTTTAATTAAATCATAAACTAGAAAAAGGTGAGTTTTAAACAGAGATACTGAAAGAGAAGAGTGCCTAGTCAGATAAAACATTCAGGTAAAAAATTTTTAAAAAAAGAAAAACTTGAAAAAAACTTTTACCTCTTCGCTTTCCTGCTGCATCCTTCTTTCAAGATTTTTACTCAAACCAGCAACTTTCAGTGACTTTCTAGATAGCAATAAATTGTATAGATGTACTGGTTTTGGCTGGAATAGAGTTAAATTTCTTCATAATAACTTGTATGGTGCTATGTTTTGGATTTGTGATTAAAAGTCTTGATAACACACCAATGTTTTAATTATTGCTGAGAAGCCTTACACAGAGTCAAGGCCTTTTCTGCTTCTCACTCCACCCCACCATTGAGTAGGCTGGGGGTGCACAAGAAGCTGGGAGGGGACACAGCTGGGACAGCTGACCCCAACTGATCAAAGGGATATTCCACACCGTATGGTGTCATACTCAGCAATAAAAGCTATGGGGAAGAAGGAGGAAGGGGGGGGATGTTTGGAGTTATGGCCTTTGTCTTCCCAAGTAACTGTTACGCATCAGGGACCCCTCCTTTCCTGGAGATGGTTGAACATCTGCCTGCTGATGGGAAGCAGTGAGTGAATTCCTTATTTTGCTTTGCTTGCACGTGCAGCTCTTGCTTTACCTATCTCAACCACGAGTTTTTGCACTTTTACCCTTCTGATTGTCTCCCCCATCCCACTGGGGGAGAGTGAGCGAGCGGCTGTGTGGGGCTGAAGTGCCCACTGGGGTTAAATCACAACCATACACTATCTTCTAAATTCCTAGGAAAATTCTTTCTTTTAGATTCCTGATGCCATGGTGATGCTCCCCAATCCTGATATGCCTCATGCCCCTGGTCTTACTATAGCACCAGGAGGTGCTGGCTCCACACTAAGTCCAGGTGGTTTTTCCAGCCAAACGTACATAAATCTCTCAGGATAGAAGTACTGTCATCCTTGCCCACAAGACTTCTATAACCTCCTTTTCTACTGCTCAGCTTATTATTTTATTGAACAAAATTTAATATAAATCTGTATAGAGCAGATAGAGAGTAAATAGGTCCTATCAGTCACAGGTACCTAGAGCTGTTCCTGGGCTGACAGGCAGCAGAAACTGAGAGTAACTTGTGCTAATCCTGACTGACACAAAAGTTATTTTCCCCTAGTTCTCCTAATGCACTCAATTCCCATAGCACACCTACTGCACCTGACAGAAGATAGTTACTCACACATGACACTGCCAGTCTCTACTTTCTTTCCCAGTTAAACCTAGTTATTCAATGAAGCTGGAAAGAGGATATCCAACCAAAGGGCACACAAACCTATATCTCCCACATGCCAGTAGTGTCCAAAACATCCTGCCTTCATCCTTTCCTATTCCTGGCTCGTAACTTTTTGCTTAGAGAATCTCAGAATCACAGAATGGCTGAGGTTGGAAGAGACCTCTGGAGGTCATCTGGTCCAATCCCCTAATCAAGCAGGGTCATCTAGAGCAGGTTGTCCTGTATCCAGATGGCTTTTGAATACCTCCAAGAACGAAGATGCCACAGACTCTCTGGGCAATCTGTTCCAACCATATTGGTTTTCTTCTACGCTGTTCTTAAGCATGATATATAGTTAATATAAAACTGAGATTCTGTGCTGAGTGTCACCATTTAAAAACTGTGTGGCAGCGCGTATCATTCAGCAGTCCTCTAAAAGACTTGTTTCTTAAGGACTTCATTTAGGATTCTTATAATAAAATTAAGGAATCCTAAATCAAGGATTCAAAATATATAGGCACTTCTATGTTACTTTGGGGCTATATTATTTAGTGCCATAGTTCCCTGTTTAAAGGCTTAATGCTACAGGAATGAGACATATGAGGAGGAGGGTCAAAGTCATCTTGAAAATTGGACTTATGACACCTTTTTAAGTACCTCTGAAAGCATGGCTCAGACAGCTTTACAGAATTGCCTGATTAGTGTCTAGCCTACTTTCCTTGCATCAGTCACGTGGTTCCTGAAATGTAAGCAAACAGCCTCAATTATGCAATTTTATCCATGATCCTGTTATTTAGAGAGGGTACTTTGTAAGTGTTTGGTTGTTAATAATGGGTAGAACTTGTTTTAATTTTCTCTGCACTCCAGAGTCTCATACCTTGCCCTTCTCATGCAACCTGGGACAAAAGTCATTCCTGCTTCATGTGACATTAGCAGCTACAAATAATTTCATATGAAGAACAAACAATACATTACAGCCCTCTTCATCCCTAGAATGCCAAATAATTTAATGCCTAATCCATAACTGCTGCATCGTACAAACTATCACTTAAAATACTGATTTGTCCCATCTGCTCCTTCTGGTAGTGTCTCTCTCTTATTACAGACTGCAGAATTCTATTTGTATTATAGTTTATACTTTAAATGAGGTGAACAGAAAGAGTATTGGTAATTACTCCTGATCTGTTTGATCTAGACCATCCTTTTTGGTCTTACCTTTTTTTTTTTTATGTGATCCTCCTTTTCAAGATTTTTGCTAAATTCAAGCATTTTCTATCTCTTCCTTTCTTCTTCTAATCAATAAAAATGGATGTTTAATAAAAAAATAAGTCTTTATGTCTGATTTTCCTTCAAACACAACTTGAAACAAAATATAATTACCTGTCAGGATATCAAAATTTATCTCAAAGTCTCCAAACTCTTTCTAAGTTTGACTAATATCAGAAAATATCCAAAAGGTGAATTTAAATGATACTTACACTTGCCATTGTCCAGCCACAGAGATACAAGATGACGAATAGCAAGCATATTCCTATAAAGTCTAAATTTACCAGCTGTACCTAATATTACCTCTAAATATTACAGACAACTTTACAATAAGTTTACTTTTGATGTTTTTGATTAATACAAACATTCATCCATAAGATTGCAAAGGAATATATTTCTTGAATTAATATATATAACGTCAGTTCTTGAAGACTAGTTGCAGTAGTTCACTGTAAGTTCCACTGAAATCTGTGGCTGCACAAGAAATCTTGTAAAAGTCATATAGTCTCTGGCATCAAAGAACTTTTCACTTAAATGTAAACAGATGTCCGTACATATTTCTGAGTTTGCTCCTTTGAGAGTTACACGATTACTCTTAAATCAATTAAACATGGATTTGTTCCTCCTGAAAACCTTTTAAAAAAGTTTTTCCCTGGAATAGGTTAAATGCACACTAATAAAGAAATGTGATGATTGGGAATATAATTAACTCAAAGCATAGTGTAAGACACAAGACCAATTCTTTGTGAAATCTCAGCTCTTGAGATTTCATTTAACAATTAATGCATTTAGTTAAATTCTTTCACATAATGCCTCATTTTCTAACTGCCTTTCAATATCTGGATTTCCTGTAAGATTGAGACTGCAAACCATTAAATATTGGGAGCTTTTGTAAAACAAAATAGCTTCTTGAAGCAGTTTGAGGGAGAGTTTTAAAATTTCATCAAATTGCACTTCTGTAGAAAACAAGCTGTTAAGCAGTAATGAATTAATTGTTCCATCTGAACAGAAAGCTGCAAGAGAGACATCATGTCTGACTTACAATTTAATTCCCAAATTCAACCACTTGTTTCTTCAGTTTCTTTTAATCAGGCCAATAGGGAATCTGCTGAGTTACAAAGTGCAAAACACTGAAGTGTTGCAAAATGATTTGTTTTCCTCCTAACCTTGTTGGCCTTCAAGTGATATGAAGAATAAGATTACTTTATTTCTGACCCATCCCTCAATTAGGATGGAGGAGACAAAATCTATTACCTTACTCACATTGACTACTGGTATTTTGGAATAATCATATTACTAAGTGCTGAGGTTAGAAGGCAATAAAGAGAAGGAAAAATAAAGATCTGTGCAGGCAGTAATTCAGGGAACATTGGTTAAGCTTCTTTTCTGAGTCTCCATGTAAGCATCTTTCTCATCTCCACTGACTCCCGCAATCCAAAAAAACTGCTCTCCTTTCTTAGAGATCTTAGATGCCTAACTTTATTTATTCTATCCCTTCACCACTGTTGCCCAAGGAATAAACAGGTACAAGTTACTCTCCATTTCATTTTCAGAATAGCCAACTAAAGCG
Source organism: Calonectris borealis (assembly GCF_964195595.1). Taxonomy (NCBI): domain Eukaryota; kingdom Metazoa; phylum Chordata; class Aves; order Procellariiformes; family Procellariidae; genus Calonectris; species Calonectris borealis. Next base: position 19,308,751 of record NC_134313.1, read on the forward strand.
GAGGTGAAGAAAGTGTAGAATTCATTGGGAGAACACACTCAGAGACAGACACAGTCACGCCTGCACTGACCATGGGCAACAAGCAGGCTGGGACAAAGGGTTCTTAACCAGGCAGGTAGATCTCACAGTTGTGCCTGACCTTGGACTTTTATATCTTTGAGACTGCCAGGCCAGGCACCTGCTGGAAGCTGAGGGTTGCCAGGTGGAGAGCTGTTGGGGGTGGCTGCACTCATACATCCCCACTAGACACCACCAGTCCCACCTGCGCTGGGCAGTGTCCTCCAAGCAGTGTAGTCAAAATCCTCTGCCTCTGCTCCCTGTTGACTCCCCCGATGGCAGCCAGGTCTCTTGGTCCTTTTGGTCACACTTTGTCAACCTACACAGCAGCTCCAGTGCTCTTCAGTCATGTGAAATAACTTAATTTTCAAGGGCAGAAACAGCAAGGACCCTTGATGAAAAGTGGGAACAGAGTGAAAGACTTGTCCATGATTTTGATCCAGCTGCTGCTGAAGTGAAAGACAATTTCCTTGTTGATTAAAAAGGGAGCTAGATACTTTTCTGCCTGGCTGGTAAAGTTTGAACATTACATTTAATCCCAATATTAGAGAGGAAATCTACTGTATATATGAAGAAGAAAACGTATAATTAAAAAGGAAGCCTGTCTAATTAGATGGAGAATGTTAAAGGAAACATTTTACTCATTTCTGCAAACAAGTCGGGGGAAGCACATTTCCAACAAATCCTGTGACTCTAAGCTGTTCTGCTATCAGAAGGAAACAAATATGTTGTTTTCAGTTTCTTCCGGACTTAGTGATACTGTATGCCAGCTCCTAACAGAGATTTTGGTCCACCTCTGAGTTAATACATTCACTAGAATTATTTTTTGCCTCCTGAAACATTTTTCATCTCTATAATGAGAAAAACCCTGATAGATAATGTAGCTATGGTATACTCCATTTATTAAGGTTCCCTTTGTATTGACTTAAAATTAGCCTGGTAATGTTTGCATGTTCAATAGCTAGGCAACCCCCTGCAAGAGGTGAATATCAGTTCACAATTTTTGATCAGAAATTGTACTTCAGCTGGAGACTAACGGAGATGATAACACCAATCTTTAGTCTTGAACCTGTATTATATGACTGAGTGCTGAAACACATAATACCATGGCTTCCACTAGGAAAGTCTGAGCCTCATGGATGCTGTACTGTATTCCAAAGTGATGTACTCCCTTTTCAGTATATATCAATATACTAATTCACTTTTTCCTTATCTGCCACTTAAACTTTGTGTGCAAAGTTTAATGTTTATACATTCTTCAAAGACTATTTAAACCCAGAAATAGATCAGATTTAATGTAGCTAATGAAAACTTTTAAGCAACAGTACATTCTTAACACACATAAATATTTGTGCTACAATGACAGGTGAATGATGTTCTTAAACTCATGGTTGTTAGAAAGATATTAGTCTTCCTGTTCTTATTCTTGCATGATTATCCAATGCAGTATGTCTAACATCTCTCTCTCTATGGTTTTAAGAGTACAGAAATAAACTGTCATACGGTTAAGAAACTATAATGATATTTATTTTCAAACAATATTCATAAAATTATTATTATATCTTATTCTGAGTAACCCTCAGTACTTTATCTATTTTCAATACTGCTTTTCATTTTTAACACTAGTGAAGTTCTGTGTTATTTTACATTTTGGATTACTTTGTCTAGTTCCATAATTCCACAGTTGAAAAGAAATATAAGATAAAGTACCCATCGAGCAGTTTTTTGGCCAAAATCCTTACTTTTAAACAGAGTAAGTACACAAACCCATGTGCTTTTTGCAGGCACAACTGTGAACTCCGTTTACATATGGTTTATCTATAATTATCTATGTAGATTGGGTAAATTGCTCTTGCATATAAATAGACATTTAAGCCTGCAGTTACCTGATTGGCATGTGCAATCAGGGTAACTAATCTTGCAGAGTAAGCACGCAACTGCATGTCTAATATATCTAAAATGCAGGTCCATAAAATCCAGTTAATTCTCAATAATCTTTTGATGTTAGAAGCAATCTGCCCCTTTGCTCAATTAGCATGCTGCCAAAAATAGACAGAATAGCTGAGCTGTATTTTCTGCAGTCTTGTAAGGATAGGCTAAAAATTCTGCCCTTCAACTCCACTAATTAAAGGGTGAAATCAGGGCTATCCTAAGATCAATAACAAAACACCAGTAAAATCAGGAATTTACTTTTGCCCAAACTACTTTACTTGAAAAATGAGTTGCTTAGCCACTCTTTCAACTTTTTCTACTTCATGGTGGCAAAATATACACACAAAGGTAGCACATTTATATTTTCCCCTTCACATCTTACTTCAGAGTAAAGGAAGTTTTAAATAGATGTGTTATAAAGCTGCAAACTATCCTTATTATTGTTAGCATTGATTTAAAAAAAAAAAAAAGTGTGAGCATTTCACTTTCAGTATATTACCCATAACTAAGGTTTTCTTGATTCTTCATTGATAAAGACACACCATCAATTCACACTCTCATATATTTTGTGGTATCTATAGTTCACACAAAATAACATTTGCTGTTTTCAATATTGAGTTACAGAAGAACAGAAGAGAGAGAAGTAGTAAGAGAAGAGTTACAGAAGAGTTTGTCCAAGACATTTCAGGGTAAAAAGCCTGAAGTTTTCTTTTTTTTTTTAAATATCACTTTAAAAGATTTTTATGTTCTTGAGAAAGGAAGAGTAACTGCAGCCTGATGGTGCTTCTCCACAAAAGCACATTTTCTATAGATGCTGTGTTCTTTGAATAGTATGTGCTAGTGGCTTGTCATATCCCTGAAGGCAAGTCAGAAGGAATGTGAAAATGTGACTTCTAGCTCACCTTTGCATTGCCTACTGCTCTGAATAGGCCACTTCTCTGCTGTCTTTAAGTAACCTAAGTTGGATATAACAAGAAATTCTTGCTATAGTCCCTGCCACCATCCCAAGAAAAGTCTAATTCAGCTTAATGTCTTCTGGGTAAAATGTAAAAGTCAAGCAAAGACAAGTTTTCTCTGACCCTTGTTTGTCCTTTCCAACAGGTGGATATAAATTTTTCCCATCATAGCCATCTTCTTCCTCAAAGTGCTGTTTTCTAGGGATCTTCTCTTATGATATGCTGTATTAGGTTTCCCCATGTCTAAAGGGTCCAAAGTACCCAATCAGGGTGTAAATTCAGCTAGACAGTAAAATGCCAAGAAAACGGATACTTCATTATTTTAATTGCCTTTCATGAATCACTATTCCAACTGTGGGAGAACTTCACTCATGCAGAGATAAGTAATTGTCTAGAATTAATGTATCTGTAACCAGCTGACCCATCTTACATTAATAATCAATTAAAAAAACAAATATATCAGGCAAAGCACTGTGCAGAAAGAAACAAAAATAGTGTTGGTGATGAAAGAAGCTGAATATTACTAATTACGAGGCAAGCATCCTGGCAATAGGCAGAGGGGAGGGGTGATACTTTTACCTCTGATTTTGGAGCCAGTCATGGATCATCATTATATGCTGATCTTTCACTTGTCTCTTACATGTTAAATAAAGACCTGAAAAGGAAATGTATTTGTACACAAATAACAATTCATTTATTTTATAGAGTATTTCACTTTGTTGTCAGCTAATTAAATTCTGTCACTGAACCAAATATGATTGATTGTTACCTACAGCTGTTCCCTGTAAATCTGTCTACAAATAGCTGCTCCAGGATAGTAAACATTCTGACACTCTCCAAAACACAGTCAGCAACAGAAACAGACAACCGTTGAAAAATTAATCTTAACAAGACTTCCACTGAACTCATGGGGATACCATTTTTAATTAGAAATAGAATGCCAGACTCTGAGTAGCTTGCTTACCAAAGTTCACTAAGTAACATCTGATTAAAAGACGTAAAGTGGACAGCTTTATTTTCCCTCTAGGAAAGCCAATAGCTTTAGAAATTATTATTTCCTTCATAAGACACATTTAGTTGTCAAAACGACAGGCTTGTCAAACCATGTGGCAGATTACTCTTTATATTTTTTAATTTTTTTAAGTTTGTTTCGTACTGATGTGTCGAGAAAGAGAACATACTGCCAGCCAGTGCATTTTATTATGAACAATATAAAGATTTGTCCACAGAGCTAAGTAACTGATGTGCACCGTTCATGTGTATGATGGTGTGATGGGACAAAATGCACTCTCAAACAGGCTGCAATGATACAAAACTGGGAAGAGTGATTCACCAGTGGTGGTGCTGCCATTCAGAGGGACCTTGACAGGCTGTGGAAACAAGCAGAGTGGAACCCCATGAAGTTCAACAAGGGCTACTGTAAAGTCCTGTACCTGGAGGGGAATAATTTCATGCAGCAGTACAGGCTGGGATCAACCATTCGGGAAGCAACTTTGCAGAAAAGTTCCTGGGGGTCCTGGTAGGCAGCAAGTCAAGCATGAGCCAGCAATATGCCCTTGTGGCAAAGAAAGCAAACAGCCTCTGGAGCTGCACTGGGCAGAGTGCTGCCAGCAGGTTAAGTGAGGTGATCCTTCCTTCTGCATCGGTGAGATATCTCTGGGTGTTGTGTCCCATTCTGGGCTCCCCGCTACCAGAGAGACTTGACCATACTGCATTGAGTATAGAGAATGGTCACAAAGATGATAAAGGGACTTAAGCATCTTTCGTTTGAGAGAATAAGAGAGCTGTGACTGCTTAGTCTAGAGAACAGAAGGCTCAGGGGGATCTTATCCATGTCTATAAAAACCTCATGGGGGTGGGGGATAAAGAATAGGGAGCCAGGCTTTTTTCGATGGTGTCCAGTGACAGGACGAGGGAAAACGGACCAAAATTGAAATACAGGAAATGCTACTTGAACATATGGAAAAAAATTCTACTGTGAGGGTGGTTGAGAACTGGAGCAGGTTGCACAGAGAAGCTGTGGATTCTCCGTTGTTGGGGATATTCAAAGCCCAACTGCACATGCTCCTGAGCCACCTGCATTAGCTGACTCTGAGTTGAGCTGCAAAGATTTGTCTAGATGACCTACAAAACTGCCTTCTAGCCTCATCTAATTTTTGATTCTGTGATTATATACTTCTAGGGGAAAAAAAGAAAAGTGTTATGTTTTCTTTGTTTGTTTGTTTGTTTTTTCTTCTTTTTAGTAATTTAAAGTTAACTTAAAGGTAAAACAATAATAACAGATTTTGCTCTGGATAACTGTCATACTGAAAATAAAATCAGTCATACTATTTACCACGAACAAGAATATCCAGACTTCTGTATCCATCTGGAGATACCAGGTTGAAACTTCTTTGGAATATTCTTTTGAGTTTTAACATTCAAAATTAAGAGGAAGAAAGCAAACAGGCAGCAGCACTCTGTATTAATGTGATCTTTTTTTCTACTGCTCTTTTGTCTGCATTACTTTTAATGGACAATGCAGATTCTGGTTATTGTATATGCTTCTCTAAAATTAATGAAGAGTATTGTTCAAAATTGCACTGAGATCTCAAGAATTGTCTGATAGGTCCATATGAAAAGAAAACACTAGAAAGTGGAGTCAAAGAGCCTCCATTTAGTATTTTCTTCAGGCAGGCTGTACAAAGCAAAATCTAAGCAAGAAGAAGCAATGTGTGTTTCAGTAAAGGACTGAAGATTAATAGAAGTTCAGGAATCTGATACTGCAATAAAAGGAAATGTTGGAAGCATGCATCTTGTACTGCGATCCCAAAATAGAAAGTTGATTGTATTGTTTTATGTACCGTTGTGACAATATAAAAGGAAACTGAACATTTACAAGGACTACTGTTATGGTTCTGAGTTCAAAATAAAGCAATTTCAGAAATTATTTTATGTAGACTTGTTAATTATTAGGTATTAGGAAGTAGACAACTAACAAAACAAAGATGCTTAAATTTACAGTGTAAAATTGAGTTCCAATGTATTTTGTTCAAGTACCTGTGAGTTATGTATTTTCCCTTTTCTAAATGAGGATATTGCCTACATTAAATTGAGGCATTCTAGGTTTGGAGTAAATAATTTTCTACACAATATCTTGGAAAATGTGAGATCACAAGAACAAAATATGTGCAATTAAAATGGGTACAAAAATGGAATGATCTCAGAAATTCTATAATAAGACTTACAGACAAATGTAGAACTGTAGAAATGTAGAAAAAACATTAAACATCAGAAGTTTCTAGGTAGGTTTAAAAAGAATGCTCAGGTGAAAAGTTTTTGCATGTTCAAGAACAATCTTCTTTAGCCTTTAAACATCTATGTGGAAAAGGTGAGATCCAAAATAAAGTGTGAAAACCAAGGACATATTAAGGAATATTTCTAGATTTCTTTCTATTATATTTGAAGATCACTTAAATACAACAATTCAGTTTATTGACAAACAGTACTGAACAAACTTAACTTCATTCCCTTTTCTTCCTATCTATTGCTTTTCTTTTAGAAATTTTATTGATGCAATAATTATAAAAATTTGTGAAGATCCTTAAGAAATATTCAAATAAGTGAAATCTTCAGATGCAGAAATTAATTACTTCACTATAGAGTACAATTTTGGTCTCGTTTGTACTCCATTTCTACAAAAGTCTTAATAATATGTTTTGTTCTAGATATCCTCCAGGAAAATAATCCCATTTCCCCATACAGAAGCTTATGATCCAAAAATTAGATACAAAGTGACTGAACATTTTACTAGACTGTGCATTCCAGAATAGGAAAAAATTTGGAGAGATAATAACCATGCTGCTGGTGTTTCATCCTTTACAACTTTGAGTGAAATAGAGCTTAAATAAAGCTCATTTACTCAACTGAAGTCATTAATTTGTAATATCTCTACTAGCTAAGGATCAAGCATATATATGGTTTATGGCAGTATACCTCAGAGAAGATGAGTAACTGGTAGTATTGTGTCCAGGCTACTAGTAATTGGTGTTTATCTTCTCTGGCCCAAATCAAAAAATGAACATGCAGATATCTCTAACTAATCTCTTTGTATTTTCTGATCCTCCCTAGTACCCCTCCTAATAAGGATGGGAGTTGTCTACTTGGGTTTCTACTGAACCACTTGAATTCTGGAAGACAGAGAAGTTGATCATGCTATTCATAGGTTACATATTGCACCATAACATGGTTTAGTCTCCTCTCCAAACTCAGGACAACCTCTTCTTGCCATGATAGCCTCCGTGAAACTAATGAACTTTGGAGTGGGGAAGGAACGGAAAGGTGATAAAATACATGGAAACTGCATTTTAGTTTTTGGAAAATAACCATCAGATGAAGCCTCTAATCCTTGATACCAGTGATCTACTCGATTTGGACACCATTAACTGCTCACAATATGTCACAGGAGTTGACTGATACCATTTTTAATATGGAAAGGTGGAGATTTCAGAAGTTTCCCTCTTACTGCAAATACAGAGCAGTGTGATCCCTGTTCCATTTATTCTGGTAAATCTAATTTCTGGGTTCATATATTATAAGTAATATATGGAGACTGCCTCTAGGTACCAGAAAATAACAATACTAATAATGACATGTTCATTCTGGCATCTGGCCTCTTCAATGTCTAAATAAACTGGAAATGGAAATCAAACATAAACCACAATTTTCTCTCAAAATGAAGATTATTTTGGTTTTTCACTAGGTAGCTGTCTTCATTTTTGGCTATTTCTTTTTCGTATTTAGTTGAATGACTCTCTAGGCTATATGTGATAGCCTTTACTGGAACAAATTAGCTAACTCTATGCAAGAAAAATATCAAAACTCCTATTGACTTAAAAGCTTGCTACGTCCCTATCTATCCAGTACTTACTTATCCAGAGGCAATTCAGACCTGAAGCTTACTCATATTACATTGTATTTTACTCCCTAGCTAATTCCAGTGTTTAGCAGAGGTATTTCCAGAAATAAATTATCACTTCATAAATGAAAGGAAAGCAGAATTGGGCCCTTGCTAATTTGAACGCTTGTTTTACTGAAGATGATTTTGCTTCTGCAAGGTAATTGCCATTTATAATTTAATAAACAATTGTCTGCTCTCACCGAAGCAGCCAAATTCTCTGATAGAGAGTTGCGTGTGCACTCTGTCTCCGTGTGTGCAAGGGTATACACATCTCTCTGAATTTTACAGTCTCTTATAAAATGTGGAGAAAAGGTAGATTTCAGCTCTGTGGAAGCTCAGTTTCACCAGTTTTCTCTACAAAGCCTTTAAAACCACAGACTACATTAAAAAAAAGATAAAAATCAGAAGAACAAATTAGAGTGCTTATTTGAAGAAAACAAAAACAAAAACAAAAACAAAAACAAACAAAAAAAAAAAACAAAACAACCAAACCTGATATTTGTGTTTAGGTTTGTGATTTATTGAAACCTCTTGGGGTTTATCCAGTCATTTTGTTCTGTGTAATTTAAAATGGCTTCCAGGAGTCAAGAAATGTGATACAGATACAAACTCCAGGTAAGATGAGTATGCTTACAGGTCTGTGAGCACGTTCACACTAAGGAGGAGAATAACTAAAAGCTTTTCTTAGGTGCAATAGTGGCAGTGTGCAAAGCTAACAAAATAAAAGAAGTCACAGATTGTAGGAACACAGGCAAATTATTTCCAGACTGCCTGGTTCCTAGGAATGCACTACCCTGCTTACTCCATACTCTACCCTGTTCAGTTCACAATCATGTATAAGTAGCAATTCTAAACAAGAAGTGAAGAGGTGAGAAGCAGCCTCTAGACAATTAAGTAGATCGGCAGGACACCAGCAGTTTCAAGACTGCTTAACTGCATAGGGGATTGAAACTGGAGTACTCCTTCCTTAAATGGATACTTGTCATCAGTTTCAGTTCACTTATTTGCTTTTACAGGTATATTTTTAACTTACCTTCTGCATTTTTCTGTTTCATAATGCTTGAATTTGTGTTTAGAAGCTTTCAAACAGAAACCTATGACCTTTCTCATCCGCCCACTCTTCTGTAGACATCCCCACATTCAAGAGCTGAAAGAGGGACTCCATTATCCCTGCAATCATAGTGCAAATGCACAGTTTACTCAAGACTAGAGAGGTACTGGTCTAGAAACAAAACACTTTGGTTTATCCTGTGGGAAACCAAGAGAGGCATGCCTACATTACAACTAAAATACAAGCTGTTTTGAAGCTCATAGTTTTTGAAACCAGAAAGACCCATGCTGTTTGTTCATCTTGATTTACCCCCCTCTTAACAAAGTCCAAAGATTCCACATAGTAACTTCTCCATTCAGCCCATCACATTTTCAGATAAAAAATACTTATTTTTTAGCTCTTAGAAATGTTATTTCCTTCCCTGAAGATTCTGGCTGTAGATCTTTTGATCTGTTTTGTTTTATCTGCCCCTCAACACTTTTATTAAAAGTACAGGTTACAGAAAACAATTACGAATCTGGACTTTCAGAAATGTCCTTCCACTGATTGTAATAAATAACCCTCACAAATTTATTATTTTCACTGTGTGTTTTTACTTTATTTCAAAGTCTCTGCACTTTTGCTCTCTTCAGTGAAATTGCTGCCTTGTTCTTCCTTCACTAGTTAAAATAATTCAGATGCACAGAAAAGGTGTTCATATATAGTGCATTTTCTGTAATCTTCTATTACCTCAGCAAATAAATTTCATGTAATTTTTCATATATTTTATATTAAGGTTCAGTTCTACTATGACTGACAGTTTTGAAGTTAGAGTTCCTACCCCAAAGCAACAATTTCAGTAATTCTTTTGTTGTTGTTTTAAGCTTTGGGAATTTCAAAGCTGAAGATGACTCATTTGTCTTTTCTGAATATTAACTGAGTATGAAAAGTAACTTAGGCTGGAAACGAATTTCTTTAAAAAGTCAGTTATACACATTGAATCTTTTATTCCTATTTTCATGATACTTGCACTATAACCATCACGATAAACCACTTAATCCTCAGTCTTATGTCTTCAGTTTATTCACTGTCCTCTTTTACCAGCATATATTAGTGGGGCACACTAGCTTAAAAGAATTTGAGAGAGACAGGAGCAGCACGGCAACCACAAAGTCTGGCTCTACCAAACCCCCATTCTACTGTGAGTTCTTTCATCTCAGTTTTAGTTATGCCTGTGAATGAAATAAACAGACCTATAATCTTAAGTCTTAAAGGAGCTGAGCAGCACCTCCTGTGAATGGAGAATACTCTCAGGAATCATAGAGTCTTTTTCAACAGTAACTGGAAAATAGGAGAGACATTGTTCACCTGAGATCCCTTTGCCCTTTTATTTTTAAAGTTCTTCTCAGTCATAGATGTTTAATTTGACCACATAGCAATTTATGTCTGATATTCTGATTCTCATGTACTTGCATTTTATTTGATAGAGTTAACCTTCCTATTCATAATAGTAACACAAAACTGAAGGAAATATAATAGAAAATGAAGCCCTGCTAACTAACTTCTTTTCAGAAAGGATTACAGGTATTGTATATGAAGTAGGAATAGTTCAAATACAATTTTTTTTTTCACCTACATCTAGTTTGCATCTATAGAAATTGTAAATTTTAAGCATCAGGTGTCATAAGAAATACTGCTACAGAATGGATGTTTTACATATGCTTACTAGTTTTCTCTTTAGAGGATTTCCAAACACAGCAAAGTTAACTTTTACCAAGTATAAGAGAAACATCCTATTCAGAAATGTTATAATTAACTGGGAAGATGGTAGTAATAGCTAAAAGCTCATCTTATGCTAGCTGAAGTATTTTCTTCTCTTTCATTTTCTGCTTTTGTGCAGCAATTTTGCTGATATGAACTTAATGTTTGCTTTTTGTTGTACTTCACACTAAAACATAGCAATTTTCCAATTTTCTTTTGCAGAAACAAAGAAAAGCATTTTAACAAATGAACTCAAGACTCTTTATTTTTGATAGCTAGAAACTGCATATACTATAGATAAATCATTTTATAATGAAGGGTGATAATGGGAGGATAGAATTGAAAACTAAGGCACTATATTCTTCTACTGCAGAGGTAGGAAGCTAAACTGAAACACTGATAATGAGAATGGAATAAGTACTGTAATTATAATACACAAAATTATACATAGACAATACCACAGATGATATAAATGATTTAACAGACACTTTTGTGTACAATTTTCTTCTCACTGTAAAGTGAAGGGATGCTCTGAAATTTAATAGTCCAGTGTCTTTCTCTGAGTAGCTATTAATGCCATTCAAAGGCAAAGGGATAAGTACTACTGAGCCATTTTTCTTAAAAAATTCTTGGGGTCAGAGTCTGAAGTGTTTATCTCAAGGACGTATATTACATTTTTAAGGCATTAGAATGTGACACAATATTCATTAAAGTGTCTAGGAGGAAAGTGAAATTAAAACAAAAACATAGTTTTACTAAAGTCTTCCACAAATCATGCCACTTTATGCAAAGATTTAAGCATTCACACTGTAAATTATGAGCGATTGTCGTGGTTTAACCCCAGCTAGCAACTAAGCCTCACACAGCCGCTTGCTCATTCCCCCCAGGGTGGGATGGGGGAGAGAATCAGAAGGATAAAAATGAGAAAACTCGTACGTTGAGATAAAGACAGTTTAATAGGGAAAGCAAAAGCCGCGCACGCAAGCAAAGCAAAACAAGGAATTCATTCACTGCTTCCCATTGGCAGGCAGGTGTTCAGCCATCTCCAGGAAAGCAGGGCTCCATCACACATAACGGTTACTTGGGAAGACAAACGCCATCACTCCGAAAGTCCCCCTTCTTCTTCCCCCAGCTTTATATGCTGAGCATGACGTCATATGGTATGGAATACCCCATTGGCCAGTTGGGTTAGCTGTCCTGGCTATGCTCCCTCCCAGCTTCTTGTGCACCTGGCCAAGCATGGGAAGATGAAAAGTCCTTGACTAGCGTAAACACTACTTAGCAACAACTAAAACATCACTGTGTTATCAACATTATTCTCATACTAAAACCAAAACATAGCACTATACCAACTACTAGGAAGAAAATTAACTCTATCCCAGACAAAACCAGGACAGCAGTAGATGTTTGATTTTGTGATTCAGCCCAGTATGGTATGTAACTCCTTTAATTCCCATTGATATGTATTGTCACTGAGGGCAATATATGTTGCAGAAACATTCAGCACATCACATGACCATGAGTCCATGCAGCAGTGACTGGACCTCCAAAGGTCTATCCTATTATGAAATATATTCCAGTTTAGTTATTATCTATATTAGAGTTGACCCTAGAATCCCAAACAAAATTAAGACTCCATTATGCATATATCTAGTTAGTGTTTTGTAGTCTGAAAACATGAGTCAAACAAGAGAATAGAGGGGAAACAGAAGTAGAGAGCTGTGAAATTATTTCTTTGAAATCACACAGCAAGTCAGTGATAAAATTAAATCATGAGGACCTCACAAATTTAGTGAATTGCAGTAATCTGTTCACTAGAGAGCACTGCGTTTCCTTTTAAGCTCTAGGATGTGTTTTACAAGGATGGTGTTTGCTGTGGATGTTCCTACGAAAAAGAATTATTTCCTCTACACTGTCCCTTCCCAATGGCATTTCAAAATGTACCTGTGTTCCTAAATTTTCTCCAGATGAAAAGGGGGAAAATATCTAAACAGTTTCTGAAGAGACTGTTGTTATGTGCTAAAGTGCATGCAGAAGATTAAGGGTAGGGAAATGTCTGGGGAAATAGAAATGGATTAGAGCTAAAATACAATTTTGGTATATCAAATAAATATCATGTAAGCTGCAAATCAGAAAAAAAATACTCATAAAATTTGGAGAAGAGAGACGTAAAGCGATTGTATTTCTCAGGTTAGTTCTAAGCATATCATGTAAAATCACGGCCATCTCATTAGGCACTATCTGAAATGGACATGCAGTGCTAGTCTGTCCTGGTTCCGGCTGGGACAGAGTTAACTTTCTTTCCAGTAGCTTGGGAGGTGTGCTGCGTTTTGGGTTTGGTATGAAAGGAGCATTGATGGCCCATTGATGCTTTGGTTGTCGCTGGGTGGTGCTTGCACCGGGGGTGGGGGGACGGGGGATGGGGGGGACGGGAGGGGGCGGGAGGGGGAAGGGGAGGGGGGAGCACAGCCAGGGTGGTGGACCCAGCTGGCCAATGGGGTATTCTATACCATGTGACATCACACTCAGTATAAAAACCAGGCGTGGGGGTGCTCGTGCCTGTTCGTGACACGCGGTCAGCGATCGGTGAGGAGTTACATTGTGCATCACCTGTTTTGTATATTCTGTTACTGTTGTTGTTCCCATTGTTATTATTACTGTTCTACTTTGTCTTATTTCAATTATTAAACTGTTTTTATCTCAACCTGTGAGCTTTCCTACTTGTGCCCTCCCGATTCTCTCCCCCATCCCACCGGGGGGGGGGGGAGGGGGTGAGCGAGCGGCTGCGTGGGGTTGTGGGGTTTATTTGCTGGCTGGGGTTAAACAATGACATAGTCCTAGACAACTAAATGAAGAGTAGTAACAAAAAAGAAGATATAGGTTATATTCTAAAAATGAGTAGGAAAGTCAACTTATTGCAGGAATGATCATCTTTCCTACAGCAGTGAAGATCTATTTTATAGCATAGTTATACCAACTTCTGTGTGTTCTTTGCAATAGTGAAGTTAAATAGTACAGAAAAAGGCACAGAGATCTTCTCTTTGAATATGTCTTAGCAGTGACATTGCCTAACTGGATGTTTTCTACCTGTTCACTTTGCTTCCTTTTTTTTTTTCCTGATTTATCAATGTTGTGGTTTAACCTGTCAGGCAACCAAACACCACACAGCCGCTCACTCACTCCCCCTCACCCCCAGTGGGATGGGGAAGAGAATCGAAAAAAAAAGTAAAATTCATGGATTGAGATAAAGAGAGTTTAATAGAACAGAAGAGGAAGGGAAAATAATAATAATGATGATAGAATAAACAAACTAAGTGATGCACAATGTAATTGCTCACCACCTGCCGACCGATGCCCAGCCAGTCCCCAAGCAGTGATTGCCTCTCCTTGGACAACTCCACCCAGTTTATATACTGAGCATGGCGTCATATGGTATGGAATAGGTTAGCTGTTCTGGCTATGCTCCCTCCCAAATTCTTGTGCACTTGGCCAAGCATGGGAAGCTGAAAAGTCCTTGACTACATAAACACTACTTAGCAACAACTAAAACATCACTGTGTTATCAACATTCGTCTCATACTACATCCAAAACATAGCACTATACCAGCTACTAGGAAGAAAATTAACTCTATTCCAGTCAAAACCAGGACAGTATCCACCCCTTCTTCTATACCATCTACGTCATGCCCAGGTCTCACATTTTCCAATACTTCCAATTAATCACCACCACTGTTCCTGTCTTTTGATATATACACACAGATATCATTCCCTTAGTCTATCCCTCTAAAATATCCATTGAGTTCATTTAGTCCATGACTTTGGGGTCCGTCTATCATAACAGTCTTTCAGGGCAGGAGAGATGGTGTTGGATCGTTGGATACTGAAGCCAGTTCTGATTCCGTTATCGCTGCGCTTGTCTGGTTCTATCATTGTTGCACTTTGCTTGGTTTCATTAAAGTTCGTTAATCTGGGTAATTCTTACTGTAATACCATTGATATGGCATATAGCAACCATAGAAGTGATGATATACAGTATTATGTAGCAATTAACATCATACAATTCAGTTCATTGGCTATTTTCACCCAAAATACAATCCCCTTGAGGTGCACACCAGACTTCCCCATCCTTTCGCATTACCCACCAAGTGCACCCAGGTCCTTGAGCAAAAGCAATCCCACGGATGGGTTTTCCCTTGCCAGAGGCAGGAGTAACCCAGACTGTCTTCCCCAGCATATTTCTTATGTGCACGACAGGGACTTTATCCCCATCTATAGGACGTAAGGGTTTTGATGGAGCAAGGCCAGCTCGATTGGCAGATCCCCTGGTGTTAACTAACCAGGAGGCTTTTGCTAAACGTGTATCCCAATATTTGAATGCTCCACCACCCATTGCTCTCAGTGTAGTCTTTAACAGTCCATTGTATCCTTCGATTTTCCCAGAGCTGGTGCATGGTAGCGATGTGATAGACCCACTCAATGCCATGCTCTTTGGCCCAGGTGTCTATGAGGGTGTTTCGGAAATGAGTCCCGTTGTCTGACTCAGTTCTTTCTGGAGTGCCATGTTGCCATAAGACTTGTTTTTTAAGGCCCAGGATAGTGTTTTGGGTGGTGGCATGGGGCACGGGATATGTTTCCAGCCATCCTGTGGTTACTTCCACCATGGTGAGCACATAGCGCTTGCCGTGGCGGGTTTGTGGGAGTGTGATACAATCAATCTGCCAGGCCTCCGCATATTTACATTTCAGCCATTGTCCTCCATACCAGTGAGGCTTCACTTGCTTGACGTTCTTGATTGCAGCACATGTTTCACATTCATAGATAACCTGTGCAATAGTGTCCATGGTCAAGTCCACCGCTCGATCGCAAGCCCACCTGTATGTTGCATCTCTTCCTTGATGGCCTGAGGTGTCATGGGCCCACCGGGCTATAAATAATTCACCCTTATGATCACAGAATCATAATATCATTAAGGTTGGAAAAGACCTTTAAGATCATCAAGTCCAACCGTCAACCCAACACTACCATGCCCATTAAACCATGTCCCTAAGCACCACATCTACACATCTTTTAAATACTTCCAGGGATGGTGACTCAACCACTTCCCTGCGCAGCCTGTTTCAAGGCTTGACCACTCTTTCAGTAAAGAAATTTTTCCTAATGTCCAATCTAAACCTCCCTTGGCGCAACCTGAGGCCATTTCCTCTTGTCCTATTGCTAGTTACTTGGGAGAAGAGACCAACACCCACCTCGCTACAACCTCCTTTCAGGTAGTTGTAGAGCGCGATGAGGTCTCCCTTCAGCCCTCTCTTCTCCAGCCTAAACAACTTCAGTTCCCTCAGCCGCTCCTCATAAGTCTTGTGCTCCAGACTCTTCACCAGCTTCGTTGCCCTTCTCTGGACACGCTCCAACACCTCAATGTCCTTCTTGTAATGAAGGGCCCAAAACTGAACACAGTATTCAAGGTGTGGCCTCACCAGTGCTGAGTACAGGGGGACGATCACTTCCCTACTCCTGCTGGCCACACTATTTCTGATACAGGCCAGGATGCCGTTGGCCTTAGCCACCTGGGCACAATGCCGACTCATGTTCAGCTGGCTATCGACTAACACCTCCATGTCCTTTTCTGACAGGCAGCTTTCCAACCATTCGTCCCCAAGCCTTAGCGTTGCATGGGGTTGTTTTGACCCAAGTGCAGGACCCGGCACTTGACCTTGTTAAACCTCATACAGTCGACCTTGGCCCATCGATCCAGGCTCTCCAGGTCCCTCTGCAGAGCCTTCCTACCCTCGAGCAGGTCAACACTCCCACCCAACTTGGCGTCATCTGCAAACTTACTGAGGGAGCACTTGATCCCCTCATCCAGATCATTGATAGAGACAAGACCGGCCCCAAAACTGAGCCCTGGGGAACACCGCTCGTGACCGGCTGCCAACTGGATTTAACTCCATTCACCACAACTCTCTGCTCTCAGCCGTCCAGCCAGTTTTTTACCCAGCGAAGAGTACACCTGTCTAAGCCATGAGCCGCCAGCTTCTCTAGGAGAATGCTGTGGGAGACAGTGTCAAAGGTTTTACTGAAGTCCAGGTAGACCACATCCACAGCCTTTCCCTCATCCACTAGGCGAGTCATCTGGTCATAGAAGGAGATCAGGTTAGTCAAGAAGGACCTTCCATGAACCCGTGCTGGCTGGTGTCACGAATGGGTGGTTTTAAGGCCGCGTAAAGAATCACTGGCAAAGGTATTGGCAAAGGGTGATTTTAATAGAAATTTATAGAAACGTGACTTCACAGAATTTGATGGCAAGGTTCACTCTATTACTTATTACATGGATTAAGTTACACAGGGGAAAATCGTATTAAAATTGTGTTGGAATGATTTGTACAGAGATTAAGAGTAAAAAGGTTAAAAGATAAAAGGATAAAAAGATAAAAGGTAAAAGGTAAAAGGGGGACCCTCCTGTTGAGTCACGAGGTTCAGAAGAGATCCAACTGGACACAATCTTAGTCTCAGACTTGGACAATGTTTTATGTCCAATACAGAAAGGGATAGGAAGGACCTCCCGTTGGATCACGAGGTTCAGAGTAGACCCCTTTGTTTTCTAAACTCCTTCTCAAAAAGGAGCCTAGATGTGGCTGGATCTACCCTTAGTCTCAGACCTGGGCAATGGTTTATGACTAAAGGGTTAAGGGATTTTTTAGCAGCAATTTAGAGTCTTACAATGCTTAAACATTGATCAATTTGACAGCTTACACAAAGAATTAGTCAAGATACTACAAAGATTAAAACAACTTAACTACAGGTTATACTTGTTAGTAACCATATAGATAAGCGCGTAAAAAGATCTAGATCAATTAATACATATATAACTACAGATAACTGTAAGCGCGCAAAAGATCTAGATTAATCAATAACTACAGATAACTGTAAGTGCACAAAAGATCTAGATCAATCAATACACATATATATATATATATATGCATATGAATATGGTACCAAAGCTAAATGAAAGGCCTAGAGTCAAAGGTATACCTGTTAAAAATTCCCCTCGAGTCCCGTGAAATATTCACATCAAATGCTTTGGCATTTCCCAACGAGCGAAGAGTTGAGCCCCGAGAAGTGTCTCAGCTCAGAATCTCGGGGATCCTCCGAGTATCGCAAATGCCAGTTTGCGGACTCTGCGAGGCGTCCCATTCAGAGGGAGGTTCTGGATGCAGCCTGCTGCGGTCCAGGAGAGCTCAAAGGGTCTCACTTGGTACCGCTGTTTATAGGTTTGCAAGATGATTGGCTTTAGTCATCAGTAAATATCCATTTTGGCTACTATCCAAGGTGGTCCAGGGTAGTAATTATGGTATTTTTTCACGGTAACAATGGTATTGTTCCACTTGAGCTATGATCCAGGTAGGGAGAGCTTCAGAGCTGTCAGAGATGACGAATTATCTCTTGTTCCTGTTCCCTACCTTCATCATGTAGCTAGTGTCCCTGGTACGATCAGTGTTGTTCCCCACCTCAGCCATGCAAGAGTGCTTGGTTCGGCCAAGGGACGCTTAACCGCCCAACTCAACACAATGGCTAAAGCTTGACAGAAGGTTCTGCGATTGTATCGTAGCCCAGAGGAAAAGAAGTGGGGGGGAATGCACCACCACAGCTGTGCCTGATCCCCTGGTTGTCCTGCACATGGCTTGTGAGTGCCCTCAAAATGAACTGCTCCGTAATCTTCGCCGGTACCAAGGTCAGGCTGACAGGCCTGTAGTTCCCCGGATCCTCCTTCCGGCCCCTCTTGTAGATGGGCGTCACATTGGCAAGCCTCCAGTCATCCGCGACCTCCCCTGTTAACCAGGACTGCTGGTAAATGATGGAGAGTGGCTCGGCAAGCTCCTCTGCCAGCTCCCTCAGTACCCTTGGGTGGATCCCATCTGGCCCCGTAGACTCGTGAGCTGAGTGTCCAGGTGGCGTAGCAGGTCATTAACTGCTTCCTCTTGGATTATGGTGGGTTTATTCTGCTCTCCGTCCCCATCTTCCAGCTCAGGGGGCTGAATACCCTAAGGATAACTGCTCTGATTATTAAAGACTGAGGCAAAGAAGGCATCAAGTACCTCAGCCTTTTCCTCATCCTCGGTGGCAATGTTCCCCCCTGCATCCAATAAAGGATGGGGAATCTCCTGGTCTCTCTTTTTATTGTTAATATATTTGTAAAATCATTTTTTGTTATCTATTATGACAGTGACCAGATTGAGTTCTAGCTGGGCTTTTGCTTTTCTAATTTTCTCTCTGCATGACCTAATGGGATCCCTGTACTCTTCTTCCTGCCCCTGAGTTGCCTGCCCCTTCTTCCAAAAGTGGTAAACTCTCCTTTTTTTCCTGAGTCCCAGCCAGAGCTCCCCGTTCAGCCAGTCCCGTCGTCTTCCCCGCCCGTTCTTCTTATGATACATGGGGACAGCCTGCTCCTGCACCTTTAAGACTTCCTTCTTGAAGAATGTCCAGCCTTCCTGGACCCCGTTGCCCTTCAGGACTGTCTCCGAAGGAACTCTCTCAACCAGCGTCCTGAACAGACCAAAGTCTGCCCTCCCGAAGTTCATGGTAGTGGTTTTGCTGACCCCCCTCCTTACTTCACTAAGAATCGAGAATTCTATCATTTCATGGTCCCTAAGCCCAAGCCGGCCTCCGACCACCACATCTCCCACCAGTCCTTCTCTGTTTATAAACAGTAGGTCAAGCGAGGCACCTCCCCTGGTAGGTTCACTTACCAGCTGTGCCAGGAAGTTATCTTCCACACGCTCCAGGAACCTCCTAGACTGTTTCCTCTCTGCTGTCTTGCATTTCCAGCAGACGTCTGGTAAGTTGAAGTCCCCCACGAGAACAAGGGCTAGCGATTGTGAGACTTCTGCCAGCCATTTGTAGAATGTTTCATCTGCCTCTTCATCCTGGTTAGGTGGTCTATAACAGACTCCCAGCAGGATATCTGCCTTGTTGGCCTTCCCCCTCATCCTTACCCACAAGCAGTCGACCTTATCATCAAAGTCGTTGAGCTCTAGACAATCGAAACACTCCCTAACATACAGAGCCACCCCACCAACTCTCCTTCCTTGCCTGTCCCTTCTGAAGTGCTTATAGCCATCCATTGCAGCACTCCAGTCATGAGAGTCATCCCACCACGTTTCTGTGATGGCGACTAAGTCATAGCTATCGCACTGCACAATGGCTTCCAGCTCCTCCTGTTTGCCGCCCATGCTGCATGCATTGGTGTAGATGCACTTGAGCTGGGCTGCTGATTTCTCCCCCGACATTGGCGTGCAGTCCCTAGGCTCTTCTCTAGTGAGCCTGGTTTTAGCCCCTTCCCCCTTCGAAACTAGTTTAAAGCCCTCTCGATGAGCCCCGCCAACTCATACGCGAGAATCCTTTTCCCCCTGTGAGACAGCTGAACTCCATCTGTCACCAGCAGGCCTGGTGCTGTGTGAACCTCCTCATGCTTAAAAAAGCCAAAAGTCTTCCAATGCAATCAGATTCTGAGCCATGTGTTAATCAAGTGTGTTTTCCTATTCCTTTCAGTATTCTTTCCTGCCACTGAAGGGTTTGGGGAAAACACTACCTGTGCTCCTGATCCTTCAACCAATCACCCCAGTGCCCTGAAGTCACTTTTGATCACTTTTGGACTTCTCTCCACAACCTCATCACTGCCAACCTGCATAACCAATAGCGGGTAATAATCAGAGGGTCGTACCAGACCAGGGAGTTTCCTACTAATGTTTCTAACCCCAGCCTCAGGGAGGCAGCAGACTTCCCTGAGGGATGAGTCTGGCCGGCATGTTGGGCCCTCTGTTCCCCTTAGAAGGGAATCGCCTATGACAATTACCCTCCTTTTTTTCTTAGCAGAAGCAGTCACAATGCGTGGGGCTAACTGACTCACCCTATGCAATCCCCTGGATGGACCTTCGTCTACATCCTCATTTGTCTGGCCCTTAAGTTCCAGATGCACCTAAGCCACTTCAATCTTAGCAGACTGATCCACCTGCTGGTTGTTTTGATGTTCTTCAGTGGTCCAACTCTTGGGTACATGAGCATCCATGTGACGTATTTTTACAGCTAGGTTCTCTACCCGGGCAGCAATATCTTGCCACAATGCGGCAGCCCAGATGGGTTTACCTCTGCGCTGCCAGTTGTTCTGCTTCCACTGCTGCAACCATCCCCACAGGGCATTTGCCACCATCCATGAGTCAGTATAAAGTACTGGCCATTTTTCATGTTCAGCAATATGTAAAGCCAGCTGGATGGCTTTCACCTCTGCAAACTGACTCGATTCACCTTCTCCTTCAGCAGTTTCTGCAACTTGGCGTATAGGACTCCATACAGCAGCTTTCCACCTCCAATGCTTTCCCACAAGGCGACAGGACCCATCAGTGAGCAGGGCATATTGCTTCTCGTTTTCTGGTAGTTTATTATACAGTGGGGCCTCTTCTGCACGTGTCACCTCCTCCTCTGGGGATATTCCAAAATCTTTGCCTTCTGGCCAGTTCGTGATCACTTCCAAGATTCCTGGGCAACTGGGGTTTCCTGTTCGGGCTCATTGTGTGATCAGTACGACCCACTTACTCCACGTAGCATCAGTTGCATGATGTGTAGAGGGGACCCTCCCTTTGAACATCCAGCCCAGCACCGGCAGTCAGGGTGCCAGGAGGAGCTGTGCTTCAGTACCAACCACTTCCAAAGCAGCTCGAACCCCTTCATATGCTGCCAATATCTCCTTCTAAGTTGGAGTGTAGCAGGCCTCGGATCCTCGGTACCCCCGACTCCAGAACCCTAAGGGTCGACCTCGAGTTTCCCCTGGTGCTTTCTGCCAGAGGCTCCAGGTAGGGCCATTCTCCCCGGCTGCGGTGTGTAGCACATTCTTTACACCTTGTCCTGCCCGGACTAGCCCAAGGGCTACTCCCTGAACTATCTCCTGTTTAATTTGTTCAATGGCTTGTTGTTGCTCAGGGCCCCATTTGAAATTGTTCTTCTTCCTGGTCGTGTGATAGGGAGGGCTTATGATATGACTGGAATATGGAATTATTGGAATATGCATTCTCCAAAAGCCCACAACGCCTAAGAAAGCTTGTGCTTCCTTTTTGTTAGTTGGTGGGGACATGGCTGTTATTTTATTGATCACATCCATTGGGATCTGACGACGTCCATCTTGCCATTTTATTCCTAAAAACTGGATCTCCTGTGCAGGTCCCTTGACCTTACTTTGTTTTATGGCAAAACTGGCCTTCAGAAGGATTTGAATTATTCTCTCCCCTTTCTCAAAAACTTCTTCTGCTGTGTTGCCCCACACGATGATGCAATCAATGTATTGCAGGTGTTCGGGAGTCTCACCCTGTTCCAGTGCGGTGTGGATCAGTCCACGGCAAATGGTAGGGCTGTGTTTCCATCCCTTGGTGCAGTCGGTTCCAGGTGTACTGGACGCCCCTCCAAGTGAAAGCAAACTGTGGCCTGCACTCTGCCGCCAAAGGGATTGAGAAGAATGCATTAGCAATGTCAATTGTGGCGTACCACTTGGCTGCTTTTGACTCCAGTTTGTACTGGAGTTCTAGCATGTCCGGCACGGCAGCACTCAGTGGCGGCGTCACTTCGTTCAGGCCACGGTAGTCTACTGTTAGTCTCCACTCTCCATTAGACTTTCGCACTGGCCATATGGGACTGTTGAAGGGTGAGCGAGTCTTGCTGATCACTCCTTGGCTCTCCAGTCGACGAATCAGCTCATGGATGGGAAACAGGAAGCCTCAGTTGGTGCGATATTGTCGCCGGTGCACCATTGTGGTAACGATCGGCACCTGTTGCTCCTCGACCCTCAGCAACCCCACAGAAGGGTCCTCCGAGAGACCAGGCAAGGTGGATAGCTGTTTAATTTCCTCTGTGTCCAAGGCAGCTATATCAAAAGCCCAGCGGTACCCTTTTGGGTCCTTGAAATACCCTCTCCTGAGGTAGTCTATGCCAAGGATGCATGGAGCCTCTGGGCCAGTCACAATGGGGTGCTTCTGCCACTCATTCCCAGTCAGGCTCACTTCGGCCTCCAATACAGTTAACTCTTGGGATCCCCCTGTCACTCCAGAAATATAAATGGGTTCTGCCCCTTCATAGCTTGATGGCATTAGGGTACACTGTGCACCGGTGTGTATGAGAGCCTTATACTCCTGTGGGTCTGATGTGCCAGGCCATCGAATCCACACAGTCCAGTAAACCCGGCTGTCCCTTTCCTCCATCTGGCCAGAAGCACGGCCCCTCTAGTCCCAGGCATAATATTTGTTACACACTTCTTATAAATGTGAATCAAAAGTCCCTTTATTAAGATCTGAAGTCAAATCAGCCCTTCTACTCTGTCTGGGAAACTGCTCACTGGAGACTGGAGCAGCAGTTTTTCTGGAAGAACCCTCTTGTGTGATTGTTTTTCCTTGCAACTCATGTACCCGTGCCTCTAGGGCTGAGGTAGATTTTCCATCCCACTTCCTCATGTCCTCTCCGTGGTCATGCAGGTAAAACCACAGGGTGCCCTGGGGTGTGTACCCACAATATCTCGTCTCTTGAGCAGAGGGACACTTGCTCCTAATGGCTGAGACACTGACCCGTGCAGGTGAGGAGTAGGACATATCCTCTTTGAGTTGCTGGACCTCCTGAGACAGTTTCTCCACAGCAGAGACACAGGCCCATAGGGAGGAAGAGAGACTTTCTTCATATTGCCGGAGTTGGCCAGCCAGTTCATCCACTGTTTGTTCCTCTCCGACTTTCCAGGTCATTATTGCCAATGAGTTTGCATGTGACGCTGGTGCGCTCCGTACAAACTTCCGCCACATGGGTCGGGTGCATTTGACTTCATCTCCATCTTTGGATAAGTGCTTTCCGACTTTCCAGGTCATCATAAATCACCTCCAGCACAGCTAATTCCCTCAGGTACTGGATACCTCTCTCCATGGTGGTCCACTTGCCTGGGTGGCATATAATATCTTCCTTGAAGGGATACCTTTCCTTCACACCTGATAGGAGTCGCCTCCAGAGGCTGAGGACTTGTGCCCCTTGTCCAATCGCTTTGTCAATGCCCCCTTCCCTAGAAAGGGATCCCAGTTGCTTGGCTTTCCTACCCTCTAATTCCAGGGTACTGGCCCCGTTATCCCAGCATCGGAGCAGCCAGGAGACAATGTGCTTGCCTGGACGACGACTGAAATCTTTTTGCATATCTCGTAGCTCTCTCAGAGATAGGGATCGGATGGTTACCATCTCATTTATGGGTTCTGCCTCTTCCTCCTCCTGTTCTCGTGACGGCCCTGGTTCATTTTCATCTCTTACTAAATGAGCTAATTTTCTTGTGTATTTCTTCTTCTGTATAGGGGTGACTGATACCGGCATGGGTTGGTTCTCTGATTCAGCCACAGTGCCTGTCGCAGGGGTTGGAGTAGCTACAGTGCCAGTCACGGGGGTTTGAGTAGCCGCAGTGGTTGTCATGGGGATTGAAGTAGCTGCAGTGCCTGTCGTGGGGGTTTGAGTAGCCACCGTGTCTGTTGCCAGGGTTGATCTCTGGATGGTAGTTTATGATGAATAGTTGTTTAACCCTAAATTAGATCTGAACCACATTCAGGAGACATAGCAATAGGAACATGCTTGTTTGAACATCCCAAGGATATTCAAAAGTCTCAAGAACTGTTGTGGAGGGCTTCATGAAGAGGATAGAAGAAAAAGGAGTTTCTGCAGATATGAAATGGAAGGTGAAGGAGTGGCGGAAAGCGTCCCCACCTGTCTCCCCCATAAATTGGTTCTCCAAGGAGAAAAGGTAAAGAGTGTAATTATTAATAGTTTCTGAGAGGTGGCTCCCAAGGTATGGGGATGATGACAATGCTAAGTATAAATACCAGATTACTCTCGCGACCAATAATTTTATCATATCATAAAACAGTGTTACACAGTGCAGCAAAATGATAACCTTGACCCAGCTGTGAGCAGTGATAAACAGCACAACAGGTAACATGTACTGTAAGTAAGGTATTACATAACACAACATTGAGAGCCAGCCCCACAACTTTGAAAGCCAATAAATCAATAGTGACCAGCGACTTTTAAACCAATATAATGAATACTTATAACAAATTTGCCTTAACATGCTTTGGTCAGATCTGTTGTTATCTCAACACTTCGAGTCCCACATTGGGTGCCAAAAAGGACTTTTGTGGTTTAACCTGGCAGGCAGTCAAACACCACACTGCTACTCGCCCACTCCCCCCGCCCACAGTGGGATAGGGGAGAGAATTGAAAAAAAAAAAAGTAAAATTCATGGATTGAGATAAAGACAGTTTAATAGAACAGAAAATGAAGGGAATATTGTAATAATGATGATAGAATATACAAAATGAGTGATGCACAATGCAATTACTCACCACCCCCCAACGAATGCCCAGCCAGTCCCTGAGCAGTGATTGCCCCTCCCTGGACAACTCCACCAGTTTTATATACTGAGCATGATGTCATATGGTATGGAATACCCTGTTGGCCAGTTGGATTAGCTGTCCTGGCTATGCTCCCTCCCAGCTTCTTGTGCACCTGGCCAAGCATGGGAAGCTGAAAAGTTCTTGACTACATAAAAACACTACTTAGCAACAACTAAAACATCAGTGTGTTATCAACATTATTCTCATGCTAAATCCAAAACACAGCACTATACCAGCTACTAAGAAGAAAACTAACTCTATCCCAGCCAAAACCAGGACAATGAACCAGTCATTTTATCTGTATATTGCAAGTTCTGTCCTGTTCTTTACATTAGGAGATAAAGCTAAATCTCACGTGTTTTCTAATTTGCCTTTGTTATGGTGATAATTACTCATATACTTTGTTTCAATGTATGTTTCCACTGTGACCCTATTTTTATTTTCAATGAGAATTAATTTATGATGAACTGATAAAATCTGCATATGCATATGCAAAATTTCAATTAACATCACGGTTTTAACTTTAAGCAGTTTCTAGCATAATCATATTGCTTATTGTTCAGTATTCTTTCTTTATCTTGTATCCTGTATCATGTTATTTCACACATTTTCCTGTTCTTTGTTTCAATTTACATGAAACAGTGGTGATCTTGCCCTAATTTTCTTTGGCACTTGATAATTATGCATTAAGTACAGGAAGTTCATATCTATCTCAAAGCTGGGAACCATAAATAGAAGAACTAGGTGTTAGGCTCTAGAAATTTATATTTTTATATATTAATAGTTTAACCCTTTATCTTGATTCCCTGTAACTGAGTGTAACACTTAACGGTTTATAGGCAGTTATTAACTATGAATCATGTTTACAGTATGGTACTGTGTAGTGTTACTACATTATGTCTTGTGGATGAGGAAAAGCTGCAGCTACAATAAAAAATAAATAATAAGGGAGCTGTAATAAATCAAAATTCCATAATACCTGATATATAGGTATAACCAAAATACTTCTTCTTTTACTATTATTATTTTCAAAATTGAAGCTGAGATTTTTTCCACAAAAGTTTCAGAAGGAAAAAATAAAATTTTTTTGACTTACCCATTTCATTAATACTGATGTGTTGCATTCTAATAAGATAGAAACATAGGGTTTAGCATTTCAATCCTTTTACATTTATAACTGATTAAATTTTGGTTTTCAGGCCATGCAATATGTTGAATTAATATTATGTTATATTTTTAATATTTAATATCATATTTTGACATAAAAATGAGAGTTCAACATTACTGAAATATGAAGTATAGACAGTCTCTCTCTTGCTTCACCAGAATTTTTATTTTGTGGAAGAGTGGCTTTTCAATCTCTTTAAGTAGCAATCCTAACACAAAAGAAAAACTAGAATTTTCACTTGGGAAAAAAAAAAAAGACATTTTGATATCCCGACCTTATGATATTATTAAAATGTTCTAAAATTGATTTGTTCTTAGGTTACTAACTTAGATCTATGTTCCTAACTCCATTACTGAAATCCTTAAAAAGTCCTGACTAAATTCATTGAACTTTTTCACATTGCATGTCTAGAGGTGCCTAGAGATTTATCACTGTGCAAGCTACACGTGCCCCAGTTTTGCCATTAAACTGTCACTGGATAAAATACAGAAAGAGTTTGAGAGCAGAAACTTTAACCCTGGTTTCCTTAACCTCCCTGCAGCTGTGTCCTACTTTCTAGTCAGCATGCTCTGTTTTGTTCTCTCTGCAACATTTTCTTCATGCTTTCTCCAAACCTGACTTCAGTTTCCTTACTGAATTTGTTTTATTTTCTCCATAATGGCAAACCTTCCTCTGAAGACATGGATAATGCTTATTTATACGAATCAGACTAGCATATATCTGAAGAGGATGGCATCATAAAGGGGGAGAAGAGTACTGGTGCAATCTCCTTCAACTGCTTTCCTGAGGCTGAACTTTAAAATAATACTTTATGGAAAAAGTGTGTGCTATTCTGGTTACACTTTAAAAATAGTTCTTTAAAAGAATGACCATCTTCCTTCAGTAAATCTTGCAGAGGAAAGACAGGGCACACCCAAGATGGGTGGGATGAATTATCTTTAAAAACCTGTAAGAGAGATATGGATGACTTACTTGGATCAGACTTTGAAAACTCTAAATTACAGCATTGGATTCTGTATTTAGGATTAGGCATTTGCAATGAGCCATGAAGAGTTCAGAGAGTCCCAAAACCCAGCTCATCAGTGGGATCATTTGATACACATCTGAAATAAAATGTCTACATAACTGATACTGAAGAAAAAATAAGGGAAAAAATGGAATAACATGTAATATATTGTATCTGTTTTCCTTTATTTATTTTATAAGAAGCCACAGTCAGCAGCTAAGTTATAATCAAGAATAAATCTTCCTCTAAAAAAGTTTCAGGTCCTGACAAATATTTCCACAACATATATGAATATATATTCTTGTAGAAAAAGATGAAATAAAAAATGCATCTCCATTACTGAAAATATGGCAGGAAAATCCAGCAAAAGTTAGTCATTTAGCTGAGTGCCAAGAAGGCAATGATAAATGAACTTGTAAATTACATAAACCTGAAAAAAAAAATCAGCTTTGTTGATGTCTAACACTAGTAAGTAAAAATATCTCAAATTTCAATACTTCTTATTGCCTGTTTGTTGAAAAGACTGTGCAGGCATCATAATTACGTTACTAGAATATAGAAAAAAAGCATAATGATGATTATGCTTAGCATTTATCTAGTACCTTTCATCCAAGGATCTAAAGTGCTTTGTAAACGTTAACTAATTGAATATGATTATAACTTCCTTTCTACTGCAGACAACAAAAATAGTTATCTTTCTTGATAAGTGACTTTCATTTAATGTTGTAGGGTGATGGATGGGAAGTGGAAAATTTCTTCTAATTAATATTGCTTCAGCAAATTCATATTTTGTTCTTTGTCATTTTAGGAGGCTATGCAACCACTGCTTTTATGCCTATAGCACATCACATACAAAAGCATCTCTAGGAGTTCCACTACCTTTTGTGGAAAGTTGTTTTGCCTCTGCTTAGACATGTAGCAAGTTTCTCTACTAAGCTACCTGATTGGAGCAGGTTGAAACATCTTTTTCTAGTCCTTGACCTATGTCATACACTTCATGTACATACACTTCATGCTTTCTGTCTGTTACTTCCTTTCATAACAGTGGAACATCATAGAAAATCTTCATTAGATAATCTGTGATGGCACCCTTATAAAAAACTAAGGAAACAAAGTACATGTTTCATGTAATACAAATCTTCTGAGCATTCTGGGAATACTTTTGAAGCTCATTACACAAAAAGGACTCTCTTTACACTAAAAAGCACAAAAGATGCACAGAAGATCCAGACAACATAACAAATGCATGCCATGTCCCTGCCTCAGTTTTCTCACTATTCTATAGCTGAGCACATTGAACATGCTCAGAATATTTTCACCAGGTGACTTTCAGCTCAGCCTCATCACAGAATAAAAATAGTGGTAACGACTGTGCACCTGTATGCTGTCCCAATTTGGAATCAATTATCTATGTGTCATTCCAAACAGATATTTCTCCATATAATTATTACAATTAATCAATTCTCAATTATTTTTAAGTACATTAATTTCTTTCATAATAATTTGTTATTTTATGTTTAAAAAATTTTGGGGAAAGGCTGGTTTCAGTTAACATGCAATCAAAGGACATTTTCCTCTCTCTGGTTATAAATCTAGCAAATACAACATGGGAAGAAGGATTTGAGGAAATGTGCAAAGACATAGGAAAAAAATTAAAGAAGTAAATGTATGCAACCTTATGAAGAATTTGTCTCTACATATGTATGTTTATATGTCTGTGTCTGTATATGTATATAAAAACACACACAGACATACATATATGCAGATATTGATATACATATTTATAAATGTATCCAAATATGCAATTTAAAAAAAAAAAAAAGAAAGAAAGAAAGCTAAAGAGCAAGAGAAGAAAAGAGATTCAAGTCTCAGAAGTTCATGGGGTTTCCTTAGCTGTCACATCTATCTTTCAGGGAGTGCTCTGCCTACTCATTAGAATAGATGGCTCACATTTTGTTCTGGTTTTTAAATGGAAACTTCATTCCAAACCTAAAAACATTTCAACAGATGTTTTGCATAAATAGGTGCATTTCTGTATAAAGTATTAGTTTCAAGAAACTGATACTTTTCCTTGACAAAGTTCTTTACAAACTCTATTTCTAGCTCTACTGATTCCATTGCATAATAACTTTCCTCACTATGTTACCTGCATCGCAACAGAACATACCAAAAATCGCTTCTCAAGGACACTGCTTTAGTAGGGCAGTCTAACTCACAAAACAAACAAACAAATAAAAGAAAAACTATTGCCAGAATGAATATGACTTTAAAAATATACCTGAGAATTTAAATATGTTTCAAGTATGAATCAGGGGTGTATATTAATTTGTTTATGTAATACAGAAGAGATTATATAATTTAACTAAAGGGGAGAATGTGGATAGCACTATTTTTCATGATGTTTCTGCTTTAATCAGAAAGATTAACTAGTGGTTAAGATTAACCTTGATCATAAAGTCATAAGGAAACTTAGATGAACACTGAGCTGGTCTTTGTATTTCAAGGAACAGCAACAGCAACAGCAACATGATTGACTAACATGTAATGACATAAAATGTAAATGTACATCTTTAAAATAATTTTTCCCTGAAAATAAGTTTTTGAGTAAATTGAGCTCTGAAATAACCTGTGCACATAGGTAACTCAAGACTGTTATTACTCTATGTTCCTTACTATATTCCTTATTTTATTCCTTAGCTATGTATCCTGCAAGTGTATGGTGGGAAAGAAAATTCTTGAGAAAAGTGTTGTGGAGTATGTGGGGAGGTGAAGGAGAGAAAAAAAAATGTAAGGAAGATGAAGGACTGTTGGGAAAGATGAAGTGGGATTTGATGAAGCAAGAACCACTAAGAATAAGGAACCAATACAGTAAAATTATTTCTGTGCTACACAAACATACATGTTATCTGTAGTGCTACCGAATTATGAGTGTGGGGTTTTAAACAGATTTTTTATGAACTGTATGTATGACAATCATGCTCTAGAATTAGGCTAAATATGGATAGATTTAAGATACATATTCTTTGACTTGAATGATCTTATAGATCTTTCTCATTTTCAATATTTACTATTTTGTTAATTTTGTGAAAAAAAAAAAAAAACTTATTTCAGTTAACATTTCAAAGTGCTAACATAGCAAAGTTTTGCATAAGAATATAATTTAATCCCTTTAAAATAATTGGAGCTTTTTGTCAAAATGGTTCTCGCAAAATCAACCCCAAAATTTCTGTAAGCTAGTAATGTATTTTAATATTCATATAATTGAGGCTGAGGGAAAGAAAGGCCTCTGAACCCTACCAGATTTAGATTCCCAAAGCATGATATGGTGATATAAAAGAAGGTTACATTATGAGGGTTTTATGTCTTTTTAAAAGCTCACATTGATTCTCCTAAGATACCTTGTCTCCCCCTTTTGTTGGTTTGGGACCCATCTTTGTAAATGTTGTGGTTATATTCTGTGAATACTTAATACAATTGTTGTTTTCTTGTAGGAAAGAAGAATCATCTAAATTTTTGACTTAGAAGCTGGAAGCTACTTTAAATATGCAACTATTTTCTTCAAGTCGTTCCTGTAGGCAAGAGGGAACACATCTGTTCCCTAGTAACTGGAAAGGATTCAATAAACAAAACTTCATCAAGTTATATATTTTTTTTAGGTTTTGCATGAGATTTGCCTATAAAAGAATATTAGCAATTGCTGGAAATTATTTAAAAAAAAAATGGAATTGTTACAAAATAATTCAAAACTATCAATCAAAGAATGCATGCTTGAAATGCATCAATATATTTGTTTTGCTTCCGTTATTATTATTGTTAATGTTTGGTTGTTTTTTTTTTTCTTTTGTGGGAAATAAACAAAATGAAAATATTTCTATTGAACTCTTGCTATTATAGTCAACAAAACTGAAAGCCACAAGACTTGCACATATTTAATGATAAAGCTCAAGAACAGTTTGGAAGAAATGCAATGACTAAAGATCAAAATCATCCTAAATACAAAATTGACAGTGGTATCTTTGTGTCTCAGCTGGGCAGTGAAAAGCCTACTCAGCATCCAGTGAACAATCGGGTGACTTGTAGACAGTATCCTTGATGCAATTCTTCACATACTATTTTTCTCATAACAATCATTATTAGAGGCAAGAAACACAGTAATTAAGATTTGCATGAAATAATAATAATGGTTGAAGTCTAATTCTGATAGATGCCACCCAGCTTGATAACTGGATCAGACAAGAAAGAAAAGGCTGTAAAACATGAGATTTTGAGAACTGTTCTGATCCAATAAATACCTTAATAATACTATGAAACCTTTCAGCAGCAGAATTCAGATCAGAGGCAAAATAAATGCCATCCTGCCAGATGTTGTTAATAGCAGCAAAATCATTACAGGAGTGCCCAGAGACTCTAGACTATATTGGGAGCCATTATGTTAATCGTTATACATACGTTTGTGCATATATTGTACATATGTTTGTACATAGTACAAACCAGTATTTGGTTGCCAGAGTTTCGTCTAAACTGTCAGAACAGGTGAAGGCAAGAAACAAGGGCACAGAAGGGACCGATGACTGGCTGATTCCTCACAGGTGGGTGTGAAAGCAGAAGAGGTGGGTCCTGAGTCCAGCCAGCCAGCTACAAACTAGTATGTGCCCAGGAGCCACGTAACTATGTTAGTGTTAGGAGTAGGGTATTATAGTTGATTGTGCAGATATATCTCAAAAAGTCTCTGTGGCTTTTAAACTGTAGGTGACTTACATTGAGCTACTGTGTAACATGGACTAGGCAAGCTTCTCTTTTCATTGCGCACACATCCATGTCTTCCCCTGAGCTTCTGAAGTGGCCATCATAATAGCCAAAACCACAGTAACCTATGTTCTAACTCAATTCACAGGTGACTGATTTCAAATAATGCAAATGACCTAAACATTACAGAGTTATAGACCCGAGGAACTGATCAAAATTGGAATATTTTTTATGAAATAAGCAGAAATTAATTCATCTTTTTTATCATAGAATCATAGAATCATAACATCATTAAGGTTGGAAAAGACCTCTAAGATCATCGAGTCCAACCATTAACCTAACACTGCCAAGCCCACCAACAAACCATGTCCCTAAGCACCACATCTACACATCTTTTAAATACCTCCAGGCACGGTGACTCAACCACTTCCCTGCGCAGCCTCTTCCAAGGCTTGACCACTCTTTCAGTAAAGAAATTTTTCCTAATATCCAATCTAAACCTCCCTTGGTGCAACTTGAGGCCATTTTCTCTCGTCCTATCGCTAGTTTCTTGGGGGAAGAGACCAACATCCACCTTGCTACAACCTCCTTTCAGGTAGTTGTAAAGAGAGATAAGTTTCCCCTCAGCCCCCTTTTCTCCAGACTAAACAACTCCAGTTCCCTCAGCCGCTCCTCATAAGACTTGTTCTCCAGACCCTTCACCAGCTTCGTTGCCCTTCTCTGGACACGCTCCACCACCTCAATGTCCTTCTTGTAGTGAGGGGCCCAAAAGTATATATATACTCGCCTCACCAGTGCCAAGTACGGGGGCATGATCACTTCCCTACTCCTGCTGGCCACAGTAGTTCTGATACAGGCCAGGATGCCGTTGGCCTTCTTGGCCACCTGGGCACACTGCCAGCTCATGTTCAGCCAGCTGTGGACCGACGCTCCCATGTCCTTTTCTGACAGGCAGCTTTCCAGCCACTCTTCCCCAAGCCTGTAGCGTTGCCTGGGGTTGTTGTGACCGAAGTGCAGGACCTGGCTCTTGGCCTTGTTGAACCTCATACAGTTGGCCTCAGCCCATCAATCCAGACTGCCTAGGTTCCTCTGCAGAGCCTTCCTACCGTCGAGCAGATCAACACTCCCACCCAACTTGCTGTCATCTGCACCAAGGGTGCACTTGATCCCCTCATCCAGATCATTGATAAAAATATTAAACAGAACTGGTCCCAAAGTTAAGTTCATTCAGGTTAATTGTTTCTAATTCTAAGTATCTTACCATTTTTTTTCTTGGAATTTTTATCTTCAGCAAGTACAGTCCAAAAAGTTTAAGTTACAAATTGATTGGATGCTAGTGGTTTAAGATAGCTCTGCCATCTTCCTCGACACAGTAGATGGCAAAATAATTACTACATACAATGGGTTAGTCTTAAGGAAATGGATGTACAGAAAGAAACCGAGTGTCTGTTTTTTTCTTCATTTGTTTTTTTTTTTTAATCTAATGAAATAAAGTTTAAGTCCACAGAATTGTTAATTTGTCATACATGCTAAAGCTCTGAACTACTAAACTTCTGAACATGGTAACATCAAACATAACACCAAAATATCCGAAGGTTATCCTAATTAATTTAGAATGAGAAATAATAAAATATGGTCTGTTTTATTTTGAGAAAAGTTAAGACACAATCTTCAGTTTTCATAAGGTAAAAATGCATTGGATTAACATATGAAGAGCTAATATAAAAATACTTTAAAATATGTGTTCAGGAATTGCCTACTTTTCCAGAAAAATAAGCTGTAATTTAAAAGCTATGCTTACTGCTTTTCAGTATTTATTATCTTTATAAGTAAGCAAAAATATAGTGTTTGTTCTTGACATACAGCTTTTTCTACATTCTAGATGAGTGTGTATATTCATTATATACATATACTGACTATAGCTGTTATAAACAATGTTAAGGGAATTAAAAGTGACATGCAAATATATAATTATTATGATACATTTTAACAAAGTGTCGTTGGCTAAAACAAATTTCACTGAAAATTATAGCTCCACATTAACATGCATTCAAAGTATGAAATATTTTTATGATTACATGAAGAATTACAGTGATGGTTATTCTGTTTACCCAGGAGCTCCTTAGTCATGTGGTTTGGAAACTTTCCTCTTCACATCTTCAAATTCATGCTAGTAAGAATACCAATTTATTTACCTATTTTGATTTTAGTTGGAAAGTCTTTAAAGCCTCTCAACAGTATTATTTTTGCCAAAGACATTGTGCAAAATTGTAAATATGTATAAAATAATTTCCAAATTTTATTCCAGAAAATGCTTGTTATTCAGTGTTGGCACTACAGTTTTTCTCTCTTGTCTTACTCTCTATGGAATCCATAATTACTGGCTGAAGGTCCAATGAGTCAGTTACGTCATTTGATTCTGCTTTTGTTACAGAACACAATTTTTCTCACTTTGTTGCATTGGTTATATACTGTGAATAGCACATGAGAGTTGACCAATACAATAATATTTCAAATGCTATTTCAACCTACTTTTAATTTGTATGTATGTCTATCTAAACTTTTCTTCTTGTGAGCAATCTTGAAGAAAATAATTCTCAGAATTACTCATTTCTGTAACAAGGGTCATAGCTGAACTCTTCTCAGGCTAAGAAACAGAAGCAGAATTATTGAAAAAAACACTTGAAGTCTACTATAAAGCATCCTTTTAAATGAGATCCTTAGTATTTTCTTTTAAGCTAACAGGCAGTAGGATAACATTTACTAGGAGTCGCATCAAACAAGTTTCTCTTTGAAATCAAATAATATGTTCAAAGTTGTTTTAAACTTAATTATAAATTATTTTAATTTAAATGTGATAGTATTCGGTAAATGATTTATTATAGTACTAGTGAACATTCTTCTCCATAGTATAACAATTTTCCACTTCATTACTGCCATTTGAAAATGACATCAGAACTTGGTTCACTTATGATCTCTTCTTGTTAATGATTTATTGTCATGGTTGCAAAGTGTTTCAACTGGCTACTACAGTTTCCTCTTTCAACAGTGCAGTTAAAAAACACCTTGCTGTTTTCTCAGTTTATATTAAATAACTATTCTTTCTCTTTTTAAGTTATAATTGCTATGGTTTGTCTAGACGGTAATGGAATAGTCAATAGCGATGTCTATGATGGAGTTTCAATATGCAACACTAGTTTTCCCTTAATCCTCAGATACAGTTGTTGACTATGTAACAAGTTCCAATCCTTGGTAATGTCAATAAACAAACAGCATAAGAGAAAACAGAGCAAGAAAGAGTTTGCAAGGATCGTTCACACTATGACCTTTGAGTCACAGTGGAGCTTCAGCTCCTGAATTCCAGCACAAGTATTAACAATATCTGATTTTTGCAGAAGTGAATGCAGCATTAGCTCATTCATCGCAAACATGATTTATTGCATTTTTCAATTTTAAGTTTATTTTATATATATATATAAAATTTAAATTTATTACATCTAGTACAAAACCCAAAACCTGCCCAAGTATTAACAATATCCTCCACTAATGCAGGTTGCAGAGGCAGTCTAATCTAGTGCTCAACTGTCCTTGCTGTTAGAATGTTATACCTAATTTCTAATCATAAATTCCTTTGCTACAAATTAGTCCTTACACCAAGTCCGATTCACAGAGAATACAAATGAACAATCTTCTCTTGTAAAAAGTTAATTTAATCTGTGGAAAAATGTGGATTTCTTTGTTGATTGTCTTGTGTATTTTACCCAGAAACCTGAAGACCAGCTTTGTAATAAATGATCTAATGGTGCGGTTACATCTGTAAAAATCAACAACAATTCAAGTTTGGATAAATGATATTTTGAAATCTTAAATCACAAGAAAACATATTGATAATAAAGAATCTTCCTGGTACTCTTTTAAACAAAAAGATACCTTTTATGTATATTAATAAAAAATGAAAGTAGAGCATATTGAATATGATGCCTATGTCATACATAATTATGTGGTTCTTACAGGCATAAGCATATGACAGAAAATGGAGTCATGATGCTGAGTCTGAAAAATCTTCAGATTCTGAAGACTGACTTGAGATAATTTTTTGTAATATAGAATGTACAAAATATATTCTCAAAGATTTGGAGATAAAAAGCTTTTTCAGAAGGAAGATACAAGAAAGAAGGTGGTAGGACAAGGTTGAGAGGGGAGGGAAGGAGAGGGGATGTGAAACTATGTTTCTGCTCTCCATTAGTGAGCTGTTGTACAATTAATGTCAGCTTTGTAAGATACAGGATACCACTCCCTTCAAGATGACTAACTCTTAATTAAGAAATGAGGTTAGTCTCTGCTGAAAGATGGCATTATTTTTCTTGGAGATTGAAGACTGAATGTTATCCCAGACTCCTGGATGTCCTCCAGGGCAAAGACCCACATATCAGGACTGGGACTCATGCCATAAATGTCTGCTTGACACACAGTAATTTACTTGCAAATGAAAGAAGAAATAATTCATGTGATTATTGATAGCTGATTAATCTTCGCGTTGGAAGTATTCCTCCAGTACTCAGACACTTTGGTTCCTTGGCAATATCTAATTATAGGGTATTCAAATAGTCAGCAAAATTGTACTTCTGTAGTTCAGAACATCTTCTGTCTCAAGATCTGAGACCTTCAAACTGAAAAGTATGGTAAATCCTAAAATCAGATGTAGAGTGGCACAGTCAAAAGATTAACGTGCAAGCGTGCAGCTTGTGAAATTAGCCTCAAAATCCTTTTGCACTAGAAATGAAATAAATATCATGATGTCAATTATAAGTTTGTCTTAATTAAAGAATCAAACAAGATTGCCAAGGAATAATTAATCTGCAGAGACAGACATTTCTCCCTTTGATCTTACCTATATTTAAAGTAAATATAAGAAAGATACAAGTAGAAATATTTTACCTACCCTGTTGTTTAAAATTAATACATTGCATTACTAAATCTTATTCAGGAAACACTAATGTTAAATAAATGTTAATGAGTGAAAAGTTTTCGGCCAGTATAGAAGGTCAAATCACCTGTGGAAGATCTCTTATATTGAACAGGGGGAACAGGCACTAGAAAAAAGGATATTTTTTTTTTGGCATACACTAATATACACATCAATGGGAGACTCTGAGCAGCGTATACAAATCCTAATCTTATTAAAGGCTAGCAGCAGGTTCAGTGCTCTTGAACCCTGTGGAATGCTGTACTGAAGCAGACACTTCTTTTTCACATCCTGCATAAACTCTAGACTCAAAGCAACTGTTATAATCCTGTGGTTTGATCTCTGGCATAACAGGAGCCTAATGAGCTTCCTGATAAATTTGTCAGTTGTACAGCTGGTGCTAAACTAAAGCATACTTTAGCTAAACGGTCAGTCTTGATATAAATGTTCCCAGCAACAGAGAAGCCACCACAATTCTTGAGATGTTATTGCAGTAGCTTAGAAAACGCAGTTGAAATTGTGTGCTTAGTCTGAATTTCTTTAGCTTAATTTGAAGTGATAGGATCATGTTATATGTTTGTGACCTAGAATGAAGAACTTTCTATTATTAAATTTTCATTCCTTCTGTAGGCTTTTATAGGTTGTGATCATGATGTCACCCGTTAGTCTTCTCTTAGATTAACTAAATAGGTTGAATTTCTTGAGCTTCTCACTTCTATTTATATTTTCCAAACCTTTAATCATTTTCATGCAACTTTTCTGATTTATTTACTTACAGCCTAATTGACCCATCTGTAAAATGTGATAAAAATGCTTATATTTGTCAAGTAATGCCCATATTTGACAAGTAATTTGAAACCTGCTTGTCAGTAGAAAACATATCAAAATATTACCATTATGCAAAGTGCCATTTGGTAATACACTTGGCAATAATTAAACAATATTCATAGATATTTAAAAATGCAAAGGTGGAGAATGAATTGAAGCTGTAAACTATGTTCATGCACAAACCTATCTTCTTGTATTTCTCTTCAATCTCCTTTCAAGTACAATTCCATATTCTTACATTTTCAGCATAGGGCATATAATGTCACTAAGTATAGACATCACTGTGGTGATTTCAAGTGATTTGTGGACTGTGTGAGAGAGAGCAGCAGTTCAGTAACCGTTTGGGTGGCTAAATTTAAAGGTATCATGCAAGTAGGTCTCTAATCACTTTCCAGTTTTCCTATTTGCCTCGATCCTACCTTCCCATTTTTGTCCCTCACTATTACACTTGCAAACTTTCCACTTACTCATTTTCATGTGAAAGCATCATGTTTCCCTCTTCTCTATTCTAATTAGTTCCAAAGGTATCTCTGAAATTAATTAGGTACATGTTTACCCCATGGCACCAATGAATGTGTCATAGCTTCTGGAGTCAGGTGCCTGCCCAAACACCTTAGCTCCATGTGTGGGTGAGACCACTCCTGCTTCTCCCATTATTTGGCTTCCATGCGAAAGACCTCGGCTGCACTTGTCTCCTTACAGTTTAGATTTTCCATCCTGATGATTTCTTTTAGTTATAAAGGAAGACATAATGTGGAGTCTTGGAGAATTTAGTAATATGAAACTCCATATTAGTAACATGAAACTGTGGAAAGGGAACAGGCAGACAGAAAGGCTCAGATAATATGCTGGAGAGATCTATGGAAAAAAGTTGTGTTAACAGCCTATCAGTACTTCTGGAAACAGGACCTGAAACAGCACTCTGTTCTGTTAGAAGACTTAACAGGGGAACTCAACAGCAGTTATGACACTGAAGGAAATCAGACTAATGGGGCAGAAATGCGCTTGTCTTTACTGTCTGAATCATCTATATCTGGATTTTCTGCTTCTGCTATACTACAAAATGAAATCCGTTCTTTTTTTTTTTTTTTAATTAGAAAATTGATATTCTTGATTATGTTCTGAACAACTAAAATGCCCAATGTGAGATCAAATTAATTCCTTTTGTCTGAGTATAAAGGGGAGGATACCAATTTTCCTAATATTAGAAAGCATACAGTGTAAGGGTATATAATTTAAAACACATTAGCAGCTGGGTATTTCCCAATCCTTTATTGAGCTGTCTGCTAATGGAAATGTGTTGTGTAATAACCCCTTTCACTTGCTTATGCTCTGTATGACATGGCAGGTCTGAGGAGGGTTTTAAGGTGAGTTTCTGATAAGTAAAGAATCTAGAATATAATCAAATCCTTTGATAATTAGTTCAATAATATGGTGAAAGAACATGACAGTTATGAAGGATGCTTCACTTCAGGAAAAAAAAATGTAAGTTTTCTTAACATTTAGAGTAATCTAGGTTAAACCTTGGGAATATAGTATGTAGATTAAATAAGAGTTCTGGAAAAATCAGGGAATCCCGATACTTTGCAGTAAAACTTCAGGACTTACTCAGGTTTGTAAAGGGTTTTTTTTCTTTTTCTAATTATCTTCCCAACTTTCAGAAAACAGTGTCCTAACAATGTCCACCACTGTTTATGGTGTTCTTTGAATTACAGAATATATTTTAATAGTTATTTTGAATGTTACATGACTGTCACAAGACACATTGACTACTGCAATGACTGCAGCTTGTAACCAGCAAATCTGTCTAAGCAATCCAAGATCATTACATAGAAGTCTGTTCTCCTACTATAAGAACAGTTAACTCTAGAAGTACTATCATAAGTAAAGTGAAATGTGATGGGTTTCCTTAAGGCCCCACTATTAAGACATACGAAATCTGGATTCTGCTTTTAAAATATATACTACCCCATAATTATGTTCAATCTCATTGTTATTAATAATATTAATAATAATTAAAAAAATTAATACTATTTAATGAGTCAGAACTCAAATACCAAATAACTCAGCCCTATATCTGTTCTTTTCAAATGTTGTTATTTTTCTCTGTCTAAACCAAAGAATTATAAATACAATGCAGTAACTTGCAATGGTTTCTTCAATGAATAACACCATTTCTAAGCTTTAAAGTCAGTTGGATTAAAATGCCTACCTCTCTTTGAGGCTTTCAGTCTATCTATTCTGCCCAAATATATGCAGGAAGTCTGTAGCAGTAATTGGTCGAAGTCACAGAATTTTTGCAGTCCACTCCAGTGCTTGAATCACAAAGCAGGAAAAAAACAAATACAGGGAGGTTAACATGTGTCTTTTGATACTTCTGAAATATAAGCTGAGAAAAAAAATCAAGTGAGACTGTGGATTTCTGCTTCTGCATGCACAGGCACTAGATTTACACTAGTGGAATTGGAGCAACAATAAAAACAGTAACCAGGCAAGTCATCCTAACTATCTTAGGCCTGTCTGTGAAGTGAGACTAGATTCCTATTATCTTGTGGCACCAAAAGGAAGTTTTCTTCATATAAAATTCTAGTGACTTATGGATGCCTAAGAGGCCTTATATTGTCTTTTATCTTTCTTGAAGACCTATTGAAGACAAGAGCAAAACTGATTTTTGGGGGCAATTTTTACTGTTCTTCCTTCCACTCATATGTAATTTGAAGAAAATAGGCTCTTGCTGCTTTTTCTCCCTTTCCTTTCACTTACATGCAACTCAAAACCACTTGTCTCACTAACAACCCCAAACTTTTTTTCATATAGTACATAATGTCTATGTACTTTAAAATTAAAGTTAAGTTAAAGTTCAATAATTTTGAATTTTATTTTTGCTTTTTAAAAATTATAGACTTTAATTTTGTCCCAACACATATCCTTGCATCTAAATATATTTAAGTATTGCTAAGCAACCCTTAGCAGATGCTGTTTTTAGAAACTTCTGCTTATACAACAGCCATCCTTTAATATTAATCATGCAAATTATAATGATGTTCTTCAATAGAATTCAGATTTTAGGTTGTTAATGACCTTTATAGACATTTTTCTGTCAGCAGCAATCATCTGTGCATCAAGTTCAACTGCATCTGCATAAAGCAACTTTATAAGACCTTACCATTTAAATCAACGTGAAATCATCAATTGTAACTCCACTAATATCAGTCTAACATTATAATGCAGTGGCAACTTGTTCCTGCTTGCTGCTGCTGGCAGACCTAAGC
The DNA here is from genome assembly GCF_964195595.1 of Calonectris borealis. Taxonomy (NCBI): domain Eukaryota; kingdom Metazoa; phylum Chordata; class Aves; order Procellariiformes; family Procellariidae; genus Calonectris; species Calonectris borealis. Next base: position 19,349,862 of record NC_134313.1, read on the forward strand.
AGCACAAAAATTATTGAGATAGATGCACAAGTAATCAGATATGTCACTTTATTGATGCATTCCTGATTATCCCTTAATGAGACAGAATTTCTGAAGAGGAAGTACTTGTCCCTAATGAATATTTCTTCAGATGTCAGATTTGTTTGGCTTATACACCTGCTTTCCTTATATGACCTGCTATCCTTAATTACTGCTTATAGGTGCAGTGGAAAAGCACAATTCTTGGAACAGCAGTGGATCAAAGATCCTACTTTTTGTTAGCATGGAAACAGACTTTGCGATAAAATAGAATCAGATTCCGAGATGTGAGTGAGGTCTTAATTTAAACAAAAACAAAATGTGGGAAAAATGCAATATAAGATTTTCATGCAAAATAAAGGATAAGCTGCCATTCTGATGGCCCACTGATGATAGCTGAACAATTTCTTGTTTTTCTCTCTCTTCAAATCAAAAGCTGGAGCATAATTTACCCCATACTAAATTTGTTCAGTTCCCATTAATACTGACTGGTTAAAGGACTGGTAGAATAGAGTCACAAAAGGCTAGTGGGATGGGGAGAGGGCAGTGTTCAACAGCCCAGCTACAGAATGGAACCAGAATGTGACTTGAATAGTGGAATCCAGAATCCTGTTATATTACAATATTTCCTCTGGTGAGAATGGGAATGTATTGGCACCTGAAATGCGATTCAAAATCATGGCTTATCTAAGACAGACAATGTGAAAAGCTAAGTGAAAAATAAAGTTCCTTCTTTTTCCTCCCAGATTTATAATATATCTATGGGCATGAGTTTGGAGAAAATAAAGTTTTGTTCTCCAAACTCTGTCCAAACTGGGTGAGAACCAGTTTTGATCTGAAAGCAAGTATAGGTTTATGCTTAAGCTAATAAATTCCTTTCACTTTGTTCACAAGCAAACGATGTCTATTTCTCTGTCTGTACCAAATTTTTCTATGCAGTAAGTTAGCATCTCATAGCTGCAAATTCATACCTAAAAACTGGAGCCTTTTTGTTATTGAATTTAAGATTTATGTAGAAACAAGTGGCCTAAACAGACAAATTTGACTCCTCTGTCTTTCTGTGTTGGTATAGCTGTATTTAACTAAGAATGATGCCACTGATGGAAAGTGTTCTTTCTTCTTTTGTGGGAAGACCATTTGTCTTATTTGTGTCAGCTGGGGGCTTTCATATTTGCTGGTTTCAAGGCTGTACCAAGTACATGATTTCTTCATTTGTAGTTAAAAGCATTTTCAATGCAGAAATAAACTAGAATAGTCCATAAATTTATGGGCCAGTTCCCTACCACTTCCATAAGATATACAGATGCATTAGGGCTGCTTATAATAAGTGCCCTTGGGAGTCAAACAACTGAAAAGTGTCGGGGCAACTGCTACTGCATTCAGGAGAGAAACAGTCAGTGCCTCACCACCTCATGTCTGTGGGGCAGAGTGTTATTTCCAGAGTGTATGTGTGTATCTATACACCTGTATATTCCAGAAAGGGAGGAAAAAGCAAAGAACTGTTACCTGGGACTATTAGTCAAGAGTCCACAAGTACTAGGATCTGTTGCGGTTCTTATTTCCCCAAGAGGTGGATATAAGAAAGATGACCAAAGTAGTAGAAAATGTAGCTCAAATGATAGATATCAGATCCTTGAATACTTATCTTTGGGTGATATTCTGCACATATGTTAAGAGAAATTGAGAAGTTATGATTATGTCAGCTATGGTCAGGGAACTGGAGAAGTGAAGTATTCTGTTTCAGGATGGTGTCATTCAGTCTGGAGCCCTACTTAGAAGTATCAGTTACCTCCTTCCCCCTTTTCAGTCCAATGATCTCATATGCTCTCTTGCCTATAAACAAAGCCAGACTGTAGCATTCATTAAGGTCCCTGGAGGATAAACAGGTTTACTGACACATTGAAGGCTGATGGTATACGCACTAATACTTGCAATGTTCCTATAGAATTGAGTACTTTGAAGTTACAAATGTATAGAATTCAATTCTAAATAGAGAATTGTATGTTAACCTCAGTAGGCAGCTAAGCACCACACAGGCGCTTTTTCACTCTCTGTCAATGGGTCGAGGAAGAGAATCAGAAGGGTAAAAGTGCAAAAACTTATGGGTTGAGATAAAGACAGTTTAATAGGTAAAGCAAAAGCTGCACATGCAAGGAAAGCAAAATAAGGAATTCATTCACTGTTTCCCATCGGCAGGCAGATGTTTAGCCATCTTCAGGAAAGTAGGGCTCCATCACGCGTAATGGTTAGTTGGGAAGACAAACTCCATAATCCCGCAAGTCCCGCCCTTCCTTCTTCTTTCCCCCAATTATAGCTGAGCATGACATCATATGGTATGGAATATCCCTTTGGTCAGTTGGGGTCAGCTGGCCCAGCTATGTCCCCTCTCAATTTCCTTTGTACCCCCACCCTACTTTCTGGTGGGGCAGTGTGAGAAGCAGAAAAGACCTTGATGCTGTGTAAGCACTGCTCAGCAATAGCTAAAACATCCCTGAGTTATCAACACTGTTTTGGTCACAAATCCAAAACATACGAGCTACTATGAAGAACATTAACTCAGTCCCAGACAAACCTAGTACATCCCTGGAGGATAAACAAGCTTATTGACACTGTGCAGGCAGATGACGTATGTATTAATGCTTGCATTGTTTCTATGGAATTTAGTAGTCTTAAGTTACAAATTTACAGAATTAATTTCTAAATAGGAAAAAAGCTCTTGGTTTGGCTACTGTCCTGGTTTCGGCTGGGATAGGGTTAAATTTCTTCCTAGTGCTGTGTTTTGGATTTAGTATGAGGAGAATGTTGATAACACACTGATGTTTTCAGTTGTTGCTAAGTGCCCTCCTAGTCCAAGGACAGCTCCCGTGCCTACTGACTGAGCTAGGTACACAAGGTGGGAGGGAACATAATCAGGACAGCCAGCCCAGCTGGCTAATGGGGTATTCCATACCATGTGACGTCATGCTCAGTATATGAGGGGTAGGCGTGATCCAGGAAGTACCGATCGCTACTTGGTTATCGGTCAGCACGGGTGGTGAGCAATTGCATTGTGCATCACTCATTTTGTATATTTTATCATTATCATTATTATTTTCCCTTTCTTTTCCCCTGTTCTATTAAACTGTCTTTATCTCAACCCACGAGTTTTTCTCACTCTTACCCTTCCGATTCTTTCCCCGTCCCGCTGGGGGGTCGGGGGGAGTGAGTGAGCGGCTGCGTGGTATTCGGCTGCTGCCAGGTTAAACCACGACAGTCCTTTTTTTGGCGCCCAACGTGGGGCACGAAGGGTTGAGATAACGACACATCTGACCCGAACGGGTTAAAACAAATTTGTTATAAGCATTCATTATATCAGTTTAGTACTCGATGTTGATTTATTTGCTCTCAGAGTTTTTGGATCTGTTCTTGGACTTTTGGTATGTAGCACCTTACTGGCTGTCTATACTGCTGATTATCAGTTTGTATGTGGGGTTGGTCATCTCTGGGAAATGGATTAAGGTCATTGCTTTGCTATACTGTGTGACCTGGCTTTATGTTATGATAAAATTATGGATCACGAGCCTGTACTCAGCACTGCCATCATTCCTGTTCTTTGGGAGCTATCTTTTGGAAACTATTAATAATTACACTTCTTACGTCTTCACCTCAGAGGATGAATTTAGTGGGGAGACAGGATGGAACACTTTCTCCCACTTGTTCACCTTCCCCTCCATATCTTCAGAAACTCCTTTTTCTTCTATCCTCTTCATGAAGACGTCCACAATATTCCTTGAGAATTTTGAATATCCTTGGGATGTTCAAACAAGCATGATCATACTGCTGTGTCTCCTGAATGGGGTTCAGGCCTTGTTTAGAGTTAAGTAACTATTCAGGAATACTGTCCAGAGATCAACCCCAGCAACAGATACAGTGACTACTCAAACGCCCACGACAGGCACTGTAGCTACTTCAACCCGCACAACAACCACCGTGGCTACTTCAACCCCCACAACAAACACTATGGCTACTCAGACCCCGGCAACTGTCACTACAGTTACTCCAATCCCCGCAACAGGCACTGCAGCTACTCAAACTCCGCCAACAGTCACTGCAGTTACTCCAACCAGTGCGACAAGCACTGCAGCCACTCAAACCCCGGCAACAGTCACTACAAATACTCCAACCCCCGCGACAGGCACTGCAGCTACCCAAACCCTCGCGACGGGTACTACAGCTGAACCAGAGGACCAACCGTCGCTGGTATCCGTCGCCCCTGTACAGAAGAAGAAATCTTTGAAGCGGAAGTCAGGTCGTGTAGAAAAGGATGATGGAAAAGCAGGGCCATCACGAGGAGGGGAGGAGGAAGAGGAAGAACTCATAAATGAGACGGAAACCACCCGATCCTTATCCCTGAATGAGTTGCGAGATATGCGGAAATTTCGGCCGTCGTCCAGGCGAGCATATTGTTACCTGGCTGCTCCGATGCTGGGATAATGGGGCCAATAGCCTGGAATTAGAGGGGAAGGAGGCCAAACAGCTGGGATCCCTTGCTAGGGAAGCGGGTATTGACAAAGCAATTGGAAAAGGGACACAGGTCCTCAGCCTCTGGAGGCGACTGCTGTCAGGCGTAAAGGAAAGGTATCCCTTCAAGGAAGATGTTATATATCGCCTAGGCAAATGGACCACTATGGAGAGAGGTATCCAGTACCTGAGAGAACTAGGCGTGCTGGAGGTGGTTTATAGTGACCTGGATGACACCCGAACACCCAAAGATCCAGATGACGTCCAGTGCACCCGACCCATGTGGCGGAAGTTGGTACGGAGCGCACCAGCATCGTATGCCAGTTCGTTGGCAGTACTGTGCTGGAAAGAGGAAGAAGCACCAACGGTGGATGTCTTAGTTAGCAGACTTCGGGATTTTGAAGAAACTATCTCCTCCTCCCTTGTCTCGGCTGTGGAGAAGCTGTCCCGGGAGGTCCAGCAACTCAAAGAGGATATGTCCTATTCTCCACCTGTACGGACCAGTATCTCAGCCATTAGGAGTCAGCGTTTTTCTCCTCAAGAGAGAGGATATAGAAAGTACACACCACGGGGCACCCTGTGGTTTTACCTGCGTGACCACGGAGAAGACATGAGGCAGTGGGATGGAAAACCTACCTTCATCCTAGAGGCACGTGTACGTGAGTTGCAAGGAAAAACAATCACACAAGGGGGTTCTCCCAGGAAAAATGCTGCTCCAGTTGTCAGGAAAACCCTGTCTCACGACGGTCCAGTTTCCAGTGAACAGTTCCCCAGACAGAGTAGAAGGGCTGATCTTACTTTGGATTGTAATTGCAATGAAGAAATTCTTGACTCACGTTTGCAAGAAGTGAGAGATGGATACTATGACCAGAACTAGAGGAGCCCTGCCTCCAGGCAGGTGGAGGAAAGGGACAACTGGGTTTACTGGACTGTGTGGATTCGATGGCCTGGCACATCAGACCCACAGGAGTATAAGGCTCTCGTAGACACTGGTGCACAGTGTACCCTGATGCCATCAAGCTATAAAGGGGTAGAACCCATTTATATTTCTGGAGTGACAGGGGGATCCCAAGAGTTAACTGCATTGGAGGCCGAAGTGAGCCTGACCGGGAATGAGTGGCAAAAGCACCGCATTGTGACTGCCCCAGAGGCTCCGTGCATCCTTGGCATAGACTACCTCAGGAGAGGGTATTTCAAGGACCCAAAAGGGTATCGGTGGGCTTTTGGTATAGCTGCCCCGGAGACAGAGGAAATTAAACAGCTGTCCACCTTGCCTGGTCTCTCGGAGGACCCTTCTGTTGTGGGGTTGCTGAGGGTTGAAGAACAACAAGTACCAATCGCTACCACAACAGTGCACCGGCGACAATATCGCACCAACCGAGACTCTCTGATCCCCATCCATGAGCTGATTCGTCGACTGGTGGGCCAAGGAGTGATCAGCAAGACTCGCTCACCCTTTAACAGTCCCATATGGCCAGTGCGAAAGTCTAATGGAGAGTGGAGACTAACAGTAGACTATTGTGGCCTGAACGAAGTCACGCCGCCACTGAGTGCTGCCGTGCCGGACATGCTAGAACTTCAATACGAACTGGAGTCGAAGGCAGCCAAGTGGTACGCCACAATTGACATTGCTAATGCCTTCTTCTCCATCCCTTTGGCGGCAGAGTGCAGGCCACAGTTTGCTTTCACTTGGAGGGGCGTCCAGTACACCTGGAACCCACTGCCCCAGGGATGGAAACACAGCCCTACCATTTGCCATGGACTGATCCACACCGCACTGGAACAGGGTGAGGCTCCAGAACACCTGCAGTACATTGATGACATCATCGTATGGGGCAACACAGCAGAAGAAGTTTTTGAGAAAGGGAAGAAAATAATTCAAATCCTTCTGAAATCTGGTTTTGCCATAAAACAAAGTAAGGTCAAGGGACCTGCACAGGAGATCCAGTTTTTAGGAATAAAATGGCAAGATGGACGTCGTCAGATCCCAACAGATGTCATCAACAAAATAACAGCCATGTCCCCACCAACTAGCAAAAAGGAAACACAAGCTTTCTTAGGCGTTGTGGGCTTTTGGAGAATGCATATTCCAAATTACAGCCTGATTGTAAGCCCTCTCTATCACGTGACCAGGAAGAAGAACGACTTCAAATGGGACCCTGAGCAACGACAAGCCTTTGAACAAATTAAACAGGAGATAGTTCATGCAGTAGCCCTTGGGCCAGTCCGGGCAGGACAAGATGTAAAGAATGTGCTCTACACCGCAGCCGGGGAGAATGGCCCTACCTGGAGCCTCTGGCAGAAAGCACCAGGGGAGACTCGAGGTCGACCCTTAGGGTTCTGGAGTCGGGGATACAGAGGATCCGAGGCCCGCTACACTCCAACTGAGAAGGAGATATTGGCAGCATATGAAGGGGTTCGAGCTGCTTCGGAAGTGGTTGGTACTGAAGCACAGCTCCTCCTGGCACCCCGACTGCCGGTGCTGGGCTGGATGTTCAAAGGGAGGGTCCCCTCTACACATCATGCAACCGATGCTTCGTGGAGTAAGTGGGTCGTACTGATCACACAACGGGCCCGAATAGGAAACCCCCGTCGCCCAGGAATCTTGGAGGTGATCACGAACTGGCCAGAAGGCAAAGATTTTGGCATATCCCCAGAGGAGGAGGTGACACGTGCTGAAGAGGCCCCACTGTATAATAAACTACCAGAAAACGAGAAGCAATATGCCCTGTTCACTGATGGGTCCTGTCGCCTTGTGGGAAAACATCGGAGATGGAAAGCTGCTGTATGGAGTCCTATACGCCAAGTTGCCGAAACTGCTGAAGGAGAAGGTGAATCGAGCCAGTTTGCAGAGGTGAAAGCCATCCAGCTGGCCTTGGACATTGCTGAACGAGAAAAATGGCCAGTACTTTATCTCTACACTGACTCATGGATGGTGGCAAATGCCCTGTGGGGGTGGCTGCAGCAGTGGAAGCAGAACAACTGGCAGCGCAGAGGTAAACCCATCTGGGCTGCCGCATTGTGGCAAGATATTGCTGCCCGGGTAGAGAACCTGACTGTAAAAGTACGTCATGTAGATGCTCACGTGCCCAAGAGTCGGGCCACTGAGGAACATCAAAATAACCAGCAGGTGGACCAGGCTGCTAAGATTGAAGTGGCTGAGGTGGATTTGGACTGGCAACATAAGGGTGAATTATTTATAGCTCGGTGGGCCCATGATGCCTCAGGCCATCAAGGAAGAGATGCAACATATAGATGGGCACGTGATCGAGGGGTGGACTTAACCATGGACGCTATTGCACAGGTTATCCATGAATGTGAAACATGCGCTGCAATCAAGCAAGCCAAGCGAGTAAGGCCTCTTTGGTAGGAGGAAATGGTTGAAATATAAATATGGGGAGGCCTGGCAGATTGATTATATCACACTCCCACAAACCCGACACGGTAAGCGCTATGTGCTCACCATGGTGGAAGCAACCACCGGCTGGCTGGAAACATACCCTGTGCCCCATGCCACTGCCCGGAACACCATCCTGGGCCTTGAAAAGCAAGTCCTATGGCGACATGGCACCCCAGAAAGAATTGAGTCAGACAACGGGACTCACTTCCGAAACACCCTCATAGACACCTGGGCCAAAGAGCATGGCATTGAGTGGGTCTATCACATCCCCTACCATTCACCAGCCTCCGGGAAAATCGAACGATACAATGGACTGCTAAAGACTACGCTGAGAGCAATGGGTGGTGGGACATTCAAACATTGGGATACACATTTAGCAAAGGCCACCTGGTTAGTCAATACCAGGGGATCTGCCAATCGAGCTGCCCCTGCCCAATCAAGACTTTTACGTACTGTAGATGGAGATAAAGTCCCTGTCGTGCATATGAGAAATATGCTGGGGAAGACAGTCTGGGTTACTCCTGCCTCTGGCAAGGGAAAACCCATCCGTGGGATTGCTTTTGCTCAAGGACCTGGGTACACTTGGTGGGTGATGCGAAAGGATGGGCAAGTCCGGTGTGTACCTCAAGGGGATTTGATTTTGGGTGAAAATAGCCAATGAACTGAATTTTATGATGTCAATTGTTATATGATATTGTATATCATTATTTCTATGGTTGCTATCAATGGTATAGCAGTGAAAATCACCCAGATTAGTGAAGAATGAACTAACTCCGATGAAACCGAGCGAAGTGCAACGATGATAGAACTGGACAAGCGCAGCAGTACCGAAATGAGAACTGGCTTCAGGATGCAACGGCCCAACACCGCACACCATCTCTTCGGCCCTGAAAGACTGTTATAACAGATGGAGCCCAAAGTCATGGACTAAATGAACTCAATGGACATTTTAGAGGGATAGTCCATAGACCGAGGGAATGATATCCGTGCGTGCATATATATATATGTGTGTATATATAAAGAAAGATAGTGGTGGTTAATTGAAATGTATTAAAAAAAGATGTGAGACCTAAGCACGACGTAAATGGTATGGAATAAGGGGTGGATACTGTCCTGGTTTCGGCTGGGATAGGGTTAAATTTCTTCCTAGTGCTGTGTTTTGGATTTAGTATGAGGAGATTGTTGATAACACACTGATGTTTTCAGTTGTTGCTAAGTGCCCTCCTAGTCCAAGGACAGCTCCCATGCCTACTGACTGAGCTAGGTACACAAGGTGGGAGGGAACATAATCAGGACAGCCAGCCCAGCTGGCTAATGGGGTATTCCATACCATGTGACGTCATGCTCAGTATATGAGGGGTAGGCGTGATCCAGGAAGTACCGATCGCTACTTGGTTATTGGTCAGCGCGGGTGGTGAGCAATTGCATTGTGCATCACTCATTTTGTATATTTTATCATTATCATTATTATTTTCCCTTTTTTTTCCCCTGTTCTATTAAACTGTCTTTATCTCAACCCACGAGTTTTTCTCACTCTTACCCTTCCGATTCTCTCCCCGTCCCGCTGGGGGTGGGGGGAGTGAGTGAGCGGCTGCGTGGTATTCGGCTGCTGCCAGGTTAAACCACGACAGTCCTTTTTTTGGCGCCCAACGTGGGGCACGAAGGGTTGAGATAACGACACATCTGACCCGAACGGGTTAAAACAAATTTGTTATAAGCATTCATTATATCAGTTTAGTACTCGATGTTGATTTATTTGCTCTCAGAGTTTTTGGATCTGTTCTTGGACTTTTGGTATGTAGCACCTTACTGGCTGTCTATACTGCTGATTATCAGTTTGTATGTGGGGTTGGTCATCTCTGGGAAATGGATTAAGGTCATTGCTTTGCTATACTGTGTGACCTGGCTTTATGTTATGATAAAATTATGGATCACGAGCCTGTACTCAGCACTGCCATCATTCCTGTTCTTTGGGAGCTATCTTTTGGAAACTATTAATAATTACACTTCTTACGTCTTCACCTCAGAGGATGAATTTAGTGGGGAGACAGGATGGAACACTTTCTCCCACTTGTTCACCTTCCCCTCCATATCTTCAGAAACTCCTTTTTCTTCTATCCTCTTCATGAAGACGTCCACAATATTCCTTGAGAATTTTGAATATCCTTGGGATGTTCAAACAAGCATGATCATACTGCTGTGTCTCCTGAATGGGGTTCAGGCCTTGTTTAGAGTTAAGTAACTATTCAGGAATACTGTCCAGAGATCAACCCCAGCAACAGATACAGTGACTACTCAAACGCCCACGACAGGCACTGTAGCTACTTCAACCCGCACAACAACCACCGTGGCTACTTCAACCCCCACAACAAACACTATGGCTACTCAGACCCCGGCAACTGTCACTACAGTTACTCCAATCCCCGCAACAGGCACTGCAGCTACTCAAACTCCGCCAACAGTCACTGCAGTTACTCCAACCAGTGCGACAAGCACTGCAGCCACTCAAACCCCGGCAACAGTCACTACAAATACTCCAACCCCCGCGACAGGCACTGCAGCTACCCAAACCCTCGCGACGGGTACTACAGCTGAACCAGAGGACCAACCGTCGCTGGTATCCGTCGCCCCTGTACAGAAGAAGAAATCTTTGAAGCGGAAGTCAGGTCGTGTAGAAAAGGATGATGGAAAAGCAGGGCCATCACGAGGAGGGGAGGAGGAAGAGGAAGAACTCATAAATGAGACGGAAACCACCCGATCCTTATCCCTGAATGAGTTGCGAGATATGCGGAAATTTCGGCCGTCGTCCAGGCGAGCATATTGTTACCTGGCTGCTCCGATGCTGGGATAATGGGGCCAATAGCCTGGAATTAGAGGGGAAGGAGGCCAAACAGCTGGGATCCCTTGCTAGGGAAGCGGGTATTGACAAAGCAATTGGAAAAGGGACACAGGTCCTCAGCCTCTGGAGGCGACTGCTGTCAGGCGTAAAGGAAAGGTATCCCTTCAAGGAAGATGTTATATATCGCCTAGGCAAATGGACCACTATGGAGAGAGGTATCCAGTACCTGAGAGAACTAGGCGTGCTGGAGGTGGTTTATAGTGACCTGGATGACACCCGAACACCCAAAGATCCAGATGACGTCCAGTGCACCCGACCCATGTGGCGGAAGTTGGTACGGAGCGCACCAGCATCGTATGCCAGTTCGTTGGCAGTACTGTGCTGGAAAGAGGAAGAAGCACCAACGGTGGATGTCTTAGTTAGCAGACTTCGGGATTTTGAAGAAACTATCTCCTCCTCCCTTGTCTCGGCTGTGGAGAAGCTGTCCCGGGAGGTCCAGCAACTCAAAGAGGATATGTCCTATTCTCCACCTGTACGGACCAGTATCTCAGCCATTAGGAGTCAGCGTTTTTCTCCTCAAGAGAGAGGATATAGAAAGTACACACCACGGGGCACCCTGTGGTTTTACCTGCGTGACCACGGAGAAGACATGAGGCAGTGGGATGGAAAACCTACCTTCATCCTAGAGGCACGTGTACGTGAGTTGCAAGGAAAAACAATCACACAAGGGGGTTCTCCCAGGAAAAATGCTGCTCCAGTTGTCAGGAAAACCCTGTCTCACGACGGTCCAGTTTCCAGTGAACAGTTCCCCAGACAGAGTAGAAGGGCTGATCTTACTTTGGATTGTAATTGCAATGAAGAAATTCTTGACTCACGTTTGCAAGAAGTGAGAGATGGATACTATGACCAGAACTAGAGGAGCCCTGCCTCCAGGCAGGTGGAGGAAAGGGACAACTGGGTTTACTGGACTGTGTGGATTCGATGGCCTGGCACATCAGACCCACAGGAGTATAAGGCTCTCGTAGACACTGGTGCACAGTGTACCCTGATGCCATCAAGCTATAAAGGGGTAGAACCCATTTATATTTCTGGAGTGACAGGGGGATCCCAAGAGTTAACTGCATTGGAGGCCGAAGTGAGCCTGACCGGGAATGAGTGGCAAAAGCACCGCATTGTGACTGCCCCAGAGGCTCCGTGCATCCTTGGCATAGACTACCTCAGGAGAGGGTATTTCAAGGACCCAAAAGGGTATCGGTGGGCTTTTGGTATAGCTGCCCCGGAGACAGAGGAAATTAAACAGCTGTCCACCTTGCCTGGTCTCTCGGAGGACCCTTCTGTTGTGGGGTTGCTGAGGGTTGAAGAACAACAAGTACCAATCGCTACCACAACAGTGCACCGGCGACAATATCGCACCAACCGAGACTCTCTGATCCCCATCCATGAGCTGATTCGTCGACTGGTGGGCCAAGGAGTGATCAGCAAGACTCGCTCACCCTTTAACAGTCCCATATGGCCAGTGCGAAAGTCTAATGGAGAGTGGAGACTAACAGTAGACTATTGTGGCCTGAACGAAGTCACGCCGCCACTGAGTGCTGCCGTGCCGGACATGCTAGAACTTCAATACGAACTGGAGTCGAAGGCAGCCAAGTGGTACGCCACAATTGACATTGCTAATGCCTTCTTCTCCATCCCTTTGGCGGCAGAGTGCAGGCCACAGTTTGCTTTCACTTGGAGGGGCGTCCAGTACACCTGGAACCCACTGCCCCAGGGATGGAAACACAGCCCTACCATTTGCCATGGACTGATCCACACCGCACTGGAACAGGGTGAGGCTCCAGAACACCTGCAGTACATTGATGACATCATCGTATGGGGCAACACAGCAGAAGAAGTTTTTGAGAAAGGGAAGAAAATAATTCAAATCCTTCTGAAATCTGGTTTTGCCATAAAACAAAGTAAGGTCAAGGGACCTGCACAGGAGATCCAGTTTTTAGGAATAAAATGGCAAGATGGACGTCGTCAGATCCCAACAGATGTCATCAACAAAATAACAGCCATGTCCCCACCAACTAGCAAAAAGGAAACACAAGCTTTCTTAGGCGTTGTGGGCTTTTGGAGAATGCATATTCCAAATTACAGCCTGATTGTAAGCCCTCTCTATCACGTGACCAGGAAGAAGAACGACTTCAAATGGGACCCTGAGCAACGACAAGCCTTTGAACAAATTAAACAGGAGATAGTTCATGCAGTAGCCCTTGGGCCAGTCCGGGCAGGACAAGATGTAAAGAATGTGCTCTACACCGCAGCCGGGGAGAATGGCCCTACCTGGAGCCTCTGGCAGAAAGCACCAGGGGAGACTCGAGGTCGACCCTTAGGGTTCTGGAGTCGGGGATACAGAGGATCCGAGGCCCGCTACACTCCAACTGAGAAGGAGATATTGGCAGCATATGAAGGGGTTCGAGCTGCTTCGGAAGTGGTTGGTACTGAAGCACAGCTCCTCCTGGCACCCCGACTGCCGGTGCTGGGCTGGATGTTCAAAGGGAGGGTCCCCTCTACACATCATGCAACCGATGCTTCGTGGAGTAAGTGGGTCGTACTGATCACACAACGGGCCCGAATAGGAAACCCCCGTCGCCCAGGAATCTTGGAGGTGATCACGAACTGGCCAGAAGGCAAAGATTTTGGCATATCCCCAGAGGAGGAGGTGACACGTGCTGAAGAGGCCCCACTGTATAATAAACTACCAGAAAACGAGAAGCAATATGCCCTGTTCACTGATGGGTCCTGTCGCCTTGTGGGAAAACATCGGAGATGGAAAGCTGCTGTATGGAGTCCTATACGCCAAGTTGCCGAAACTGCTGAAGGAGAAGGTGAATCGAGCCAGTTTGCAGAGGTGAAAGCCATCCAGCTGGCCTTGGACATTGCTGAACGAGAAAAATGGCCAGTACTTTATCTCTACACTGACTCATGGATGGTGGCAAATGCCCTGTGGGGGTGGCTGCAGCAGTGGAAGCAGAACAACTGGCAGCGCAGAGGTAAACCCATCTGGGCTGCCGCATTGTGGCAAGATATTGCTGCCCGGGTAGAGAACCTGACTGTAAAAGTACGTCATGTAGATGCTCACGTGCCCAAGAGTCGGGCCACTGAGGAACATCAAAATAACCAGCAGGTGGACCAGGCTGCTAAGATTGAAGTGGCTGAGGTGGATTTGGACTGGCAACATAAGGGTGAATTATTTATAGCTCGGTGGGCCCATGATGCCTCAGGCCATCAAGGAAGAGATGCAACATATAGATGGGCACGTGATCGAGGGGTGGACTTAACCATGGACGCTATTGCACAGGTTATCCATGAATGTGAAACATGCGCTGCAATCAAGCAAGCCAAGCGAGTAAGGCCTCTTTGGTAGGAGGAAATGGTTGAAATATAAATATGGGGAGGCCTGGCAGATTGATTATATCACACTCCCACAAACCCGACACGGTAAGCGCTATGTGCTCACCATGGTGGAAGCAACCACCGGCTGGCTGGAAACATACCCTGTGCCCCATGCCACCGCCCGGAACACCATCCTGGGCCTTGAAAAGCAAGTCCTATGGCGACATGGCACCCCAGAAAGAATTGAGTCAGACAACGGGACTCACTTCCGAAACACCCTCATAGACACCTGGGCCAAAGAGCATGGCATTGAGTGGGTCTATCACATCCCCTACCATTCACCAGCCTCCGGGAAAATCGAACGATACAATGGACTGCTAAAGACTACGCTGAGAGCAATGGGTGGTGGGACATTCAAACATTGGGATACACATTTAGCAAAGGCCACCTGGTTAGTCAATACCAGGGGATCTGCCAATCGAGCTGCCCCTGCCCAATCAAGACTTTTACGTACTGTAGATGGAGATAAAGTCCCTGTCGTGCATATGAGAAATATGCTGGGGAAGACAGTCTGGGTTACTCCTGCCTCTGGCAAGGGAAAACCCATCCGTGGGATTGCTTTTGCTCAAGGACCTGGGTACACTTGGTGGGTGATGCGAAAGGATGGGCAAGTCCGGTGTGTACCTCAAGGGGATTTGATTTTGGGTGAAAATAGCCAATGAACTGAATTTTATGATGTCAATTGTTATATGATATTGTATATCATTATTTCTATGGTTGCTATCAATGGTATAGCAGTGAAAATCACCCAGATTAGTGAAGAATGAACTAACTCCGATGAAACCGAGCGAAGTGCAACGATGATAGAACTGGACAAGCGCAGCAGTACCGAAATGAGAACTGGCTTCAGGATGCAACGGCCCAACACCGCACACCATCTCTTCGGCCCTGAAAGACTGTTATAACAGATGGAGCCCAAAGTCATGGACTAAATGAACTCAATGGACATTTTAGAGGGATAGTCCATAGACCGAGGGAATGATATCCGTGCGTGCATATATATATATGTGTGTATATATAAAGAAAGATAGTGGTGGTTAATTGAAATGTATTAAAAAAAGATGTGAGACCTAAGCACGACGTAAATGGTATGGAATAAGGGGTGGATACTGTCCTGGTTTCGGCTGGGATAGGGTTAAATTTCTTCCTAGTGCTGTGTTTTGGATTTAGTATGAGGAGATTGTTGATAACACACTGATGTTTTCAGTTGTTGCTAAGTGCCCTCCTAGTCCAAGGACAGCTCCCATGCCTACTGACTGAGCTAGGTACACAAGGTGGGAGGGAACATAATCAGGACAGCCAGCCCAGCTGGCTAATGGGGTATTCCATACCATGTGACGTCATGCTCAGTATATGAGGGGTAGGCGTGATCCAGGAAGTACCGATCGCTACTTGGTTATTGGTCAGCGCGGGTGGTGAGCAATTGCATTGTGCATCACTCATTTTGTATATTTTATCATTATCATTATTATTTTCCCTTTTTTTTCCCCTGTTCTATTAAACTGTCTTTATCTCAACCCACGAGTTTTTCTCACTCTTACCCTTCCGATTCTCTCCCCGTCCCGCTGGGGGTGGGGGGAGTGAGTGAGCGGCTGCGTGGTATTCGGCTGCTGCCAGGTTAAACCACGACAGCTAGAAATACAATAGCTTCATTTCTGCATCCTTTTTATCACAAAGAATGTGATCATTGTTCAAACCTTCCAGGTGCATGGATAGAACTCACTTCTGGAAAAGCTCTTTATGAGCTATCTTGGAACCTCCTTGCACTTCACCTTGTCCTGTGGAGATGGTGTTTGTTTTGGTAGCAAAGCAGTAATTCAATGACCACCAAATATATATATTTGACAATTCAGCTATCATTAGCTGACCTTTTCAGATTCAAACCAGCTGTATTGGCTCTGGCTGAGATGGAGTTAATTTTCCCCATAGGAGCCCTCATGCTGTGCTTTGTATTGATAGCTAGAAAGGTGTTGGTAACATACCAGTGTTTTTGATACTGCTGAGCAGTGCTCCAACAGCAAGGCTGTCTCTGCAACATTCCCCCCATTCACCTCCAAAAGCCAGTAGGCTGGCGATGGGCAAGAGGTTGGGAGGGGACATAGCCAGGACAGCTGGCCCAAAGTGACCAAAGGGGTATTCCATACCATATAATGTCTGCTAGGAAATAAAAGCTAAGAGAAAGGAGGAGGAGAGGGAGCATTTGTTATTACGACATTTGTCTTCCAGAGCAACCGCTACGTGTACTGAAGACCTACTTCCCAGGAAGTGGCTGGACATCACCTGCTGATGGGAAGTAGAAAATAAATCTTTTTTTTCCCTTTGCTTCTGCGTGTGGCCTTTCTGTCAACCTGCCACACCACCCTAAGCTACCTCTTTTACAAAATTTGCTTTAGAATCACAGAATCATAGAATCATAGAATCATTAAGGTTGGAAAAGACCTTTAAGGTCATCAAGTCCAACCGTCAACACAACATACCATGCCCACTACACCATGTCCCTAAGGGCCTCATCTACACATCTTTTAAATACTCCAGGGATGGTGACTCAACCACTTCCCTGGGCAGCCTCTTCCAAGGCCTGACCACTCTTTCAGTAAAGAAATTTCTTCTAATGTCCAATCTAAACCTCCCTTGGCACAACTTGAGGCCATTTTCTCTCGTCCTATCACTAGATACTTGGGAGAAGAGACCAACACCCACTTCGCTACAACGTCCTTTCAGGTAGTTGTAGAGCGCGATGAGGTCTCCCCTCAGTCTCCTCTTCTCCAGACTAAACAACCCCAGTTCCCTCAGCCACTCCTCATAAGACTTGTGCTCCAGGCCCTTCACCAGCTTCGTTGCCCTTCTCTGGACACGCTCCAGCACCTCCATGTCCTTCTTGTAGTGAGGGGCCCAAAACTGAACACAGTATTCGAGGTGTGACCTCACCAGTGCCGAGTACAGGGGCACGATCACCTCCTTACTCCTGCTGGCCACACTATTTCTGATACAGGCCAGGATGCCATTGGCCTTCTTGGCCACCTGAGCACACTGCCGGCTCATGTTCAGCCGGCTGTCGACCAGCACTCCCAGGTCCTTTTCCTCTGGGCAGCTTTCCAGCCACTCTTCCCCAAGCCTGTAGCGTTGCCTGGGGTTGTTGTGGCTGAAGTGCAGGACCCGGCACTTGGCCTTGTTGAACCTCATACAGTTGGCCTCAGCCCGTCGATCCAGGCTGTCCAGGTCCCTCTGCAGAGCCTTCCTACCCTCGAGCAGATCAACACTCCCACCCAACTTGGTGTCGTCTGCAAACTTACTGAGGGTGCACTCGATCCCCTCATCCAGATCGTTGATAAAGATATTGAACAGGACTGGCCCCAGTACTGAGCCCTGGGGAACACCGCTCGTGACCAGCCGCCAACTGGATTTAACTCCGTTGACCACAACTCTCTGCACTCAGCCATCCAGCCAGTTTTTTACCCAGCGAAGAGTGCACCTGTCTAGGCCGTGAGCCGCCAGCTTCTCTAGGAGAATGCTGTGGGAGACAGTGTCAAAGGCTTTACTGAAGTCCAGGTAGACCACATCCACAGCCTTTCCCTCATCCACTAGGCAGGTCACCTGGTCATAGAAGGAGATCAGGTTGGTCAAGCAGGACATACAACAATCAACATAGGGCCAACTTCAAAGTCAGATAAAAACTTGGGTCAGATTGGTAGAGGATTTTTTTTTTTAATCTTGGCTATAAAATTTCCATAAGGATAACCTCTGATGGACGGAGGAGAAGTGATGGATGAAATTTTAAGAACTGTGTTCTTAAAATTTCTTTCTTCTAATGATCATCTACCTCCCTGAAAACTTTCCAGGAAATTATAAAAATGTATTTATTTACTATTTAATTAGGTCAAACTTTGTGGAAAAAAAATGAACAAACATCCTAAAATGTCCCATTTCATTTGAAAAATAACCCAAATCTAAAGCATAACAATATTCAGATGTGATGTAATCATTGATTTTTAAAAAAAATCCTACATTATCTTGATATTGTTTTGGAATATGTCAATGTTGGGGGTGAAATCAATAGCCTAGCGCAAGTGCATCTACACCAATGCATGCAGCATGGGCAACAACCAGAAGGAGCTGGAAGCCATTGTGCAGTGCGATAGCTATGACTTAGTCGCCATCACAGAAACATGGTGGGATGACTCTCATGACTGGAGTGCTGCAATTGATGGCTATAAGCACTTCAGAGGGGACAGGCAAGGAAGGAGAGTTGGTGGGGTGGCTCTGTATGTTAGGGAGTGTTTCGATTGTCTAGAGCTCAACGACTTTGATGATAAGGTCGACTGCTTATGGGTAGGGATGAGGGGGAGGGCCAACAAGGCAGATATCCTGCTGGGAGTCTGTTATATACCACCTAACCAGGATGAAGAGGCAGATGAAACATTCTACAAATGGCTGGCAGAAGTCTCACAATCGCTAGCCCTTGTTCTCATGGGGGACTTCAACTTACCGGACGTCTGCTGGAAATGCAAGACAGCAGAGAGGAAACAGTCTAGGAGGTTCCTGGAGCGTGTGGAAGATAACTTCCTGGCACAGCTGGTAAGTGAACCTACCAGGGGAGGTGCCTCGCTTGACCTGCTGTTCACAAACAGAGAAGGACTGGTGGGAGATGTGGTGGTTGGAGGCCGGCTTGGGCTTAGGGACCATGAAATGATAGAATTCTCGATTCTTAGTGAAGTAAGGAGGGGGGTCAGCAAAACCACTACCATGAACTTCGGGAGGGCAGACTTTGGTCTGTTCAGGACGCTGGTTGAGAGAGTTCCTTCGGAGACAGTCCTGAAGGGCAACGGGGTCCAGGAAGGCTGGACATTCTTCAAGAAGGAAGTCTTAAAGGTGCAGGAGCAGGCTGTCCCCATGTGTCATAAGAAGAACGGGCGGGGAAGACGACGGGACTGGCTGAACGGGGAGCTCTGGCTGGGACTCAGGAAAAAAAGGAGAGTTTACCACTTTTGGAAGAAGGGGCAGGCAACTCAGGGGCAGGAAGAAGAGTACAGGGATCCCATTAGGTCATGCAGAGAGAAAATTAGAAAAGCAAAAGCCCACCTAGAACTCAATCTGGTCACTGTCATAATAGATAACAAAAAATGATTTTACAAATATATTAACAATAAAAAGAGAGACCAGGAGATTCCCCATCCTTTATTGGATGCAGAGGGGAACATTGCCACGGAGGATGAGGAAAAGGCTGAGGTACTTGATGCCTTCTTTGCCTCAGTCTTTAATAATCAGAGCAGTTATCCTTAGGGTATTCAGCCCCCTGAGCTGGAAGATGGGGGCGGAGAGCAGAATAAACCCACCATAATCCAAGAGGAAGCAGTTAATGACCTGCTACGCCACCTGGACACTCAGCTCACGAGTCTACGGGGCCAGATGGGATCCACCCAAGGGTACTGAGGGAGCTGGCAGAGGAGCTTGCCAAGACACTCTCCATCATTTACCAGCAGTCCTGGTTAACAGGGGAGGTCGCGGATGACTGGAGGCTTGCCAATGTGACGCCCATCTACAAGAAGGGCCGGAAGGAAGATCCGGGGAACTACAGGTCTGTCAGCCTGACCTTGGTACTGGGGAAGATTATGGAGCAGTTCATTTTGAGGGCACTCACAAGCCATGTGCAGGACAACCAGGGGATCAGGTCCAGCCAGCACGGGTTCATGGAAGGCAGGTCCTGCTTGACTAACCTGATCTCCTTATGTGAGCAGGTGACCCGCCTAGTAGATGAGGGAAAGGCTGTGGATGTGATCTACCTGGACTTCAGTAAAGCCTTTGACACTGTCTCCCACAGCATTCTCCTAGAGAAGCTGGCGGCTCACGGCTTAGACAGGTGCACTCTTCGCTGGGTAAAAAACTGGCTGGATGGCTGAGTGCAGAGAGTTGTGGTGAACGGAGTTAAATCCAGTTGGCGGCCGGTCACAAGTGGTGTTCCGCAGGGCTCAGTATTGGAGTCAGTCTTTTTTAATATCTGTATCAATGATCTGGATGAGGGGATCAAGTGCACCCTCAGTAATTTTGCAGATAACACCAAGTTGGGTGGGAGTGTTGATCTGCTCGAGGGTAGGAAGGTTCTCCAGAGGGACCTGGAGAGGCTGGATCGATGGGCTGAGGCCAATTGTATGAGGTTCAACAAGGCCAAGTGCCGGGTCCTGCACTTCAGCCACAACAACCCCAGGCAACGCTACAGGCTTGGGGAAGAGTGGCTGGAATGCTGCCTGTCAGAAGGACCTGGGGGTGTTGGTCCACAGCCGGCTGAACATGAGCCAGCAGTGTGCCCAGCTGGCCAAGAAGGCCAATGGCATCCTGGCCTGTATCAGAAATAGTGTGGCCAGCAGGAGTAGGGAAGTGATCATGCCCCTGTACTCAGCACTGGTGAGGCGAGTATATATATACTTTTGGGCCTCTCACTACAAGAAGGACATTGAGGTGGTGGAGCGTGTCCAGAGAAGGGCAACAAAGCTGGTGAAGGGTCTGGTGAAGTCTTATGAGGAGCAGCTGAGGGAACTGGGGTTGTTTAGTCTGGAGAAGAGGAGGCTGAGGGGAGACCTCATTGCGCTCTACAACTACCTGAAAGGACGTTGTAGCGAAGTGGGTGTTGGTCTCTTCTTCCAAGTAACTAGCTATAGGACGAGAGGAAATGGCCTCAAGTTGCACCAAGGGAGGTTTAGATTGGATATTAGGAAAAATTTCTTTACTGAAAGAGTGGTCAAGCCTTGGAAGAGGCTGCCCAGGGAAGTGGTGGAGTCACCATCCCTGGAAGTATTTAAAATACGTGTAGATGAGGTGCTTAGGGACGTCGTTTAGTGGGCATGGTGGTTTTGGGTTGACTCGATGATCTTGGAGGTCTTTTCCAACCTTAATGATTCTATGATTCTATGAATAAGTTTTTTTAGAAAATCATACATTGTCCTATTTTCATATTGGAATAAACAATTTTAGGATAGATTGAATTAATTTACAATCGACTTTTATACATATAAATAAATATGTTTATCTTTCATATAATATTAGTATATTTTTATAAATATTATAAATACTTTTTAACCTTTATGAGTAAGCAGTATGGTAAAGGAAAAGAAGAAAAAAGAAATTTAGTCTTTTCAGTGTTTCTGCTTTTTTTTTCCTTTTTTTTTATTTCATTTTTTCCTCTGTTAATAAACTGCCTCCATTAAAATCTACGTTAAAATTCCCAATAAAGCTGGTGGGTTCAGAATTTCATTCTTGAATGTTTATGATGTTGTATTTCTAATGATTATCTGTAAAAGGTATGCTACCCAGAACGAAAAAAGAAAAAAATAAGCCCTGGTGAACGAGTATGATCTGAGTTTGCTGCAGTGGAAAAAATAAATTCACAGACAGTAACAGCACCGGAAATCTTTGAAAAAAGCCCCTAAGTAAGTTAACCTTTTCTTGGCAGCAACTGGAAGTTTCTATTTTAGCAAATCTCTCCAATGCATGGTCCATATACTTGAAAATCTAACTAGAAATTCAGCTTTCAATGTCGGCTTATATTCTTACATCTGAAACTAATTGTGGTCAACTACAGTTCCCATACCATCAATCTGTTATGGTCCCCTTGTAAATGAATTGTAGTTCCATTTATAGTAAAAACTTGGGAAAATTGTGTGGAAACAACAAGGAAAATTGTGATGTTTTATAGGTGTCAACATTCTGGATGAAATCCAGAGTGCAAATAATAGTGGCTGAAATTCCACTGTACTTGCTTGTCTGCTTTAATGTCTGACAGGTATTTAAATCCCAATATTCCTTCATTTGTAGAAAGCTTTTCTCAGTCTTGGCACTATTCTAAGCTGTACAGCTTGTGCTTGATTACAAAAGTTAAATTCTACCATTTAGCCAACACCCAAAGTAGACATAATTTCTCCCTATGCTTTGGGATTCCCAGAGGAAGACCTTACATTACATCATCTCATTGAAGTAGGAAAAGCTATAGATATGAACAAAAAGATCTATTTCTAAATTTTCTAAGCAAGATACTTTAATTAAATTTTACCCATGTGCCTTCTGAGTGAGAAACTACATACACATTTAGTTCTGCTCTGCACAAATGATTAGAGATGGCGACTGCACGGAGCTCATAACAAATGGATACCAAAATAGTACATCGGACTTTTTTTTTAAGTCTGAAGGACAGAATTAAAAGTTTATGTGTAAAATAATCAAAAGTCTTGATCATTAAATCAACCTAAGTTCTAAAAGAACTTTGAAAAAGTATTTGAAAAGACATTATTAGCACTTACTAGCTTTTTCATAGGGATGGTTCTTCAAAGCTTTTTTTTTTTTTTTTATTTAACTGTTGTTTGTTTTAGGTTTCATTCCATGTGTAAATTTTGTACATGTTAAAGAGCTCAGACTTTTTTTTCTTTCTTTTATTTTTTTTTTTTTTTTTGTGAGGTAGTTAGCAGTTTCTAACTTAGCTCTATGACCAGCCATATGGACTAAATAGCACTGTAAGGGAATCATCATATACCAGTTTCTCATCAGCCCCAAAAAACCATTCATTTGTGAAAAACGCGCAAGCAGACATGAATAATATCAAAGTGTCTTCTGGACATTTCTTGCGGAAGCTAAAGGGAGACAATGTAGCTGTAGACTTTTTTAATGGTTGACAATCTCATGATGTCTGGTCATCAAATAAGCATAAGCGAAAACATTAAAAATCATCAAAATAATACCTTTCCAGCTGTCCATAAAATGGCAGAAAACACTGTGCAATATTGTAAACAAACAAAAAAACCCAAACAGTACATTTTCTATCAGAAAGGTCTTTGTAAATGCTTTAGGAGCACATGTAAATGATGTTCAGTTTGCATTTAAAATTATACCACATATCTGCAAACAACTTTCTATCAGAAAAGAAAGGGCTTTATTTACATAAATACCCAAATTAAATATTTTTAAACACTAAGAAGTATTTGTTAAAAGGACTTTATGAAGTGTATTTTTTGATTAAGAAAATCTAATGAATTTATAAAACCAGGAACCAAAAAGTCATTTTGACTTACTTTGTATTGTTGAGGGTTTTTTTAATTTCCAGGTTGGACAGAGATATTGCTTGTGATCACTCTTCCTTTGTGTTTAATGTGGTTAATCATCTTATGTAAGCCTTTTTACTGGTTACAACAAAAAAGATCATATCAATGATGTTTTCCTACTACTCAGTTCTTATTGTTATTGAGAGACTGTAATCCAGTAAGTTGGTTTCTTACCTTAATTTACAAAAAATAGTCTCTAAGTATGTATAGAAGCCCTGGGAGCGAAATCTATATTTCTCTTAGTAATGTATCTCTTAAGATTGTATTCTCCAAAGTCTAAGAATCTAGCTCTTACTTTTCTATGAAGCTGTCATTATGGTTTTGTTGTAATTACTGTCTGTTATTATTGTCTTTACCTCCTGCTATAGAATGCACAGTTATGAAAAACCTTTCTATGTTAATTTTTTTTGAGAAAAAAAAAATTGTTTGAAAAGCCATTTCGGCCTTAATTATTTAGTTGCTATGGAGGCTTACTGGTTTATTCAGTGTTGTAAAATATGCCACCTCAACCATTTTGCTGTTATACAGATATATACTTGCTAAACAATAGCATTTATATGACGATTTAATGAAGGCAGTAACAGTTCATATTCCACTTCAAGGCAAAAAAAAAGATCTTATCTAATTCTCTAATTATATCTAATAATGAATTACACCTCATGAACTAATGGGCAACTAATCTTACAGATATTTTCACAGTGCATTCATAGTAAATAATTCTTGGCTGTAGACAGAGGAAATTCTGTCAGCATTGGAAAAAATATACATACATGGCATAAGGGCTTTCTGATATATTTATTCACAATAACTCAGAATAATAGAAAAGTTTGTTGGACTTTGGAGGAGCTGATCTGAGTGCTAGGTTATTCAGCCTTGGCTTTGTCTAGCCAGCTTCTGAAAAATGTCCAAGGATGGAGACTTTATATAATCTCTGGCCAGTCTGTTCCAGTGCTTCATTACTCTCCAGGTTTTTTGTTTTGTTTTGTTTTGTTTTTTTAATGCACAGTCTGAACTTCCCAAGCCACAATTTATGGCTGCATGCCCTTGTTATATCATCTACCACAAATTCCCATGAAAATCTGCACTGAAAATGAGTTTCAGTTTTGGAATACACAAGTAACACTTGAATGGGCAAACACAAAAGAAGAATTAGCCTTTTTCTTTGCACACAATTTTTTTTATAACTGTGAGGTGGAATTGCTTGTAGCTGTCTGTGTCAACAAGAAGATTTTGAAAGTACAAGTGCAGTAACAGTAGGGTTTTAGAATCACATTTCTACCTCTCAGGAGTTCCCCTTCTACAAGAAGTAAAAGTCAGACCATCCTCAGCAAGTTCCTTGCTTGTAAAAACAGTTGAGAAATTCATGCTACGGTGAGATGATCAGTCATTAGTATGCACCTGCTGGCATTGCCCTGGTAATTCATTACAGCAAGTTATCATCAAAATCATAGTATGTTGATTACACATTAACTTTCATACATTACCAGTGGACTAGTGAATTGATGATATATTACTGTAGTACATCAGAAAAATGCCAATTGTAGAATATAAGAGATAAAGTTTGCTTGTTTGTTTGTTTTTGTCAAAACAAGATAAATTAATGACAGAGAATGACACTAGCACAAGCATTATGCTTTCAACATCCTTCATCACTGAAGAATGGATATTGGACATAAAATTGAATATAAGCCAGCAATTGTGTGCTTGCAGTCCAGAAAACCAATCATATCATGGGCTGCATCCAAAGAAGCATGACCAGCAGGTAGAGGGAGGTGATTCTGCCCCTCTACTCCATTCTGGTGAGACCCCACCTGGAATACTGCATTCAGGTCTGGGGTCCCCAGCACAAGAAAGACATGGACCCATTAGAGTGTGTCCAGGGGAGGGCCACAGAAATGGTAAGAGGACTGGAACACCTCTCCTATGAGAAAAGGCTGAGAGAGTTGGGGTTGTTCAGCCTAGAGAAGAGGAGGCTCCAGGAAGACCTTATTACAGCCTTTCAATATAGAGGGGGTTTATAAGAAAGATGGAGAGAGACTTTTACCAAGGCCTGTAGTGACAGGCTAAGGGGTAACAGTTTTAAACTGAGAGAGAGTAGATTTAGATTGGACATAAGGAAGAAAGAGGCTGGTGAGACACAGGACCAGGTTGCCCAGAGAAGTTGTGGATGCCCTATTCCTGGAAGTGTTTAAGGTCAGGTTGGATGGGGTTTTGAGTAACTAGTCAAAGATGTCCCTGAAGGGGGATTGGACTAGATGATCTTTAAAGGTCCCTTCCAACCCAAACCATTCTATGATTCTATGATCATTAACTAACTGTTGCGGCAAACTGAGAAGAGGACACACTGAATTATAGAGTCTAATGAAAAACCTAGTCTTAAACTTTCCACGTTTACCTTCTGTCCTGGATTCAGCTGGGATAGAGTTAATTTTCTTTCTAGTAGCTGGGATAGTGCTGTGGTTTTGATTTAGTATGAGAGTAATGTTGATAACACACTGATGTTTTAGTTACTGTTGAGCAGTGCTTACACAGAGTCAAGGCTTTTCCTGCTTCTCACACCACCCCACCAGCGAGTAGGATGGGAGCGCACAAGAAGTTGGCAAGGAACACATCTGGGACAGCTGACCCCAACTGACCAAAGGGATATTCCATACCATATGACTTCATGCTCAGTATATAAACTAGGGGAAAAGCTGGCCCAGGATCCGCTGCTCGGGAATTGCCTGGGCATCGTTCAGTGAGTGGTGAACAACTGCATTATGCATCATTTGTTTTGTATATTCTTTTATCATTATTATTATTTTCCCTTTCTTTTCTGTCCTGTTAAATTGTCATTATCTCAACCCACGGGTTTTACCTTTTTTTTTCTATTCTCTCCCCCGTCCCATCTGTGTGGTGTTTAGCTGCCTGCTGGGTTAAACCACGACACCTTCCAAATGTATTTGTGTCATTAGTAACATATTGCGTTTGTGGTTTTTTGTTTGGTTTTTTTAGACATTTATAGTCAAGAGGGTATATTATTGAAAATATAAGTTAAACCAGAATTTTTAAAATCAGGTAGATTTTCTGCTATTAACCACAATCTGAATCCATTAAATAAGTGTGTTTAGCCATAATGTAGAGTCAATTACGAATCTGAAATATAGAAAGTGAAAGACATGAAAAAAATATTTAATTCTGAAACATGAAACAATTGGAAGACAATCCAATATTCATTCCACTCTCCAGTCAGAAATATTTTATTTCTTAAGGTTTTGAGAAATGTCTTAGTAATTTGAAATAAGTAAGAATTTTTTTTTTTACAAATCTAAGTGAATATGAAATTTTATAATATATACTTCTAGCTTTTAATTTTAACAGCATAATGTCACATGATGAAACACTCCCTCTGGTTTTACACTTCTCTAATAACCTCTCTTTTCCTCAGATATCAATAAATTAGTCATGTGAAGAAATCACCTAAGTCAACCAAAGTAAGACTGAATTGATACTTTTGGGGAAATTCAAGGTCCATTTTATTATGTTTTACTTTGCAATTATTATGACCAAAACTTTGTTTATGGGCAAAGAAGCATGCTATAGAGTATTTGGTTTATGTTGCAAGGTAGTGGTAGTGGTGGGGGCTGTAAGAGTGGCTTCTGTGAGAAGAGATCAGGAGCTGCCCCTGTGTCAAAGAGAGCCAGTTTTGGCTGGCTCCAAAATGGGCCCACTGCTGGCCAAAGCTGAGCCCATCAGTGATGCTGGTGGCACCTCTGTGATAACACGTTTAAGAAAGGGTAGAAAAATGCTGCTTGCTTATGAAAACCTCAACTAAGTAATTCATGCCACTGTGATATGATCAGTCATTAGGAAAAAAAGCCAAAACAAAACATGACAAAATAAAAAAAAAAGACAATTCCCACATGCATTCAAAAACAGGGAACAGGGTTTGCTCCTATAAAAATCATATAGTGAATTTGTATTGGATTTAAGGGGCAAGTTTTTGGTAACTAGGAGTCTGCAGGGGTGGCCTCTGTGAGAAAAGACCAGGAGGACCAACGTCAGTCCACATATCCACACAGCAGCCCGAGGAGGACCCCACACCATAGCAGGTGGACATGTCCTGAAGGAAGCTGCCGCCTGAGGAGAGCCCACGCTGGAGCAGGCTCATAGCAGGAACTGCAGCCTGTGGAGAGGAGCCCATGCAGGAGCAAATGGTCTGGCATTCTGACCATTTCTTAAGGACTGCACCCCATGGAAAGAACACATGCTGGAGCAGTTCATGAAGATCTGCAGCCTGTGGGAAGGACCTATGTTGAAGAAGGTCATGAAGGACTGTATCCCGTGGCAGGGACCCAATGCTGGAGCAGGGGAACAGTGTGAGGAGGAAGGAGCAGCAGAGATGAAGTGTTATGAACTGACCACAACCCCCATTCCCCATCCCCTTGTGCCGCCCAGGGAGCAGGAGATAGAAGTCATCTATAGATAGAAGAGTCACGAGTGAAGTTGAGCCTGAGAAGAAGAGGGTTGCAGTGAAGGCGGTTTTAGGTTTTTTTATATTTGTCACTATTCTACTCTTTTATTGACAATAAATTAAATTCATTTCCCCAAGTAGAGTCTGTCTTGCCTATGACAGTAATTGGTAAGTGATCCCCCTGTCCTTATCTCGACCCATGACTTTTTCATCACTGCAAGTCTAAAACATAACAATAAGGAAAGTCAGTAGGAAAATGAACAATTAAAATTCATTAAAATTCAGTATTGGAAAATTGAAGTGAGGTTAAGAAGATATTGGCAAGGACATATTTTCTGTGTAGAGGCCCATTTACATGTATTTCTTGTATAAATATCTCAATATTTAAGATTGAGTACTCTTCAGAACAAAACCAAAGAAGAATAAAGAGGACAAAAAAAAAATAGTTTGCATATCTTCTGGCAAAAGATACTCATCAAATCTAACAGGTTTTGAAGAATAGATGGAGCGTGAATGTGGTTCCTAACACTGTCAGGAAAACTTCAGAAATATCAATATTTTTAGAATATTTTAGAAATATTTAGAAATATTTGCCTTTTAACAGCAAATATACTTTTTTTTCTGTGGGCACTCACTGCTTTTCTGGGCAAAACATTTTCTGATGCACTGAAACATCAGTCTCCTCCATACCCAAGCATGCATGTTTATGCCAAAAGAGCAAAAACCTATGTCGTACAAAAATGAGGACAGAAACTTACTTAAATCTTTCTGCAGTTTCTGAACGAGGTGCAGGAAGGATCAAGAAGTCTGAGCAGGTTATACAGGATGCTGAAGACTTGTCCTGCCAGGTAGCAAGCATTGTGTCAGCATTTCTCCCCCATGACAGAACATCACACATTGATATGTTCAATACTTTATGTCACTTTCTCCATCAGCAGGAAAATAAAAAGAAAATTCATTCCTAGCTCCCACTTCAGCTTTAATGTATGAAAATCTTTGTTTCTAATTATCTTGGTTTTGCAGACACAAGTATTACATGGAGAACCACTCAATGGCCTCTTTAAAGCCAATTACACAGTTCCCATTCTTCAGTGAGACTAAGGCTTCATCTGAAATTGAGAACAATTCAGATGAATTATTTATAAAGGATATTCCTCTATAAAAAGTCACAGAATAGGGGAATGATTCTATATATTAACTTCAAGGAACCCTAACCAGTTGAAAGGACAGCTATTTATTAAACATTAATTCTGGTTAATGAAGTAGTTTGTTTGTATCTAAAAACCAAAACAGTTGTTAAAATAGACTTTAAATTGCACGAGACTTCAGTAACAGATAATGCTTCCTAAGAAATCTAGAAAGAAAACTGAGGTGATTTAATAGATAGTTTTACAAGCTCAGTTGTTTTGACTGAAGTCCACCCAGATTTAATTTCCTTTCTTTAATAAAAGTGTTTGGAAAATGTAGAATAAGGTTTGGAAAAACGTAGAATAATTACAGTGTCATCATTCTTATGAAACGTCTTAGACATTTAGTATTGAAAAAATCAGTCTGATGCCCCATTATGAAATCAAACTTTAGTTACAGAAAATCAATAAGCTTGCATAAAAAACTTGAAGGAACTCCCTAAGAAAGGGTTGAGTTTGTTTAAGCTCTAATTAAACCATTTGTGTTTTCTTGGGGATTACATTCAGGAACAAATTAACTGAAACTAAAATGAACCCAGCCAGGCATACTGCAATACAGTGCAATTTCTTTAACAAAATGAGTATTTTTCAAAAACACTCGCAGTTGAAAATGGCAATGTTAGAGTACTTATGTTAAAATCATAAGGTTTTAGCTTTTTTTTTTCTTTGCAATATTCCATATGAATAACAACATTTTGCTACAGAACTTATAATTCTTCTCTCATTTTATACTAAATAAGGTGCGAGTTGTGTCGTTACTTGCTATGTCACTTTGCTATTCAATTAACTTGTAGCCTCTCTTCCCATGTTGGAAGCCACTACATGTCACTGCATGTCTACTACACTCTTGGTGAATGCATTGGACCTCTGTTATGAAGAACCAAGTTGAAGAGGTCTTGGTGACAGTCTGGAGTTTTCAGAAGGCTGATGCATTTAAACCAAGTAAGTAGTAATCAACAAATCTTCTATGAATAAGAAATGCAGAATTACACTTGTAATGTGGTACTGTAAATTAAAATTACTATGGTCCAAAGCTGAGACCGTATTGTTTTAAGCCACTAACAGGAAAACTGCAGCAAGATTTTTGCACAAAGATTAAAGAAGGTTTCTTCTTCTATGCTATGTGTATTCCTTTTTACAAAAAGCCTCTCAACATAATAGTATAAAGATTGTACAATTGAAGAATGCATGATACGATCTATATTTACGTGAATTCAAGATTCAACTTTTAACTTCTAAGTAGATCTATGAAAAATGTGAAGCAAATAAGTTCATTCGTTTTAAACTCACGTGACAGAAATCTCGTAACTCATCAGGTGAATTTATTATTTTTAGAACTGTTTAGCTGCTTAATTTATAAAGTCCCATGCTGCACCTGAGCTTATACAAATTTACTTTGTTATGATAAGATAAAATACCTTAGAATTTTTTATGTTTTTCTTCTGCCTTAGTTTTCTAGACATTGGTCTACATTTTAGATAGTCAACAACAATTACACAGAGACAATCTATAGCAGTTTGCTGTCTGAGACCACATTGTTCTTCAATCTCCTTCAACTCTTCAATATTAAGAAAAGCTTTTCTGGCCTTTTTCAATTGCAGATTTTGTTATCCCACGAGGTAGCACTATCCCTCTGATCCAGATAGGCAGAACGTTATGAATGACCTGTCAACATGTGTATCCTCATAACCTTGGTTTTTGTTTGTTTATGCTCTTCAGTCGTTCATCAGTATTAAAAGAAACACATATAATACACTATTGTTACAGCATTTTTCATATTTCATTTTTGGGGCTACTGATGGAAAAAAATGCCATAGATGTTCCTATGGTATTTTTCTGAATCTTTCTTTTAAATCAACTTTTCTTGCTGTTTGGTTAATTTTCTTCATGTAATTACAACTGATTTCCTTTGTATCTTTAGCATGTTTTCTCAGGCTACTGATTTACTGCATGACAAGACTTCATCTCTGTTTCCCCAGAAACTCAATTGTTATCAGATGACTCAGTACATCATGCATTCAGAATAACTTAGAGTTCCATCCTGTAGGACAATTCAAACCTCTTACACATATGTTTTCAGAATTAGACTGTGATGAAAGAGTCAAATTTGGCTTTGAAAAGTTTGTTTCTTCTCCAGTATTTAACGTTAGAAAAACCACCAGCATTTATTATTTGCCTTCTTTAAAAAAAAATTGTGTTTTCTAAAAACATTGTTAAAGAGCCATGAAAAGATGGACAATAACGTAAGTAAGTTTGCTAAATATTGTTAATGTAGATGTATTATTCTCTTTTGTTTTCAACACAGAAAACATAAGGAAAGAGAAGGTGGAAGGCAAACAAAATATTGGTTGTTTTTGTTTGGTGTTTTTTGCTTGTTCTCCTCTCAATTTTAAGTTTTTCTCTTCAGTTTCAATTCCAAAGTCCTTAGTCATCTTCTGAAAGTCACATAAAATAAGAGTGGGGTAGATTAAGGAGATATATATATATTTATTTGAGTTCAAATGTTCAGGAACAAATTACAATAATTTACTGGTGGAGTCTGAGATGAACTGATACCCATCTTTAGACTTTTTCTTTTTAAGGACTATAGCACCCTCCATGCTTCTTCTTCCCTTTGTGAGAACAGCTAAAATGAGTTCATTATGCATGTCTTATCACATTTTCTCCCAATCTGAGTATTTTGAATTTCCATAGGAGACTGTTTTAATAAATGGTGCTGTATGTAAGTAGCTTTCAGAGGAACTACTGGGATTTCTTGTACACAATAATGTACTCTTGTAAAAAGGCTATTTTTTATTAAGCAGTGTAAATATATTTTAATTAGAATGAAGCAGCTCTGCCTTTGAAATAGCCTCAGGCAGTGAAGTGTTTTGTGACTATTTGGGATGCAAGTGGCTGCATAGGCTGAGAAGTGGGGACACTTTTTGGTTTCCCCAAGGCATCACTGCCTGATGAGTTGACCTTCTTCCCAACTTTAAGTCCTGTTGTCATTGCATAATACACCACAAAGTAGAACAGCTATTGCCAAGCTGAGAAACATTTTAAGTCATATTACTCCCATGAAAAGGGGTTCAGCACATATAATAGTATGAAAGTTGCTGCCATTGCCTAATAGTGATTCAGAACTAAAAGTCAGGAACAATTTATAGATCTTCTTTCTTGCAATCTCCCATATCTTTTGCTGTAAAAACCAAAAAGCACAAAAAGTACAGCTGTTCTACTCAATGTCAGATAACATCTTGGAAGGCACTTGCAGGCAACTCTCGTGCTTTTTTTTGTCTGAACACGTGAGTGGTTGAAAGTAATGATTTCAAAAACTGCTTCTATAGCCTAAAGGCAACAAAGATCTCACAAATTTTTCATTCCTGTTTGTTTTCCACAAAAAAGTAATTGCATTAAAACATGTGTGTGAGTACCTGCATGTGTATATATAATATAGGTGTGTGAGTTTTTATATATATATGTATGTGTATATGTACACAAGTGTCAATACTGTATTATACCTAATAATTATTTACTCATAATTTTCTTAGAGTATAGTGAAGAACATTGAAATTTGAATTTTTCATCTGCCTTCTATAGTTATTGTTCACTCTCATAGTACTGATTAAAACCATTGTAAAATAAACTACATATTTACAACAATTAAGAGTGAAATCAGGTATCCAAAACTACGTATAAATCAGTTTTTTCACAAAATGTTTCTTTCACACATAAATTGTACAAAATTATATAAATTAAATGTACGTGTATACACATTTGTGTGTATGTACAAACATATATTTCTATTTCCCTCTTCAGCTTTGTAAGAATCCCTCACTTACTTAACCAAAATCCCTGTTACTAATATCAAATACATTTTTCAAAGGTGATCTCAGTTCAACTAATAGTAGGTCTCTCACAGCAAAGTATTGAACAAATATTCTTGTGTAGTCTCTTGGAAGAGAAGAGTAAAGCCCTAGAGGCTTTTTGGAAGAGTTTCTATGGAGAAAAGGAGGACATGACAAGCATCATCCTTTTTTCTTGAGTGTCAATGTTTTTATGCCCAAGGAAATGAGGCTCTGCCTGGGCCTTGTCTGGAAAGCTAGTCACATGGTGACATATGTGTCATTTCTGATAGACTAATATTGAGCAGCATTCCTTTATGAAATTTCTGAGGGAGAAATGTCATGTCAAATCCCATTAATCAAATATGTCACTTGTTGCAAATATATGATATATAATAGAGGAAAGCTTAAATAAATTATAGGAAAGAATTTTTATGGTATGCACAAATCTTCACTTATGAAACTCTTGAGCAAAGGTGGATAGCTCCAAGTGCCTGTGTACCCCTACATTCTCTACAAAACAAAAATGAGTGGAATCATCATACTTTTTAGAAAGAAGGCAAAGACCGCTATTCCATATATATGCATCAAAACAGTTGCAAGAATACACATAGGAAAAATGCCACCAATTTGGAGGTAAAGGTTTCTTTTGGAGCTTTTAACTTTAAAAAAATTGATGAAATGTAAAGGAGGGCAAAATCCATTCACATTTCATTAAATATTTTTTGTGGTGTCATAAAATACTCTTCATACAACTGGAATCATAATATAAGGTAAAATTACTATTTTCGCTAATACAATGGGTGATGTAATTACTTCATTGCCTTTCATATCACGTTACAGAAAAGAAACAACAATGTAATAAAAAGTAGAGTGGAAATAGTGAATGGTAAGTGTAGAATAAAAATGTGATGCTGGTTGATTCCATAGAGCCTGCAAAAATATTCAAATGTCCCGAACTGTGATTGCCAAACTAAACATTTTATGTTTGTATAACATGCACACAGGCATGAGTCTTGGAAGAGACTCCTTGAAATATAAACTATTGAAAATAAGAACAAACATTTGCTTCACACTAGATAATGCTGTAATTTCAAGCTGCTAGGTTTCCTGGCTTCCTTCTGATCAGTCATTGCTGAAGTAAGACTGAGATGACTAGTGCACTGAATGTGATATCATGACACAAGTGTTTGTGGATGTAGGAAGACCTTGTGCTTAGTCTTCTCATGATACAAAACACAACAATTCTTTAAAATACACTGATTTACTAAATGTGGTGGTACACTAAGTCACCAGTTTAGAATCAGGTTTTAAGAAGATGGCACTGAAGTTATTCCTGCAACTCAACCCTCTCCTTCAGCAAAGGCTTTATTTCATAACGTGAATGTATTTCAATAGACAAGAAAGTTTACTTCTTGAGCTAAAGATACTCTGACAGCTGGTCCCAGCTTCTCAATAAGTCATAGCTATTTCATTTAACCTGTATACTTGAAATATTTGTTAACAAACATAAAATTCTCACAGAATTTGTATTCTTTTTATTTCACATTTTTTATTTTCTCCCTTTTAGGCTGGTTAGATATAAGGGTTCATGTCTGCACCTGGGATGTGGTGGAAAAACTGAGATAACAGAGAGGAATTAACCGGGTCTTCTGTGGAACTTCATGACCCGTCTACCCTGTCACTGTACTCCTCAAAGAGGGCTTAAAAACAGAAGAAATAAACAGTTAAGAAATGCTCGGCTCCTTCAGATCAGTGGTCTGTCTAGCACAGTGAGAGTACGAGATGCTATTCAGGGAGAGCATGTCAGCTAAGCCAGTGTCTGGTTTCCTTTCTTAAACTGTACATTCAGAATCATTGGATTAGAGATGGTAGAGGATATATATCTGCCTATTCCTTAAATTTTTGTTTATGGACTTATTGTCTCTAATTTTCTCCAATCAAATAACCATGCTTCTAGCAATGGGCAGTGAATAAGTGGGGTTTTTTTTGGTAAAAAAAGTCCTGGATTTTTCCAGATTTTGTGTAAAGAAATTAAGAATATTGAAAACTCAGTATTAACTCTTGCGGATTTTCACCTTTCTTTGAAAAACAGAATCAAAAACATATGTTGTAATATGTGAGAATTTTCTTATAAGTATTTACAGAATATGTCTTGAAAGAAAAAGAGACTGCTTTTCCCTCATTAAATACATTTTCATATTTCATCATCACTAACGCTCTTTAGAAACAGAAAAGCCCTAACATATTTCTCTTGAATTAAATAAAGATATTTGAAGACAGTACAATGAGAACTTGCAAAATGTTTTAGATTTGCTCTCCAAACACTGACAAGGAGAGGAGTAACAAAACATCACTATTTCTGATTTCAATTTTTTTTATGATGACTTACATTTTATTCCCTGGTACTGTACTCTACTCATTTACACAAAATTCTACACAGATACCACAAAAAAAGATGTTTGACAAAGCTTGGAAAAGAGTTCAGCCCTTGAGGGGAGAAAAACATATATGTCTCTCGTATTCAAATACTCAAGTATACTTTGCTCTGTTTGATAGAGCAGCCACTCTGAAATTCAGGTCCTAAAGTACATGTCTCAATACTGTCAATGTCTAATAGGTGGACTCGCAAAGTCTGTGATACATGACCAGTGAGTGTATAACATCATAACGTTAAACATTTCTGTAGCATATCACTTCATAAATGATTATGACAGTAACTTTCAAATATAGATTCTGGGTTTTTTTGTGGATGTTTTTCACCATATATAAACAATGCTTCCTCCCACCCTCCAAATTGTTTTACATAACGCTGAGAACCTAAGCCTACTGAAAATTACAAAGCTTGTGTCTATCCTTCTCCTTTCTGTTAGTATATATGGTGATCAATAGTATTTTGCAAATATTTAAGAAAGAGTAGGACCATTCCTACTCAGTTTTACAATCCTTTTATAAATTTCAGTTATTCACAAAGCTGGTAGAAGGAAGGAATGGAACTATATCCTTTCCAGCAACATGAATTATAAATTATTTTCCAGAAGATGAGCAGGGTTTAGTATGTTAACATAATATATTTTACTGATATGCAGTTCTCTAACAAATTCTTAATTTAAGTAATGGAAAAAAATATATATCTTACGGGAAAAATATCAGAAGTAAGCAAGATTCTGTGCCTCTCTATCTCTCCAAGTTTCTAATACATTAGCAGAAAATATGTTGCAGTCTCTGTGTTTTTCTGCTTAAACATATTCTACATTCAGAAAAAGTTTTGCTGAGTTTCTTGAATGCTTCGTGATGTGGTTAAATTAAATACTCCCTAACATTCACATATACAAACATGCATCATGCAGAGGAACATATAAAACTTACTACTAATATTAAGACTATGACTCCCATTACTTGTAGGGCACCCATGTTGACTGCATAACAGGGAAAATTAATTTTCTAGATCTATGAATACCTTATACAATAAGATAATGTTTATTTCATCATGTATATTTCTAATTAATTTCACCCACTTAATGTGAACACTGACAAAGATTTTTCAGCAAACATAGTGAATAAATCTTACAAAAGTAAGGACTGACCACAGTTTAAAGTAGCACATCTGTCTACAGAGTATGCTTAGGTCAATAATTTTCAGAGTGCTTATTTACTTAGCATTTTATTTTCCCTTGAATGCTTTCGAAGGAAAGCTCTTAATATTTCTCCCCTTTTTTTTAACAGGAAAAAGGATATGGAGAACACTAAGTGAAGGACTATTAGTTTCTTCTCTGCTGAAACACCAAAGTGCTAGCTAATTTTTTTTTTATTATTCTAATATAAGGTAATTTTCTTATCGTATAACCTTTCAAGAATGTGTAAGGGAGCAAGTAGTATGACTAATATGTAGTTACACAAGTGAATAAAAAAAAAAAGAAGATAAATCCAACAACAAGAAAAACAAAAAGAGTTGGTGAAGAATGAGGAAGAAAATGTGCTTAGAAATCAATAGGACCACTTATGTGTTGAAAGATGAGAGCCTGTATCAATGTCTTTCTTTAAGAAAGCTATCTTGATCAAAGCATTGGAGTGCTGAGGGTTAAATGTTACATAAATCCACTGAGAATGCTCTCTGAAATTATTTTGAGTACAAGTTATACATTGTAAAAACACTTCCCTGCTGGCACAGACTCTTACACTGAAGGACTGAAAAACAGCAAGAGTAATCCATAGAAATACATGTACATTTTTTTACCTTGGTGAAAACAAATGAAACTCTCAACTTACCAATTAGTTTCAAGTGGTACAGGAAATTATGCATTTCAAATAAAATATCTATTAGCCAGGGGGAAAAAAAAAAAAAGAAGCAAAAAAAGAAAAGATAAGAGCTTCCTTTTTAAGCATAATAAGGAGTTGTATCTGGAAGCACTGTTGTCACTGATATTAATCTTTTCATTAACTTATTGAGCATGAATTAATAATCTGGCTGACATTTTAAGTGAGGTCTCCACTGTGTCTGAAATAATCAGTTTGTTCTGCATGGCAAAACTATTTACTCTTGTTATGTTAAAATGAATCACATTAAGAGAATCTGACTTCAGCTGGCAGTTAATTGAGATCAGGGATTCAACACTGGTAATCATTTTACAAATGAGTTCCCTGTTTGCATTCAGTTCTGACTCGCAGCTCCTAGCAACATCAAGCCTTTTTTAGTAGATACTTATCAATAGAATTCTTTAGAATACATCCCTTAATTAGAAATGAAAAGAACATATCTTTTCCTACACTTATTAGTGACCTTATTGTATGAACTGTTTTTGAAACTCAGGATACATACTGTGTAAGATTACATTTGACCTGAGATAAAGCAGTAATGTTTTAATACTATTTTAACATTAAAACAAAAGTATAGCCTGCATTTGGTTTTGCAGCAAGTAATATTTTATCACCAGACTGATTCATAAGACAGCACTTGTCTTTCTAGAAACAGTGTGAGTAAATCATGCCATCGCAAATGGCATCTCTTGGAGCTGTCCATGCAGTTATCCCTGCTAACAGAGAGCTCTTATGTAGCACTTTGTATTTTATAACAAGCTTAGTCACCTTGACCAGTCTAGAAGGAAAAGACACACAACCGATCACACAGTTGGACTAGATGATGCAGTTGGACTAGGTGATCGTAGGTCCCTTCCAACTGTACTATTCTATTCTACTCTATGTGTTCTGTGATGTGCACAATAATTGTAGATTTCTTGTCAGTAAACTACATGGATCTGCAATGGAAGAGTTTAACAATAAATGTCAACATTTTGAGTATTACAGGTCAAGCAGTCATGGCAGATCGCATTAGTAATTCAAAATATTTCTTTATACAGTATATACATATATTTTAAGGACTCTGATATTTGCATTCATAATACACCTTATCTGTTGTGGTATGATATGTAGGAATGAAAAAAATGAAAGTTTTCACTGTCTAGCCACTAGCTGGTGTTTTAAAATGTCGATTTATCTATTTTAGTTTAAAGAGTAGAATTACAAAAGTGCTT
This sequence comes from Calonectris borealis, assembly GCF_964195595.1. NCBI lineage: Eukaryota > Metazoa > Chordata > Aves > Procellariiformes > Procellariidae > Calonectris > Calonectris borealis. Next base: position 19,388,138 of record NC_134313.1, read on the forward strand.
GCTCATAAAATAACCCAATTCTTTCTAAAACCAGGCGCTTCTGTTGAATTAATTTCAAAGGGCTAAGGCACAGTCTAAATACTTCCACCATTGGTTGTGGTCTGTTCAGCTCAGTTTCTTGCTGCCTCTTACAATGCGACATTCTTCAAACATTTCACAGAGTATGAAGACTTGCATCCAATTGCAAAGCATACAAGTGGAATCCTTTTATCTGACTTTACCTCCACTACTAAGTGCTATGTAGGACAGATATACTTCACCTGTTGCAACACAACAGATATTTTCTTTAGACTTCCTACGTGACTTTGTAATCATTTATTTAACAGAAGTGCAAATTAGTGGCATATTTAGATATATTTCTGCCACCCTGCGGTGCCTTACATTTGATCTGCCATTGTACTGAAATACTCTATTCTTCCTGATGTATTTCTCTGTCAATATTACATATAAAATACATATATATTTTGAATAAACCCCTGAAATCTTGACACTTATCTGAATCAAGCATTCTTCAGATTTTTTAACATAGCCAATCCCTGTTTCAATATATCATTTCATGTCATGAAAGCCTCAGATATAACTCAACAGGAACCATGTAAAATGCTTTTATGTCCTATACTGAAAGATTTACTGCAGGACTACTAATAAAACAAACTGGCAGTTTACCCAACTACTATTTATTTTCTCTCTGAGTCAGATATGTTTTCCTATCTAAGTTGTCACTTGAAATTAGATTTCTCGGAAATTAAATTCCTCACTATTCCAATTAAATAGCATGAAGATATATTGCATTGTATAATTCTCAGCAAAATTATGTTACGTCATTTAACTATAAGACCCAGAAGACTACAATGATATAACACAGTTGTGTATCAACACTTAGGGACAAAACTTCCTCTCTGGCCCCCTTTTATTTGAGACCTGGGAACTCTCATCACTTCAGTTTGAAATGTTCCAACAAAGTTTATTGCAGTGGGCAAAAACAGAAGTAAGGTTAAACATGGTCTTGTTTTTGAATTGACAAATATCTGGATATAATAGAGAAATATATTATAAGTACTTTTTTTTCTACACTGTAACAAAAAAAAAAAGGATGTATTTCAGATTATTACTAGAATCATAGAATCAGAGAATCATTAAGGTTGGAAAAGACCTTTAAGGTCATCGAGTCCAACCATCAACCCAACACCACCATGCCCACTAAACCATGTCCCTAAGCGCCTCATCTACACGTCTTTTAAATACTTCCAGGAATGGTGACTCAACCACTTCCCTGGGCAGCCTCTTCCAAGGCTTGACCACTCTTTCAGTAAAGAAATTTCTCCTAATATCCAATCTAAACCTCCCTTGGTGCAACTTGAGGCCATTTCCTCTCGTCCTATCGCTAGTCACTTGGCAGAAGAAACCAACACCCACCTCGCTACAACCTCCTTTCAGGTAGTTGTAGAGAGCGATAAGGTCTCCCCTCAGCCTCCTCTTCTCCAGACTAAACAACCCCAGTTCCCTCAGCTGCTCCTCATAAGACTTCACCAGACCCTTCACCAGCTTTGTTGCCCTTCTCTGGACACGCTCCACCACCTCAATGTCCTTCTTGTAGTGAGAGGCCCAAAAGTATATATATACTCGCCTCACCAGTGCTGAGTACAGGGGCATGATCACTTCCCTACTCCTGCTGGCCACACTATTTCTGATACAGGCCAGGATGCCATTGGCCTTCTTGGCCACTTGGGCACAATGCCGGCTCATGTTCAGCCGGCTGTGGACCAACACCCCCAGGTCCTTTTCTGACAGGCAGCATTCCAGCCACTCTTCCCCAAGCCTGTAGCGTTGCCTGGGGTTGTTGTGGCTGAAGTGCAGGACCCGGCACTTAGCCTTGTTAAACCTCATACAATTGGCCTCAGCCCATCAATCCAGGCTGTCCAGATCCCTCTGCAGAGCCTTCCTACCCTTGAGCAGATCAACACTACTGCCCAACTTGGTGTTATCTGCAAACTTACTGAGGGTGCACTTGATCCCCTCATCCAGATCATTGATACAGATATTAAACAAGACTGACTCCAGTACTGAGCCCTGGGGAACACCACTTGTGACCGGCCGCCAACTGGATTTAACTCCGTTCACCACAACTCTCTGCACTCAGCCGTCCAGCCAGTTTTTTACCCAGCGAAGAGTGCACCTGTCTAAGCCGTGAGCCGCCAGCTTCTCTAGGAGAATGCTGTGGGAGACAGTGTCAAAGGCTTTACCGAAGTCCAGGTAGACCACATCCACAGCTTTTCCCTCATCTACTAGGCAGGTCACCTTCTCATAGAAGGAGATCAGGTTGGTCAAGCAGGACCTGCCTTCCATGAACCCGTGCTGGCTGGACCTGATCCCCTGGTTGTCCTGAACATGGCTTGTGAGTGCCCTCAAAACAAACCGCTCCATAATCTTCCCCAGCACCGAGGTCAGGCTGATCGGCCTGTAGTTCCCCGGATCCTCCTTCCGGCCCCTCTTGTAGATGGGCATCACATTGACAAGCCTCCAGTCGTCTGGAACCTCCCCAGTTAATCAGGACTGCTGGTAAATGATGGAGAGCGGTTCGGCAAGCTCCTCCGCCAGCTCCCTCAGTACCCTCGGGTGGATCCCATCCGGCCCCATAGACTTGTGAGTGTCCAGGTGGCGTAGCAGGTCGTTAACTGCTTCCTCTTGGATTATGGGGGTTTATCCTGCTCTCCGCCCCCATCTTCCAGCTCAGGGGGCTGAATAACTGCTGAGGATAACTGCTCTGACTATTAAAGACTGAGGCAAAGAAGGCGTTGAGTACCTCAGCCTTATCCTCGTCCTTGGTGGCAACGTTCCCCCCCGCATCCAATATCCAGATCATTTCAAACTTTAGTAACATTTAATCATTAACTAATTCAATATTTGCAAAGTGAGTTAGTAAGTCTACTACAATCACAACTTAATTACAGATTATGCTTAGTATTAGTTCACACACACACACAGAAACATATATATATAAAAAAATATACAGAAGGTACCTGTTAAAAATTCCCCTTGATTTCAGTGAAGAAATATTCACGTCGAATGTCTAGGCATTCCCTCTCAACGGGCGAAGGGTTGAGCTTCGAAAGGGACTCACCCAGGACCCAGGGGTCCTCTGAATATCGCAGGCCTGAAAGATCACAAGCTCTGAGAGGCATCCCACTCAGAGGGAGATGCTGGGTGCAGCCCAGTGCGGTCCAGGAGAGCTCAAAGAGCCTCACTTAGGACCATCATTTATAGGTTCGCAAGATGGTTGGTTTTAGTCATCCATAAATTTCCATCCTGGCCAGAGTCTGAAGTGGTAATTACTAAAAAATTCTCAAGGTTTTGGTGTTGTTCTACTGGACACCTGCGCGAGGCAGTAGGAGTATGTTCCCAGCCTCAGCTACGCAGAGTTTCTGATACAGTCAAGGAGTGCTCAACTGCCAGACTCAATACACCAAGGCCGAAGTTTCATGGAAATTTCTGAGATCAACCAGGGGCCCAGATCAACAAGTGGTCCAGGGAAGAAAAAAGGGGAAGGGGTATGAATGCACCACACACTCCAGGAACCTCCTCGACTGTTTCCTCTCTGCTGTGTTGTATTTCCAGCAGACATCCGGAAAGTTGAAGTCCCCCACGAGAACAAGGGCTAGCGACTGGGAGACTTCTGCGAGCCTCTGGTAGAATATTTCGTCTGCCTCCTCATCCTGTTAGGTGGTCTATAACAGACTCCCAGCAGGATATCTGCCTTGTTGGCCTTCCCCCTCATCCTTACCCACAAGCATTGAACCTCATCATCCCTATCATTGAGCTCTAGACAGTCAAAGTACTCCCTAACATACAGGGCTACCCCACCGCCTCTCCTTCCTCGCCTGTCCCTTCTGAAGAGCTTACTACAAGCATCTATCCTTTTTTGGAATATATGCCTTTGTTCTTGGTTTTGAGATTAAGGTACAAGCACAAGATTTTTTCTTCTCCATTTTCAGAAGATTAAGTGTGCCCAATAGTGCCATTTTTCCTCTAAATAGTACTTAAACCCTCATATAAGTGGGTTGATTTGCAAATGTGACACTGAAGTAAATAGATTTACTAATTTCTGGTTAATCTTCACATGAAGGTAGTGCCTAAAATTAGGAAGGATTTTCCTAGGGTTATACAGAAAGATAATTTTTATGCAGATTAATGTGTAAAGTAGAAAGGAAATAGCAATCCCTCAGACACCTGATAATAGCTTGATCACTAGATGCTCTTCTTATGAAGGCATAGGAAAAGAATACATAGCCTGCATCCTTAACTTCTTCAACACCTCCTAAATAGAAGGTGATTTTTTAGATAATATATCTAGGCTGTAGCACAACAAAGAAGATTGGAAATCGGCTTTCTATTCCTTTCCCTCAAACAAACTAGTGGGGACAAAAAAGTGCCCGAGAATCTCAGTAGTAAGTTGCAGGGAAAATTGACACTATTATATAAAGTCAAGTAAGACGGAGAAAGCCATTCACATTTTGGTATGGGAGAAGCCAAACATTATCTCAAACAACTTGGTATTTTTAAATCAAATTAATATTGTTATTCCTAGCTATTCCTACTATATATTTTATATCTGAAAGGATAGAGCAGAATGTGCTGGGGACACAACTACCCTTCCTATATGATGTAAAAAATTAAGAAACATGTATTTGGCAGAACATTTGTCATAAAACTTCTCTGAGAACAAATTGGAACTTGTTAAAAAAAGAATATTCTATTCATATGCATTAAAATGGGTACCAACTACTAACATGCTATCTGCTCATTTGTTTGTTTCTGTATGATTTTTTCCCTCACTTAGCTAGTACACTACTTAGCTAAATGTTTATTACTTAGCTTATACAATGCTACTTATACAATACACTAGTTAGTTTATACAATACTTAGCTAATACATTTGAAAGCCAGCCTATTTGATTTCTGAATTTCCCAATAATTTTAACTTCCTCATATTTTTTACTAAAATAAATAAAGTAATACATTTCTAGAATTCGAGCAGTGAAATTGAAAGTGGAATGTTTTGTTGCTTGCATCAAACATCTTCATCAGAGTTTCTCTGATTTTACAATGATGTTCATTGGAGTAGTACCGTAGACAAAATTACTTTATTTCTCATAACTTACGTTTCCCAGAGAATTCTTATTTTGTCTTGTTCACCTGCTTGCAGAATGTCTTCAGTGTTATTATTGTTCTCACTAATCAACAGTGTTTGTAGAAAGAATTCAGTCACACATCTTTCATGCATCTTCTATTTTTTAATCACATACTTTGAAGCCACTATTGAGTCTTTCTATTTTTAATCCTGATATTTTATATTATATACACACATATACATAGTTTATAACTACATAAATGTTAGTTATCTCTTAGCTCAATACAATAACAAAGTTTGGATCTGATCCTTGAAAAGGCTGAGTCCCTATACCTTCCTCTGACCAGACAAGAATAGAAAATGCTCAGCAATGGGCCCTCAGTATTTATGCTGATATATATACTGATTATATATGATATATATATGCTGATATATATATGCTGATTTATACTGATGCTTTAGGATTCTAACACATCTACTAAAATTTCTCCTTCTGCACATCTTTTTCAGATTGTTGCCACATAATTATTAATATAAATAAAACATTATTTAATACAAAACATTGTATTTTTTCTGATAAAATGCAATAATATAAAAAGGTGTTTGTTTCCCTGTTAATAAAATTAGAATAAGAGAACATTCAATCATTATTTAATTAGAAGATTATCACTTTTATGAACTTCAGAACATGACTTTCATTAGGTTCAGATTAAAGGAAAGAAAAACATTAATTTTTTTTATATTGTTGTGCTTCTTTTTCCATATAGGAGAAACACATTTAATTATTACATTACTGCAGAAGAAATCACTGTGTACACTGTAGTATACTATACTATATTGTGAGAACAATATTAGGCCCAAAGGTCTTGTAAGATTCATATTTTCTCTCTGTTACATATTATACAGTATATATCAGAATCATCTGCAAGTATCTTGGAACTTATTTTCATCCTCTCTTATGACTGAAGAACAAAATAACATTCACTGAAAATCAACCAAATGCAGAAATTTTGAAGCTGAAAGAAAATATAACTCCATGTAGTGCACTAATACTTTTTGAAGTCAATGACCCAAGACTGTAAAAAGATTAGAAACATTCAACTAACAACATTTCCCGTAATATAAATAAATATGACTAGAGAAGCCAACCATGTTTTTTCAAGAGAATATAATTTCTATCCTTAGCTTTAACCCAGTATACATCTGATATAATTGAAATGAAATGTATGAAAATAACCCAGATTTACAGTAGTAGAAAGATAATTCAATTTGGTAACTCTTGGAGAGGGCAAGTACTGACCAATACTGACTTCAGCTATGATGAAAGATTTCTGAAGATGAAGATAATGGGAAAAGAAAAGAAGGCAACTAGAGGACAGATAGTTGAGAGGCCTCTGTATTTATGTACAATGAAAATTGTATTAAATGTATTTAAAAAAAAAGATTACATGTAACTGACAATATAATGAATTAATCTCAAGAAAAAAAGATTCTTAAAAAAACCTCCAAAACTAAATGCAATTATTTAATCTTCAATATGTTGTATATTCCATGATTACTGATGACAATACACAAATAAATTTTAGGAATGATCAAGTATATGCTTTCCCTGGAAAAGGGTAAAAATATTGAAATGTATCTTTTTTTTCTGTGAGCTTTCCATTTCATTTGTCATTTCTCATTACTCAGAACAGCAACAGCAGCAATAACAAGCAATCAAAATACTTGGTTTTCTACCCTCCAAAACTTCTAAATAACATTTTGGTGAATAACAAAATAATCTGAATGTACAATAACATGATGAACATGTATTATGTTCATAATAGAGCTCTAGTAGACTGTTAAAATTGATTCTGAAAACATGGTGTGCAACAGAGCAGAAGAAGTTCCAGCAAGGGTGATCTTAAAATGTTGTATTTGGAGGATGATTCTTTAATGAACTACACACTTTTAGACAATATTGGAATCAGCTAGCTATTCACTTTATATAGATATATATACCAGTTTATTTTGCATGAGAAATATTCCATAAGCAAGACTGGAGTTTTGCACCCAATTAACACTACCGCAAAACATTTACTAAGTTCAGGAAAATGGGAAACAGACTTTTTCCAGGTCCCACAGGGTCAATATCATCTTCCTTCTCTCCCGAAGCATAACACAAGACAATATCTTAATTTCTCTTTATAGTCTAGCTGTGATTTTATCTGTCTGAGAAATTATATGATTATCTTGTACAGATCATGGTGACTAGACAAAGTGTAGAACACAAGGGGTCAGGTCCCTGGTTCTGATAAATGTTCTTTGACCTTACTTCCCTAATTCAGCATTATAAATATTATTGTAAATATTTGTAGTGATAAAAAGCAAATGATGAAGTATACAATTTTTTTGCTTTTAACAGGACACTTGGAGATAGAAGCGGGTATTTTAGAGGAGAGTTTTTTAATCCTAATCTCTTTCTAAAATCCTTTAAAAAAAAAAAATACCAGTTTTAGAGAAACTAAAATTTTCCCATGGCATGTACTGTTACCTCTGTGTCAGTAAAACAGATTTACAAAAAAGGCCAGTTTCTTCTCCCTTTGTAACCCAGATGTGATCCCAACAGAATTAATTTCAATTTATCTTTGATTTTCAATTTATCCTTATATCAGAACTTCTATATTCAAAAATCTAAACATCAAAAATCATTGAACATTAGTACTGGAAGATAGAATCCAGTCAATCTAATTATATCCTACTTTTAGGTAACAATCCAGCATCTCCTGTTTAAGATTGTCTAAACTTAGAGGTGTCTCCTTAGTTAATCCTAAAATTCTGTGATCACCTTGAGTTTGATCACTAGCTTCTGTATAGAACTTTATTGTAATCGACATTTAAGCAAACAGTAACTGAATTGCAAAATGTTAAAAGCGGTAAGAAATATGACTAATTACTTGTGGTCTTGCTATTCACCTTTTGCATAGAAATCTAATAGCCAGAATATTTACCCAGAAAGCTGTGATTAGCTTTCAACTTGACAGGAATTACCCACAGAGCAGGACTGTGTTCTACTCAGCAGAATGCATGCACATTTTATATTAGCTGCAGTTGGATGAAAAGAAAAAAAAAAACCAATACGGATTCTTGAATGGGGGATCATTCCCAGGCTAGCCTGGGATTACACGAAACACAGTTACTGTTTAGGGTATAATGACACCATTAAAATAAAAGGCAGATATGTTTTCTCATTTACTTTCCTCGAAGGAAACCAAGCAATTAATTTCACTTATACTATCAAGAGCAAAAATACAAATTTTTAATAAAAATAAAATTATGTATACTCACTAACAACCTTAATTAAAGCAAAAAAACCCACCCAAACTCTAAAGATCAATTATCTTCCTGTGATTAGTGTCAACTGTAGGTACTTAATGTAAGACACTTCTGGTTTTGAAAAAGACTTTGTTCAGCAGAAAACTTTCCACCATGCCATCAAAATACACATTTATCTTTCATAATTAACAATATGAACAATATGAACAAATTTAATGATGAACAGATGAACAATATCATAGTTATCAGAAAATCAGCTAAATAAGATAACTGCTTCCAACCTGCATGTGTTATCTAAACAAGAAAAAGTATTTACAAAACCTATGTGCAAGGATAGAACATTCTCTGGGTAAAAGTGGCATTATTATTTATTATTTACTTCCTGGATATGCATAAAAAGAGACAACTTTAACTGAAAAAAATATGTTTCTAAAGCCCCCTTGACAGATGTCCTACCAAAAATCATTAACATTTATAACCTCTGAATGTATATAAAGAAAATAATGAAAGAAACAACTCTGCATTTTCTGTTTTGGTTCCAAAATTGATTGACTTTGTGGGAGAGGTCAAAAAAGCAAACCTCATATGAGTAGCCTGTAACCTCTAGCATCTGTTTTTTGTTTATTACACTAATTATAATTGTATAGAAGAATAACTGTCGTCTTACCATTCTTGCTCATATTTTTCTATTGTAGCAAAAATATTGGTTCCATACACAAACACAAATATTCTTATAGCCAGAAATAGCTTTTGGTGAGATAATTAGGGTAGATTCATGAGCTTCTAAAGAGCTATGTTAATTTACACCAGTCAAGGAGGTCTCAGTTATTCTGCCAACTTATGTATGTCTTTTTTAAAAAATTAGAATATTGTTAGCTTGATTCATAAGGCTATGTCTATGCTAAGTGAGGCTAAGCATACAATCATCTTTTAGCTCATGCTTACCAAGTGTTAGTCTCAGAAATACTTTAGCTGTCCCTACAGTTAGGTGATGACTTTTCTCTCTTGGAAATTCTGTTAAAATGGCAGGAATTAGGTCAACCCAGCTCTTCTATGCTCTCTTGTCTTTTTTAAGCAGCAGGCATATGCCACATACAGCCTTAGGAGATGGCCAGCCAGCATCTCACAGCTTCCTGCACCTCATTTTCTAACCCATTTTTTCTCTACTACACTTAAGTTGAGACAATTCTTGAGAGCTCTGTTATTTTTCCTATGTGTTTAGATATCTGCACATAGGTGTTCACATGTGTCCTTAGTATCTATGCTCCAATAAATTCAACGAATACCTAGGGTTCATTTAAGTTAATTAATCATACGTGTGTAGTGCCATCTGAGATATGCCACGGAATCCACCTCGCCTCTGGACTCCACTGTAGAAGAATATTAGTATCCTGTATGCCCTTTGTAATATTTGCCAGACTTATTTATATGAGTATCTTGGATACTATAGGCCATCTGAAGTGATACTGGACATCTGTCTTCAGGGAGCTGAATTGTGCTGCTCATCAGTGCAGTCAATAGAGCTGGGAGAGCAGCTCAGTTCACTCTCACATAGGTGTATATTATAGGCTGGTAAGCGAGCAGAGTAGTTCTCTAGTCTTTGCTTACTGTATGCACCTGATCTTCACTGAATATAATGTGATCTAAGACACCTAGCTCACAGGAAGTCAACTGCAAGTGAACACCTATGTTTAGAGGTCTACATTTTGAATGGAATAACAGCTAAGTAGGAATCCAAGAGTATACTTCTCCTAAAATTAAAACCATGGTGTGGATTGCTCTGGTGTTTGTCAGGAAATGTAAAGGAGATCGATAATTCAGTGGGCTAAGCCAGTTTCATATAATATGACTTTCTTACTCATTATGGAAAAAAACCCAACCAAACAAAAAAAAACGATAACCAAAAAACCCCCTGATATACATAACTGAATATACAACATAAAAAAAAAAAGCAGATTTACAGTCCTGTATCAAGTATGAATAGTAAAAATAATGCAATGCTTTTTTTCACTCCAAAATCACACCTTTCTAGATATTTGCCAAATCTAGCAATAGTTGTTCTACTGTTCACTGTCAGTATTTTGGAGAAAGATATATGCTATAAACCTGATGCAATTAGCTGCCAGAAAGGCATCCAAGAAAAATAAACAAAGTCATTCTTTTGGTCCATCTCCACACTCCATAGAATCTTTCTATTTCACTCCATATGATTATTCGGTTCTTTGCCTATTGGTGTGAAGACATGCTGGCACCATCAGCAAATAGGAAAACCAGTACTAAGAGGGAATAACATTTTTTATTACCGTGCTTTCATGAAAGGCATCCCTGTTAGGCTTGTATCTTTGTAACAGAAATTGTAAGGGAAATGAAAAAGCAGGTTTGTTAAAATGGAAAAAAAATCAGTATCACAGAATTGTTTCTATTTTGGAAGGAATTTCTCCTTCAAACATAAGAAAAATAAGACTTCTAATAAAGTCTGCTTTAAACTGATAGCTCTAAGCTTGGATAATTATGGAAAGGTATGAAACTCTGTTTTGGGTTGTTTTCTTTTTTTCATCCAATTCTCAAGTCATTACAGTGTTTATACTGTTGTAAACCAAAAGGAACTATTTCTTATTCACACTAGGAAAAACAGGGTTTTTCTTTAAGTTATAGTACTAAATGCAATGCTTCCTGAGCACTTTACGAAGTTTTCATAAAATATATCTGATTGAAGGTAAGTACATGAATTTCTACATGTTCATTCTCAGCTGTGGTGGGTTGACCCCAGCCAGCAGCCAAACACCCAGCCTGCCTTTCACTCACACCCCTCTCCCAAGGGATGGGGTGAAAAATAGAAGACAAAAAGATACGTGGTTCAAGATAAAGACAGTTTAATAAGAAAAGCAAAAGCTACGCTTGCAGGCAAAACAAAACAAGAAATTCATTTACCACTTTCCACCAGCAGGCAGATGTCCAGCCATTTCCGGGACAGCAGGGCCTCAGCACGCGTACCTGTTACCTGGGAAGACCTGTAACCACAAATATCCATCCTCCCTCCTTTTTTCCCTGGGCTGAGCATGATGTCATATGGTATGGAATATCCTGTTGGTCAGTTTGGGTCAACTTGTCTTGGCTATGTCCACTCCCAACCTCTTGCCCACCCCCAGCCTACTGACTACTGGGAAGATGAGAGCGGGAGGAGTGAAAGCCTTGACATTGCTGGACATAGACGAAGGTGCTGTGCTTGTAGCCCCACAAAGCTACACATCCATACCATCAAAAACAAATCAAATAATGTGCATGGAATCATTCCCAGAATAAACAAGCTAATAATTTTACTAAGAGTGCTCCGAACTTTGCTTCATAAAGGTTAGAGGTTCTGGACTTCTCTCATATCATAATTTCACTTGAAAACAGCAAAACATTTTGGGCTTGTTCTTCCATTTTAGGTTAGATGCTATTTAAACATTTACACACCCCAGTCCCCATCCCAGTTTAATATCACAAATTAAGCAAAACACGGACCTTTATTTGTAGCAAGATACAGAACTACAACTAATGACAATTCTTAGCAATTGCTTTGAGCAAGTTGAAGTTCAGTTTCTGCCCCACTGCATATGATCACTTTACGCATATGAACACTCTATGCCCAGAAGTTATGTGACTTCTGATTCATGCAAACCTTAAACTGGATCCACTCCACCAGGAAATATGGTTGATTCACACAAGTCCAGGTCATGCAAAACAGCAAATTTAAAATCAAGAAAAAAATAAAGTTAATTTCTGAAATATTTATATGTAATGTGAACTTGCCATTCTATTGATGACAAAGCAAATCAAAACTATATATATTTTTTTCCTTTTCAAATAGTGACACAAATCTTAACCCTAATTTTAACTCTCCGGACCCTTTGGTCATTCTTTAGCTTCAGAAGTTAAAACAATAAAACAATATTAAATTAAAAACTGACATTTTGATATTATACTTTAGGAAGAAACCACAGGAATTTCCAAGACAAGAAAACTATGCTGAGATCAACTTCTCCAAGTCCTTCATTTTTGCCTGGTGGGAAGACAACAGAGAGGAATATGGCAAAGGTCACTTTACATCCCACTGTACCTGGGAGTTTATATTAGCTGGGGACCAGAAGTAAGAATGATCCTGGAATAATTTCTTGCAGAACCAAGAGCATAACTGATATATTTGTATCTTTCTTTTAGTAATTTATTTCATCTTTTCACACATACAATTGAAAAGCTTATGAGTTTAAAAGAGACTACCCCTCTTTCAGACTAGAAAGAAAGTAAAGGTGGGAGAAGGATTGCTATTTTTCTTTCTACTTCTTAATAAACGGTTTAAGTCCTGAAGCTGTAGCAGCCTAAACAAGAAAAGTAAAAAAGAGAGAAAAGTAAAGATAATCTCAGAGAGCTACTTTAATACTCAGCACAAAGGCAACCTGAACTGTGTTCGCTTGAATCTCCATCCCCAGAAGAGAAAAATTGAAGGTACTAATGGATTAGGTCCTGTTTTCTACACAGCTTACAAAAACAAGAGAGCATTAGCATAAATCTTTCCAAGCCTTTACATGCCAATCTTTCTCTTCATCCTTGTATTATCTACTGTATCTGTAAACTCTTTACAATAGAAATAATCTCTTACTACATACCTGCTGGCATTCCAGGCTTTCCTGAACTCTGTCAGATCTGTTGCATGCCTAAACTACTGCTAGTAACCATTCCTGAATGTAGGTTACAATTTGCTGCTCACTTGGACTTGAGTTATTTTCATCCAAATGATCTGTCTTGATTCACTTGTGGCTCACTGCTGTTGCTTTCATATCACATTTTGGCAAAATGAACATGCTTTTCCAACTGTCTCTTATGCCTTTGCTCCCACTCAGAACAGGCCCTTCTAGCATTCCTGAACCTTGTTTTTCTGCTAAGGAGAACATAGGACTGTAGAAGTGGAGCACGTTTGTGGAGATGAACCTGTGCTATACTGCAGGTAAGCCCATGTTCTAGGGGCTATATTTCTGGGAACAGAACCGAAGTTTGTGCTAGTTTTGCTTCCTCACTTGTATCCTCAAGTTTCAGGTGATAACATCTCCATTTAGTAAATGAATTGATGCACTGAAGTCTTTTGAGTTGACATGTGTGGATTGGAGTGCAAAATAAAGTGTTGAGTTAACATGGCATCATAGACGTAACTATCTGAACTACAAATCAAATTGAAATTAAGCTACTTTTCCTTTACTCTAACAATTTTTTTTAACATATTCAATTCTTCCTGTGGCTCTGTGACAGGTGGGAACTTTTCTATGTTTACTACAGAAGATAAAATACCTCATGGGGAACGTATATTCAAGGTAATTATGTTTCTTCCATAAAACAGCTGGGTTTCTTAGTATTTTATTAACAGTTTAGGAAAACTACACAGTAACAAACAATTGTCCAGATGTAAGTGGCACTACCTATATACTGCATAACGCTAACAGTGTCTTCTGTATGAAAAGTAAAGTTGATTGCTGTTACCTACACGAGTCTTTTCTGCCTTTCCTTACTATGGTAGAATGAATAATGTAAAGAATCTGTCAGAATGATTTACATGTTCACCAGATCAATCTGACTGTAACTATCTTTCTCCTGCCTCATTTCTTCTATTCAAAGGGGGGATAAGAGGTAGGCATAGGGACAAACTATAGAGACTTATCTGCAACAGAACTGAAAATCATAGCTGTTAGCTCTTTCCCATTATGTTTGATAGCCCCCAAAAACTAAATACAGTTCCCAAGTAGCAAGCTGACTGCAGATTTGCTATCAAAATATTAAGTTAAACTTCTGCAAACCTCAGATAGCTTTCACCAGTCTCTGCTCCCAGCTCCTTGCTAGGTTTTCTACAGGATTTTTTAAATTTTTTTTTTCCTTTGCCCACTTCTTTGCATCTAAGAACAGGAATATGTTGTCATTGCATAATCATTAAAATAATAATTCTTATATTTGTAGTGTCATCCTGCTCCAACGCTAGGGCAAGTAGAAGAGCAGCAAGATAGTAGTATGAATGGCAAGTAAGTACTTTCAACCTGCTGTGAGCAATCAATGAATGTCTACAACAGAAGAAGGCTCTGAGGAGGAAAGATGAACTTAACACAAAGGTGACCAGAAGGTGGCCTTTGTTCTAGATTAATGGTTTTATCAGCTGAGTAGATCAACTAGCTGTACGAGTTGAGCAAATCAAGAAGTTATATCAGCTGAGTGAACCAACCAATTGCATAACTGTTTGTCCCTGACTTTACCAAAAGAGTGCAAATATCTTCCTGAGTCAGCCAGACCAGAGTTGGCTCTGACCAACATAGAATATAAAAACTGAAAAACCAACAAAAGGAACTTCAAAGAGAGCAATGGGCTTGAGCTAGTTTTAACCCATGTATTCCTTCCTGACAACCAGGCTGCCCAGCCTCATGACAGTGAGTATGTTATAGACACCATATGGTGGGTATCACCTTTGTATTCTAATTCAGTTGTATATTGCTATTCCTATACTCCATTAAATGTAATTTGTACTTGCATTGTGGTATAAGTACATTGCTGTATCACTTTTCTAAATCAAAGTCCTGTATAGCATCAACTAACTTCAAGAAAGTAAACTTGGTATTAAACATTAAGTCCTCCACTTGTGTAATACCTAAAAGAACCTGCTCACATAATGTTAGACTCTGACACCTGCTTGTTTCCAGTAGTAGCTACTACTGTCATCACTAGATAATCAAAACCGAGCACTGAACCTGAACATGACAGAACAGACGACAACTGGTTAATAAGAAATTAACTGAAGTCACAGACTATATCAGTGCTCAAGGCAACAAAATGTGAGTGTTATCTTTGACATATATCTAACAATATCTAATTTTGCAATTGACTTAAATCTGATCCAGTTTCAATCAATCATATTTGCAATCCAAATTATAAAATGCAGTGATATAGTATGTATAGTAACAGGATTAATAACAAATACGATGTATGACAGATTATATTAATGTTAATAAATCATTAACTTTACAGATTTTATATCATAGACACCCATGAATTCAGCTATCTGCAACAAATTAACATTTACCTTCTTATGTGTCACAAAATATTTT
Source organism: Calonectris borealis (assembly GCF_964195595.1). NCBI lineage: Eukaryota > Metazoa > Chordata > Aves > Procellariiformes > Procellariidae > Calonectris > Calonectris borealis. Next base: position 19,403,701 of record NC_134313.1, read on the forward strand.
ATAATGCTTTGGATTAGCCAGGTGAAAATCAGTGCTAAATGAAACACGACAGTACCTGCAAAAGCAAAGCTTAACCCTTTACCCTAGTACAAAAGCTTTACAGTGGAGCATTTCTTTGTTATATGACTTCACAATATCAGCATGAACAGCCGTCAGTAAAATACTGTTAACATTGTCATAATATTTATTTTGTGTATTTTCCTATATGGCTTCCTTTTCCCCAGTACTCCTATTTGTGACTGATTAAAAGGGACACTAAAGGAAAAAAAATGGGGATAATATGAATAATCTCTTTGTCTGATGAATACTCTCACTACTTAAGCTCACCTCTTCACTACTGTGTATACTCTGTTTCTGATTTCATTTATTCCATAGATGCTTTACGGGGAAAGAAAGCATAGTTTTTATGGATGTTATCTGTCTAACATTGTGTCCTTCATTAATATTGTTCCTGTTTATTACTACGTGGAAGATATCTGTCTTGCAGTTAATCAACTGTTTGGAAACAGTGTGGTCAATTCAAATTGTACTGGCAGATAGAGTTGAGGTTTGCCAGAATTTGGGTGTCTAAGCTCAGGAGAAGATTCAGACCACCTACTGTCCATATCTGCTAGATCCTTGAGGAGCAAAAGTCTCAGACTGAGCTGTCAGTGCCTAAAGTTTCTTTGCAATTCTTAAATGAGTAGAGAATTCACTCCCTTCCACAGAAGACCCCAGGAGACCTAGTGCATTTGGTGTGTACAGACTGTACACTGACAGGTAAACATTGAATTCAAACCAATATTCAGTCTAAACTATCTATTCGTTGAAAAGAAATGTATAGACATACCGTTGGGACTTCTTACTACTAGTGACTGACTCTACTGCCCTAATACTCTTTACCCTGGTTCAGAGACAGTGCTATGGTGTTATATGCACACACACACACACAAAAATCTCTCTCTCTCCCTCCCCCCCTCTCTCTCTCCCCTTCCATGAAGCTATTGAACACACTGCCAAGTGATTTTGATTGTCTGTTGGCTATGATAAAAAGACCAGACCAATTGTAACTCACGTCTGTAAGCCCTATGCCCAGTCATTCTGTAAACCACCATCGTACATATACGTGCACACACACAAAGTTATAGTCTCCAAATATCAGATCTGCCCCTCCATTTAACATTTTTAATATTCCTCTATTTGAATATGTTTCTTGTACATCCCAGTTACAGTTCTTGTGTTTGCTTCAGCTCCACTGTATTTCACTTATCTGGCAGGTATGATTTTATATTGAATGGATTAAAATTTTAGCTTCCCTTAATTCTGTACTTTCTTACTTGAAAAACTCTTTTTGGGAACTTAAACACATGCTTTTCTGTTTTCTCTGAACACCTTGGCATAAAGTATTTATTTTTACTTATTTCTGCAATTTTTTTTTTAAACCTGAATATTTCCAATGCTTTGAATAATTACTTTTGTCCATATCTATCTTTTAATATAAATTAATTTGGCCTATTTTGCTTTACCTGTGGCCTTGTATTTGGATTTCTAATTGTTCAGCTGCTTAGCACACATATATATCTGTTGCCTTGTTTAATGTCAGTTCCATCTGTCATTAAGTGTTTATATAATTTTTTATTATCATGCCCTGAAACGATCTACTGTTTAATCAGATATGTTAACAGGTCGTATTAACAGGACTGACTTTTTAGTTTTAAGTCTCTCTCTTTAATTCCTCTATTTCTTTTCCTTACAATACCCTTTAAACATTATTTTTATCTATTCAAAGTTTTATTACTTATTATTTCTATCACCTTTATGAGATACACCAGACATAGATAATGCTTTTGTGCCTGTCACACTAAAAAACACAGAAATCTTTACCTCATCCTTCAGTTCAATTGCCTCTGTAGTTCTTATACATAAATCAAATTTTTGTCTGATCCTGTAGCAGGCTTATACAGTATTTACTGTCATTCCAAGGGCTGGTGAACTACAGCAACCAGTTGGTTACAGGTGAACTACAGCAACCACTATAAAGTTTTCTCTTCCTTTGAATCTTCTTGCAATATGTCCCAGTTACTTCTCATTTCTTACAAAAGCAGGAATATTTCCACACAAACCATTTTTTTGTAAAAAAAAACCACAACACCAAACCAACCATCAAAATCTCTCTCTTTTTTCTCTTTTCCAATGCGCAGAATTTTCTAGTAACACCACAGTTAAAGTATCCAGAAAGCATGGACACTCCACACCATCTTCCCTTTCTTAAGGATATAGCTGTGATAACAACTAGCCTGACCACTGAAAACTTGTTCTCAATACCTGCTTATCTCTAATGGTTTTGGCTCCACATCTACACAGGAGAAATGTCCTGAACATCATCGAGGGAGAGATTCTGCAGGGGAAAGGAAGGAATATCCCTGAACCCTCCTTGTAAAGTGGTGTCCTTATGTTGCAAGCAACGCAACATATATCAAGCTAGAAGGTGAATAAGCAGGAGTGATCTGTAACATAGTTAAAGGGGAATGCCTTCAACAGGGTTCCTGTTTCTGTTCTGGTTTTGAGCTGCCACTTAAACAACAACATCGCACCTATATGTACTTACTGCTTATATGTGGTCTGGGGCATGTTGAAATAAAGTCAATACATCTCCAACAGCATGTGGAACAGTTTTCAGGTTATTACGTGAAAGTTCTGGGTCTTGGGACTGTTACAAGAGTTTGTGAAACGACATATTACGGGAAAATTATAGAAAACAAACTTCTCCCCGGCCTCAAAAAATATATCAAAACCAAGAAAACCTTTCAAAAACAGAGGAACTTTTTCATTTTGATTTGGTTCACCTAAGTTCCTGCTTACCTTAGTAAATAGGATGAGAACTGACAACAAACTTGAGTAACTTGCTATCATGATTCAGAGACTGACAGAGAGACATAAATTTAGTTGCCTAACCATATGTATTTGTGACAACAAATTGTATTTACGCTGCCTGATGGTGTCCAAAACATCCTTACAGAGCTGGTAGATAAGAGATGAAGGAACTCATGCTATGTCTGTACCACAGGCTGGAGTCCAAGCAGGTATCACAAATATCTAAAATCTCAGATTTTTGGCAGCTGCATACAGCCCAGAATTTAATCCATATGTGTATATTTTTAGACAAGTAGCTTTTAACACCAGAGGGCCAATTTTGATCTCTGATTTTAATGTGCTTCAAAACACAAACAAAAGAACCTCAGCTAAAAAATATTACTTTTGTTTTTGCAATAGCACGCCCTTTGGAATGATGCCTAACCTTGACTTAAAAGGCTGAAATCGATGAGAATATATCATAGTGCTAGATCAGTTATACAGTGATTTATTACCTCCATGTTAAAAACCTACTCTTTTGTCCAGTTTCAGCATCTAACTATCAAATCTCATTAGATCTATTTCTGCCAATTTAAAGGACCACCTGCCAACAAAAAACACCCAAAACAACAAACCTGCAGCTTATTTATTTCCAGGCCATCATCCTGACAGTACAAACTTCCATGCACATAGGAAAGAGAGTGCGATTATTTTTTCACCAGAAATGTGCTGGACTATCCATATCTTGAAGGAAAACACTTTGCATATTGCTTAGCCAGATTTCCTTAGCAATCCTACTGCACTGTTATCTTGACTCCAAGTCTGGACATTAGGATCATCACTGGACATATATTTAGGACAAATAAAAGATTATATTCTTCATTAAGCAATCAGGATGAGAAGCAATACATAAAATGAACCTAATTATTTGTTCACTAAAAATAGTCTTCATAAACATTCTTGGTATTACTCCCTTGGGAGGAAAAAAAAAAAAAAGAAAAAACCCTCACACACAAAAAAAACAACCCCAAAAAAAGTTTTCAACCAATTTTCATTAATTTTTAGTATTTGATGTTTAAAGGAATGAGGGATTAAAAATAAATTGGACAGAACTAATATAGCAATTTAAACACAAATACCACAAGTTTGCCTTGGGGGCCTTGGGATCTAACTAATGCTTAATTATATTACATAAGAAATCAATGGAGCCTTCCAAGGTGATAAAGATCAGAGCTATCCATTATTATATTTTTATCCATTTTACTGCAACCACATCCAGATGCATTATCATGTTAGGTGTGTTTCACTTATTAGAACAAAAGCAGTCTGTAACAAATGGTTGACAGATTAGGAATATGACAGGAAGAACAGATGGAGAAAGGTTGATAAATGGATGGTGGCACTGAGGAGATGACAAAGCAACATTAATTACAGTTAGGCTGGCCTGCACAACCTCAGAATGGACATACATACCTTACTTAATATGCCAAGCCATTGTCTGTAGGCAGTGCAGTAAGAGATTGTCTAAGAAGTGTTTTGTTTCAGTTTTTGAAGTAAAAAGGAACATTCTTTTCAGTTTTTTAAAGTAAAAAATTGCAATAGCATCAAGATTACAATAGATACACTTAGGAAGATGGTCCTACATGTGTTTAAACAGTTATTTGTTACATAACTGTGTTGAACAGTTTGAGATGACACGTGTTGACATCTGCCAGTCAGATCCTGAGGGATGAATTCTGCACTTGATGTTTCTGTTTTCTGAAAGTCATAATGGTACAATTTGGAATATTTTTCACCAAGTGGAAACTACGACTACTTAATCTAAACTTGAATCATAGTTCACATTGACATTAATGAAGTTCTGTGTTCCATCAAATTACTAAATATTTAAAATTAAATTGTCCTTTTGAAGGACAGCACATTGTATATAAATACATACACAAATCTAAATAGAGGCACAATCAAACTAAAGTTATTGCTGTAAAGTTTGCTTTTATCAGGTTTTGGTCAAATGAAAGAAAATATATTTCAATATTTGAATAAACTATTCAGTAACAAAGTCAACTGTTTTTCTCAGTGGTGGATGTAGAAAAAACGTGACTGTTTATTTGATTTTTGCTGACATAAATTTATATAACTTGTAGTTGGCCTTTTTTCTGATGACATAGATTTTGAAAACTCAGAAGCTCTTCCTGTAGAGGGATGTGTCCTACTCATTTAACTTAATTGTGTTGCTAAAAAAACAGTTTTAGGAGCTGGACTGTGAGCACAGTGCTGAATGTTAGGAAGAAATCTGCTCTGGGGGCATCCCTGTTTCTACACACCTGCTGGACTGTAGCCTGCATTACCCTCTCTTTTCTGTCCATCAACACCTTTTTGTTACTGCCAAAAAATATTCTCCTTTTGACACTGCACATCTGCAGGGATGCCAAACTCTCTTCTATCCAGAAGCTCTCTGAAAAGACAAAAGTAAAGTTACTCCAAGACTAGGACAGATGATTAACATAACTACCTGATTAACATTAACATAACTACCTGAAAGGAGGTTGTAGTGAGGTGGGTGTTGGTCTCTTCTGCCAAGTAACTAGCGATAGGACGAGAGGAAATGGCCTCAAGTTGCGCCAAGGGAGGTTTAGATTGGACATTAGGAGAAATTTCTTTACTGAAAGAGTGGTCAGGCCTTGGAACAGGCTGCCCAGGGAAGTGGTTGAGTCACCATCCCTGGAAGTATTTAAAAGACGTGTAGATGAGGCGCTTAGGGACATGGTGTAGTGGGCATGGTGGTGTTGGGTTGATGGTTGGACTAGATGATTTTGGAGGTCTTTTCCAACCTTAATGATTCTATGATTCTATGATTCCATGATTCTAAGGGTGACTTACCCAGTAGAAAGCAGTAGCATCTACATTTGTAGTTAGACTATGTTAAGAACACTGTTAATGGCATACTCATGTTTACTTCAGTGTTAGGAAGTTAAGACTACCAAATAAAGGTTAGCTCAAACAAGATAAAATAACTTGCCAAACTGGTGCTTACATTCACATATTATGATAATTGCTTTTCTGCCAAGAACATTTACATAGAATATAATTCAAGAACCTGAAACCTAAGAAAATGATACAAGTAAACCAATACAAAAGGCATTGTTATACTGTTAACATATGAAAACGGTTCATAAAGGAGGGACTATTCTCTGGTTGAAGACAATCACAGAGTAAAGCAGGAAATAAATATGTACAGATATAAAAAAAATCCAAGATATATCCTAACTTTTACAAAGAACAAATTGCTGCTTTTACATGCAGAAATTTTGGGAAGATCATGGAGACATCAGTGGACGCTGAAGATGGCTAATCTGTCTGTTTTCCTGTGCTTATTTACTAAATGTAAGCATTCAGACACTCTATCCTAACAGGTATAATCCACACCATGTGTGTGAATTTCTGTGAATTTCTACTTCATTAGTCAAGGGACCAAGAGCATAGATTTATAAGAAATGCAGGAAAATACTTTATACAGAATACTTTTATAAGGAGTAAGGTTTCTACAGAGCTGTTTTTCTCTTTCTTCAAAACCTAGCACTCAGGTCAATGAATAAACAAACTCTAGAAATTACATCACCCTAGAATTTTAAATGTAAAAATAAGCTCTATAAAGCAGAAGAAGCTAAACAAAGGCAAAACTATAGACTGTTATTAGTAGCAACACAGAGAATTTTACCTAACATGCGTGTCTTCCTTAAAACCTATAGGAGAGAAAACAACAGGAAACCAGTTTCTGGTAAAAAAATATTGTTGCCTGTCAATTAAAGGAAAAAAAAGTTTCATAAGCACTCTTGGGGTCCTCATCTTGAGGCTCTGCATGAGCATTCTTCTTACATTAGACAATGAAATACTTAGGACACTAATGAAACAAATGGGTCATTTTCAGTAGACTGCATTTGCTCTCAGTTTTCCTTTTTATCTTGTTGGATATCAGGGGTCAACCCAAATGCAAAGTAAGTAGATGGTAATAATAATAGACAGCTGGACTCCTCAGGTAACATCAATCCAGACACTATCACTGAAGGTGATGGAACTTCAATGACATTGGGAGTACAAGTGGGGTATTTTGCTCAGAAAGCAATAAAACTTGAATCCAAACAACTCTGTAAACTACTTCTGAGTAAATTCATAATTTTAGCTAAATATCTAAAATTGCAAAGTGACTGAATGGTTTTATGATGGTGCTTAATGGGATACAATCTGTTTACTGCACCTAAAAGATAAATATAAAGCTAAAATCTTTTCCAAGATGTGCATATATAACTACTTTATTTCAAATGAAATTAAAGCATGAATATTTATCAGAGTTTGTTCCTTAATATTTTAACTTGATAAACACCTACTGCACATTTCCTTGAAAACAGTATTAAAATTTTGTAAGACATGAATTATGGCCAAGGTTAATTACCATTTACATCAAAGCTATTGAATAGCACCTTTAGTATGTATGCATTTAAATTAATTATTTTGGACTGAGCAAAATATATTAAGCCGCCTTCTGAATTATTTTAATAGTTTCTTTTAATTACTATTTGGTAAAACAAGACAAAATATCCGCTATCTTCAAATAAGTTTTCAGATACCATGTTCAATAAAATACCTCTTTTATTCTCATGTTGTTTCGTGTTCTTCGGGATTTTCATGCAAGAATTGAAGAACCTTGACTTTCCCGTCATCATTTTATTAAAAGTCACTTGCAGGAAAAAGAAAAACAGAACCAAATCCTCACATTCTCTGGTTTCCTATAAAGTAAAAATCCACTGGAGTTCATGTTTTAAGAAGGAGCAGGAGAGAATATTGATCCACTCTACAGGAAACAGGGTAGAGAATTAGATGATGCCATAACGGAGCATTTGTCATTCAATTCTGAAGAGTAATAAAGTAATAAATGTTTTGACAAACTCATGGATACCCAGGGAAGTGCAGTGGAAAGGCCCTGCACACCAATCCTTGTAAAGTGTTTTGAGCACTTTGGAAGTTCTAACTAAGTTTTTGTTTACTTAATAATCAGAAGACTCGTGAACAAGATGTAATAAGTTTTTTCAACAGTGTTTCACAAGGACTCATACAAAACTATTTACTGCCAACTTGAAACATAACTTCTCAAAGAAGCATGAGTAGTTTGTAAGCCTGTGTAATTTTCAGTAACAGTTCTGGCTAGAACCAGAAAGGGCAACCCAGAAATAATCAAAACCTGAAATACTTGCGTGATGTTGAATAAGTTTTCAAAACCGCTAAAAGTTTCTACATATAATCCATATAATCACAGAATCTTTAAGGTTGGAAGGGATGTCTTGACATCACCTAGTTCAATACACACAGCTCAAGCAGGGTTATTTACAGCAGGTTGCCCAGTATCATGGGTTTTGAACATCTCCACAGATGGAGACCCCACAACCTCCCTTGGCATTCTGTTCCAGTGCTTGGTCACCCTCACAGTGAAAAAGTATTTTCTTGTGTTCTGATGGAATTTCATGTTTTTCTAGTTTGTGTCCATTGCCTCCTGTCCTGTCATTGAGCACCACTGAAAAAGAGCCTGGCTCTGTCTTCTTTACCCTCCCTTTGGGTATTTACACACACAGATAAGAGCCCTGTGAGCCTTCTGTTCTTCAGGCTGAACAACCCCCGCATTCTCATCCTTTCCTCGTATGGTAAATGCTCCAATCCTTTAACCATCTTCTTGACCTTTTGCTGGACTCTTTCTTGTACTGGAGAGTGCAGCACTGGACACAGTATTCTTGATATAGAGTCTGTAATCTAGTCAAGCCATTTAAAAATTATTTAAATAAATATATAAAACCCCACAGTCTACCTTAGCATACTACATAGGATTATTCACCCTCAGATTTAAATGTTTCCCAGGAACATCATATATGTCTAGCTCTATTTTCTGTCAAATCCCAGGACTTCAATTCTTTTTTAAGGTTACTTAAATGGGCCTGGAATTTCCTCCTCTTTTCAGAACAGAACTGAATGCCCTGCAATATCTTAAGTGTCAAGATGTATGTTTTTCCACTGAAGCATTCACAAAATGGAAATATTGAACCCAGCTGAAATTCTTTGTTTGTATTTTGTTTTGATTTATCATTTGGTAGGTCATGTTTGAACTATATACTTACTTAGACATAGCTCTCTTAAAAGATAGTACCTCTTTTCATCAAGTCCTGTCTCACTGACACCAAAGTAGACAAGCAAAAATCTTTGTTCTCAAAGTACAAGGTCTGTAGGTGACACTGAAAGCTAGAAAGGGTAAAGGTGGGAAGGTGTAATAAAAGCTTGAGAAAATAGATTGCATTTTGCATACATCACTTCACATATGCCAAAAGTCCTGTCTTCTGTCTGGGGATGTACTTAAAATTCTGAATTACAGTAACCATGTGTAAGTATATTAGGTATGTGAATGACTATACATATAAATTTGCATTAGGGGTGGGGGAGGATCAGATCCTAATAAGCTGAATATTTACAATAAATACAAGGATGTAAATTTTGAGGAAACCTGTGGAAAAGCATGTTTCCTCTTGTATGCGTGCTCTGAAATAAAATATGGATCTAAATTCCAATACTGTGAAATCCCAGTCTCAGCCATATCAGAGGTTTTCTAATATCTGGCCCCCAATCACCTTAATAGTATTAAAACCTTCAAATCATCTTGACTTCAGATAGTATCAAGTGAATCAACTGGAACATTTAGCATTTGCATTTGTAGTTCCTAGGTTTAGGTAGTACTTTTAGTCTTTTTAAGGCACATATAGATAGACATAGGCATTTCCTATAGATACAGGAAAATAAAAGAGAGCACGCATGACAAGTTTTAGCCATTCCTAATTTGAAACAGCAAAGTCATAAATCCTTTTTAACCAATTTTTACAGAGGAAAGGTGTAACAACCTGTCAGCTACAGCAGTCTTTGTAGGTACCATTCAGTATTTCCAAACACTGTAAAATGCTGCCATCTACTGGAAAATATTTAACTAAATATTAAAGCCAGCTTTGTGACTGTCCAGCAAAAAGGGGAAACCTGTCATTGTCAATGAAAAAAAAAAAAAGTCCTTTGATATTTCAAGATGCCTCTTTTTGGTCCTTGAGATCAATGATTAAAAAATTTGGATAGGACAAGTGATTTCCGATTGTAAAATAGTAAAAGATGAAGAACTAAAGGAAAACTTTGCATTCATTTTTATCAGAAAGCATAATTTAAAATGAAATATGTGACACCTTCATTAGGAAATTATTTAAGGCCAGTTAAACTCTAACTTTCTTCAGATTGAAGGACAGATATCCATCTTTTATAAAGGCAACTGAATCACTATGATTTACCATCAAATATTTAGATAGATAGCAGAGTCAATATTTTGCAGTCAGTTAGATAGTGAGAGTCAGTATTTTGCAGAAGTTGTTGAAAACGACATTTTAAGACAGTTGTAAGTCATTAAGTGGAGCATATATGGACTTTTAAAAGATTACTTAATTGGCATAGATACAGCACTAAATTGGTCCACCTTTGTTTCCTTCTTGTGAAGGAAAAGGAGGTAATGTGATGGAGATGCTCCATGGCAGCTCATCAGAAGTACAGAGGCAATGGAGCCATGCTGTCCGCTTGGTCCCTTTTATGATTGTATCATTTCAGTAAGTTCTTGGACCCATTAAGGAATGATGTTTGGTTCTTTCATGTCATAGCCAGGGTGGGTCAACAGGGCAAAGCAACCATATTTTATTCCATGCCATTATGGTCCTTGCATTGCTCTGGGCAAAAACAGTCCCGAGACCTGTATATGCACATACAAAAATAAACGTAAAAGAACTTTGTAGATTGGAATCCACATAGTTGTTTATAGCCACCTGTTTTAAAATTGCAGTTATCAGGAATATCTCATGCTTTCTCTTCCTAAAGCAACTGGACACTTAATCCTGCATATTCTTAAAATGAAATTTAGAAATCTAACACACACAAATTTATTGATGTCTAGTGTCTGTTATTAATGGCTTTAGAAAGGATTCTGTGTTAGATGCTCATTAGCCTGTAAGATGCCATGTTTAACTACTTAATGCAGTGTCAGTTAGTTACTTACTAAATGCCAATCATTTAGCAATTAAGTTAAACTTATCCAAGCATTATAGACCATAAATCTAAAAAAAGCAAACCTGAATTTCAGAATGAAACCAACTGTGTATCCAGTCCACTTGCTCAAACAAAGCATACCTGGGAATAACTAATGACGGTTTTAGATAAGTAAAACACCCTGGGAAAATCCTCAGTTTTGGTGGTCTAGATTTCTATTTTACTATTATGATAGTGAAAACCTAGGTACTGTACTGGTTTTATATCTCAGGGTCCTTATATATTGTTTAGGTTGGGATCTGACCATTTGCTTCGTTAAGCGGTCCTGTAATTCTATATTATGTTTAGGTGATGAAATAAGTAGCTGAATTGATTTTATTAATTGCTTCAAGGACAGACAAGTTTGGGGTTTTATGCTTAAGCAAAAGAAATACCAGTAATTGAATTCCTGCCTTTAAAAGGACATACTAGTATTCCCGTGGCTTATGAAACAAGCTTAAATATTCACTTTGAAAAGCTGCAAAAATATAACAACAAAACCACATGTACAAAGGCTTTGTCAGATAGTTATTTACTGGGAACATGTTTACTCAAGAAAAAATTTATGTTACCTGTGTTAACAATGTTACTGATGGTATTTTTGAAATTTATTCTTCTTAATAAAGATCTAGAAAGGGGTAATTTACACGCAGATGAAAGAAAACAAAATCTCTTTTGGGGAAAACAAAACAAAACAAAACAAAACTCTTATCCAAAGGCAGAACATCTAAGTTTTTAAAAATATGATGAAAGTAAAAATTGAGAAAGAGTGAAAAATACATATATATTTCTCATAAATTTTAAGCAATCAGTCCCTTATGTATCTATGAGGAAAGTGTTTCGGAGCAGTCAGCCTTCTGCTGCTTTTGAAGCAATATGGAAGTAGTCAAAAGTGTTAAGAGAGCCAGTTTGTTCCAGTTGCAAGCAATCCATGTTTTAGAGTAAATTATTTACCTACATGCAAATTAGAACTGGCTGAAAATATTGCATAATTTAGTCCATAAAAGAAAACATTAATACGAAAAATTGACTACAAGGTCAGAACAAAAAAAAGAGTTGCAAGACTTTAATAAGTCGTAGATTTCGCACACTTAAGGACAGAAAGAGCCTCAAATAGAGATGCCTGTACGATTTATGCCTAAAAGCAACTTATCTTGCACTTGGAAATGCCAAAGAAAATGTGAGAAAGGGACAACATTAACTATAGTCAGGCTGCAGCTTTGAACTTTCTTTGTGTTTTCTTTCCAATTCTCTTATCTGGTCATAGAAATTTCTTCTGAAGAAATATTGGACTGATAAATATAAGAATGACCAGGAAGAAGCAAACAGGAAACACAGAAGCAAGAGAGAAAGCTGTTGTGGAAGAAGAAAATTTGCAAAAAAAACCAATTTGAAATTTGCACATATGTGAGGAAGTGCCTGGAAACCACAGAGAGCCAAAGTTGTTGGACTCTCGGCTTTCCTGCTGAGATGGAGTGTGCTGACATAACTGCCTTAATATTTAAAGCTCTCATCTCTTCTGGCTATTGATTTGGAGAATAACTCATGCAACACAGATATATGCTGTAGAAGCCTGCTGAAGAGGTCTACATACCATATGGAAAATGTGGCTCCCTTGTTGCTAACACTAACTGACACTGGTGACTGGAAAAGACTGATAAGATTTGCTAGAGGGAGAGAAAAGTTATTATATCAAAATAAAGGGATTCTGTTGTTGCCTCACCTGAGTCCTCTTACCCAGTCTTGACAAAAGTAGCTTCACACAGTTTATAAACAGTTTAGAGGAGAAAACAGGGAAGTGGATGTGTTTTTCTTACAAAAGTGAGATACACTTCATGTATTGAGCAATTCTGAAACGGTTGTAAGAAATGCAACCGGATTCAGATGCTGCTGCTTCTGCATTATGTTAGAGAGAGTAATTGAGCTTTTTCATCCTAATCAAGATTAGGTAACTCACCCCAAGGAAATAAAGCCTAGATTTGCTCCAATACTTATAGAATCATAGAATTATTAAGGTTGGAAAAGACCTCCAAAATCATCAAGTCCAACCATCAACCCAACACCACCATGCCCACTAAACCATGTCCCTAAGGGCCTCATCTACACGTCTTTTAAATACCTCCAGGGATGGTGACTCAACCACTTCCCTGGGCAGCCTGTTCCAAGGCCTGACCACTCTTTCAGTAAAGAAATTTCTCCTAATGTCCAATCTAAACCTCCCTTGGCACAACTTGAGGCCATTTCCTCTTGTCCTATCGCTAGTTACTTGGCAGAAGAGACCAACACCCACCTCGCTACAACCTCCTTTCAGGTAGTTGTAGAGCGCGATGAGGTGTCCCCTCAGCCTCCTCTTCTCCAGACTAAACAACCCCAGTTCCCTCAGCCGCTCCTCATAAGACTTGTGCTCCAGGCCCTTCACCAGCTTCATTGCCCTCCTCTGGACACGCTCCAGCACCTCAATGTCCTTCTTGTAGTGAGGGGCCCAAAAGTATTTGAGGTGCAGCCTCACCAGTGCCAAGTACAGGGGCACAATCACCTCCCTACTCCTGCTGGCCACACTGTTTCTGATACAGGCCAGGATGCTGTTGGCCTTCTTGGCCACCTGGGCACACTGCCGGCTCATGTTCAGCTGGCTGTCAATCAGCACCCCCAGGTCCTTTTCCTCCAGGCAGCTTTTCTGCCACTCTTCCCCAAGCCTGTAGCGTTGCATGGCGTTGTTGTGGCTGCAGTGCAGGACCTGGCACTTGGCTTTAAACCTCATACAATTGACCTCAGCCCATTGATCCAGGCTGTCCAGGTCCCTCTGCAGAGCCTTCCTACCATCGAGCAGGTCAACACTCCCACCCAATTTGGTGTCATCTGCAAACTTACTGAGGGAGCACTCAATCCCCTCATCCAGATCATTGAGAAAGACGTTAAACAAGACTGACCCCAAAACTGAGTCCTGGGGAACACCGCTCATGACTGGCTGCCAACTGGATTTAACTCCGTTCACCACAACTCTCTGGGCTCCGCCGTCCAGCCAGTTTTTTACCCAGAGTGTACCTGTCGAAGCCATGAGCTGCCAGCTTCTCTAGGAGAATGCTGTGGGAGACAGTGTCAAAGGCTTTACTGAAGTCCAGGTAGACCACATCCACAGCCTTTCCCTCATCCACTAGGCGGGTCACCTGCTCATAGAAGGAGATCAGGTTAGTCAGCCTTTCATGAACCGTGTCCTGTGTCTGATCCTTACACCAGTAAATCAACATCAGCTTTTCACAAAGAACTAAAAAATATTACCTTAAAACACTACATAGGTTATCAGAAAGCAGCTCAGTGATAGATATATGAAGCAGATCACTCTATTTAATAAATAGATTAAAATAAATTTGGATAGAAGGATGATATTTTAGGACAATTTACAGACATATCCTTTCTGAATCCCTCTTTGAGGAAAGACTTAAGATGCAGAAAACAAAACCAAACCAAAAAAACCCATGAGGTCTGCTGTTCTCTGCTGATGTTTCACTTTTAGCTCCTTTAGTCACTGGTATGGTAAGCCACAGGCATTAGACTGCCTTTTTATACCAGATGTGATAGTAAACAAGTGAATCCACACTCTTTTAAAAAGGTGGGCTTTACAAGAATCACATCACATATCCCAGTTAACTCTGCCACATTTTACCCAGACAAAGTGCTAGTCAGTGACACCACACTCACCTGTTCTCTGGTTATTTGGGAAGAATCTAAAATGATTTGTCTTTTTCTGAGCATTGCCTCTTCCTCTCTCCCCTGTGCAAGTCCTGCTGACACTCTCTTTAAACCTAGCGAAGTTAGTGGATATGGATACTTTCATAAGCTGAATTCAAATCACTCAGACTGGTCATATTCCTGAGTGGTAATGGATTTAACTGATGCATTTACTGTACATCTGGCAATTTCTGAGTTCGTCTGTAAAAGCCCTATGGAGCTGGCAAGCAAAGTGATAATAATTTAAAATTTCAATAAAAAATTAATAGTAGCTTTAGCATTTTCATATTCAAACCTTCCTTAAAAAAAAAAAAAACTTTCCTCAGAAAATAAAAAGAAAGCCATAGAAGTCCACAGAAAACAAACTGTGAGGCATAACCACTGTGGCTCAGATAGAACAGTATATGGCAGGTGAACATTTTAAATGCAATTACAAAGCTAGCAGCTGAATGAAAGAAACATGGCTAAAGGATTTGAGTAATAATTATAACATATCTTACTAAGGTGTCCACAATAATAATAAGAATAGGCTAACCTTCTTTACAGATTGAAAAATTTCACAAATCAGCATTTACAGTCCTCCAACCATTGGATTGATTTGAATGGATTTTCCCTGTGAATACTGCAGTGACGGGTGTTAGATATGTTCAGGTTTCCATTAATGATATAAAGAACAATACACTAAATATTAACTAAATTAAATATCATCTTAAATTGAGGTTTTTTGTAAATACCTCCAAGATATAAAAAGATGAGAAATATTTACAAGCAAAACCAAAATTAGTTGAAAAAAAATACACTTGAGGAAATTCTTGAGGAAAAAATAAACGGAAAAAAAAAGTCATTTTACGTATTTCTGTTTTAATGTTAGTTATGATGAACTGCCTACAAAAAATAGTGACAATTAATTAGAGATTTCAAATTAGTCATGGGATTACAAAGTCATCTGACAAAACTGACAAATTGCCTTCCATAATATTTACTAATATGTCTGACAACTTTTCTGTAAGTCTTGGTAGAATCAAACACACAAAATAAAAACATGAAACAAAACATAGAGGCTGAGAGTACTAGAGATTAAAAGAATAAAATAAATATAATCCAGCTAGAATGTTTCATCTGCTGACGTGACAATTTACTGTATGCCCTGTCTTCCTTGGAAATGAAATCACATAGTTACAATCCTGATTTTAATAAACTAATGAAAGAGTGTGAAAGTCCAGAGAAAAATAATAGCCTGAAACAAAGCAGCAATGGTAAAAAGAAATAAATAATGTTTTATAAAAGTCTTCTTATTTAGGTATGACATGTTAGTAGGGATAATGGAATTAGTAGAGGTAGTCCTGAAAAAACATCTTAAAGTTGAACTTAAAGCCCTTGGGAACATTTATTTAAATAACATTTATTAACAGAAAGGGGAATGCTTAAATGTCTGTTGTTTGTATGAGGCCAGAGTGAAAAATACTGCAAGAAATGTTCACAGTTCATCTTCAAGGATAATTTTCAAAGCTCATGTTGATGATCATTTGGGCTGCCTGCAGTCAACAGCAAATTACTTTTGAACAATGTTCCTCATTTTTGATATGCCAGTTAATTGATGAAGTAAGTTTCACTACCACTAACTCTTCTTGACAAATAGTTTTTTTAAATCAAGCCAAGCCATTACTGCTTGACTTGAACAGGCTGTGAAACATTTTTTACTCTCATGGCAGAGCTGAGAGTTCATTTTCGAAGCTAAAGACAGACAAGGGTGAATTTGTGAATTTTAATACTGTTTATTCAGAACCTGTTCTATTGTTTTCACATACATTAATGTATTTATCACCTCCACAAAACTTGCAAGCAAACGTGTTTTAATCTATTTTTTAAACAATTTTCTCAATCTTGCAAATGTATCGCCCGTAGAAGGATGTCTTGCAGACCCATGAACGTAGCTAAACTCTGCTGGATCATTAACTTACAAGACCTATAAAGCTAAAAGAGCCTCCATAAGCTATCTTATAACATCACGCCATAATCCTTTGGGGAACAGATTATTCCCTTCTTTGCAGTGACTGCTGCATGATTAAAGGTCCTTTCTCTTTTACATTAATGTCCCTATGCCTTGCTTTTGCTCTTTAAATGGACCTACATTTAAATCCACTTTATGCTTCCTTATATGGTAAAAATAAAATGCAATCAGTTTCAAATCAGTTGCAATGAAATCAGCAGCAGTGAAATTGGTTAGGCTTCTCCTGGGTTCAGATACATGCCCCTATGGGCCGCAGCATAGAGATTTTAATCAGACAAGGTTTTCCTCCTTACTGCTTTAATTTATCAGGACAAATAATGGTTTTAGCTTACTATGAACAAGAAATTAGCTTATATTTCACCAAGTCAATTGATGTTCAAACTTCAAAATAAAGAGCTTCTTGTCACTCAAAAATAAGATTCTGTCGGGTCTTTCTTTCCCATTTTTATTAGCACACTTGGTTTTAACTTTTTACCCTATGAAATAGCCGACAGCTTCAGTTCTGGGTAAGGTGAAACCCAGTGGTCCAGTAAGAGAGATAGAAAAAGTAATTGCTTAAACTATGGGATATTTTTGTGTGCAATAGTTAACTGTTCATTATAAGTTCATTTTCCTTGAATAACAAAAGAAACATAACTAAGCAAAGGACTTGATATATTAATGGCCTTAACAAGCCAGATAGGAGGTTATTTTTTAAACTACAAATTGCCATGCAGGAAGACATGCCTCCCAGATATCTGGTAAAAACATATATAGTAAGGAGGTTATTCTATGTAAAACAACAGGGATCCATTTTGTTATAAGTTAAAAAAATAAAGTTATGTTGGTTGGAAATAAGGAAGTGAGTTCAATTGTTGAAGTTGCAGTAAAATCAAATACAAGCATTCTTTTCTCATGGTACTTTTTTTAACTACTACCAAGCATTCCTGGAACTTCAAGGAATAACACAATTTTTTGAGCTGTTGAGTTTACTTATACTTCCTATCATCTGTTGACTCCCAGGGACAAGAATTGAAAGAACTTCAGCACAGTGGGCACAGTGTACAGGAGGGACAATGGCAAAAAAGTTCAACATGTGAGAATCATATGCAACAAGTTCCTGGGGAGTGTTCATAGCTGCATCATTTCCAGAAGATCGATTAACTGTGGGAAATTATAAACTGCCTGGGAAAGTGCATGCTGTGGAGGCAGGATTTTCAAAGATACATTTCTGACACCAAAGAGACTACTGTACCAAAGCAGTGTATTGCAAGTCCAAAGAAAGCAAAACACAGTTTTGTTCTTGACAAAACATAAAGAGAACAGGCTATGCCCAGACAAGCAATTTCTGTTTTCTTGCCCTTGTAGCTTTTACTTTTTTATCATAACCTCATCGTTATTTCAAAGAAGCATCAGTTCTGTCATTTAGGCAAAGGGTCTGCACATTTCTGAATCCAGGTAGATTTGCAAAGTAATGCTGATTAGACGATAGAGAGGAAAAGGAAAAGGATTTTAGCTTTCAGTTGTATAACTTCACCTTTCTTTGTAATCAAGGAGTAATAAAGTCTTTCAGTTTCTCTTTAAAATACCGGGTAACCTTTCAGAATTTATACACATATTCTGTTTCTTTCTATTGAAACACTTCTTAGTTATTTTAACTCATAAGAAAGTTTATTTTAAGAATAAAATAAATGATGGGATATCAAATCTCTTTTAATACATCATTTAAGCTTGTATTTCACTCAACCGTAATAATCCTGGCAGTCTAACAAATATATCAATAGAAATACTGATATTTTCTAACATCATTACAGTTTTAATATCTCTTCACATTATGTTGCTCATAAAATAAGAAATACAGGGTTAGTCAGAGCTACAGGCAATCATTTAAAACATTCTGTTCTGCTCAAGCAGGGTCAATTAAGCCTAGATCACCTTCAGAATATGTTTTTATTTAGTTTGTATTTACAAACATGATTTCTCACTCTAATGTCCTTTCTCTTTATATACTAACATCATCCAGTTCTGGTAATCTTTTGTCATACATTATGCTTTTAACTTCTTTATTCTTGTTGTTCTCTAATTTCCCTAAAAAAAAGATTATAATCAAGGCATTTATTAAATAAGGTGGTTTTCACAGCCAAGCTCCAAGCTGAGTTGTTCGCATACTGTGTTTTTCAGAATGTGGATAGATATCCACTGAGGATCCCAGTTGATTTTGTCGTATATTTTAATTCCTCTTTCTATCTTAAGCCTTTTTAAAATTTGTTTTAATAATTCATGGATGCAAAAACTGTGATGCCCACCATGTTATGCTATTCTGTGTGTACATAGTAAGAGAAACTTATTTTGAAATGAGTAACACAGGCAAGTGATGAGAAATAAAAGAGAGACAAGTCACTTAATTGACAGAGGTCATAAAATAACTCAAGTTTTTTAACATCTGGTGTCTGAACTTTATTATCTCTTAATTTTGTTTCTCAGTTCTAAAATAAATTAAAGCTTCTTAAGTAAAACCAGGTTTGTTCAAATAACCAGAAAATTAAATAACATACAAGTAAAAAAGAATGATAAAAATTTTTCCATTACCAAACCAGTTTAAACAGGTTGTCTGCTAATGACTTATTTTTCTCACGTATTTCGTTATTTACACATTTTCCATGCAATCTTGCACTGATTTCCTTCTTTTTTTTAACCTTTTTTGTCACCTTTACAAAATTGTATATATGTATCCCCTGAAAATTGTTTTAGCAAAGAACCAAAAAGTCAGTTCTGACCAAAATAAGAGAACAGCTATGTTATAAGTTGCATATATCAAGTTAAAACCTGCTTTCTAAAAATATTTCTTATTTAATTTTATGGAAATAATTTGCAACAATTGATGATAAATTTTACATACAACAACAAGTAAAATAACAACAAATGATGCTGTAAATTATTTAATAAAATGAACAGGCAAACACAGTACCTTAGTATAGTCAACACAGAGTTCAGGATTAAAGAAAGGGGTGCTGCTTATACAGCCTTAGGAAATTGCTGGGGTGCAAGTGCTGTAGAAATACTGTAGTGTGTTTTGTTGTGCTTAATTTCTTTGGGTGGATCAACAGCTGGAAACAACTCAGAGCAGAGGCAGGAACAATTAAATATTTGAAAATATCTTACAGTCAGACAATCCAAATGACTGATTTACTTAGCTTTACTTAAGAGCAAAGAAGAACTTATAAGGCGACTTGATAACAGTTTATAAGCACTTTTTATGACAAAGTGAAATACATTTAGAGATCTCTCTGATTCATAAGCATAAAACAAATACCAGCAGTATAGAAAGACATTCAGTCTAAAGTTAAGGTGGGTATTCTAACAGCAGGATCTTCACTGTAACAATAGACGTAAAATAGTAACATACACATTACTGGGAATTTTAAATCAAGAAGGAGCATATGTTATAAAGAATTGTATTAGATTAAAAAAAAAAAAATGCTCTGACACCTCATTAGCTCTGACACCTCATTACCTATATTAGAAGAGAGCTCGGATAAGACCATCATAACAACTCCCTCTGCCTTTAAAGCATTTTCAAAGGCAGAAAATACTTGCCCAAAAGAAATAAGGCACTTTTTAGTTAGGTGCTACAGGGCATAGATGAATCTAAATCATCAATATTTTTTTTGCCTATAAAACTAAGTGTTTAAAAATATATGCATTGCTAAAATGACATGGTTGTGTAAATTGCTAAAATTGCATGATTGTAATATAAAATGAATAGTAAACACCCTTTTCATAACTCTTTTTGTTGAAACTCAGCAAGGATCGTGCCAGACAAGGTCAGAATAAGCTAGTATAAGACTTCACTGATTGTTTAGTGCTGCAATGCCTCAGAATAAGCAGTAGGATGAAAAGGGAGTAGAGTCTGTGGTTTTTTTATTCCACATAAAACAACAGTCTTTCTGTTATTTTAACTCTGTAATTGAAAATGAATCTAACTTTCTAAATTTTCTGGAAAAGAAAAGATTTTGGAAAAATATATACTTATGAGTTAGTACTTTAAATTTCCAATCAAATTCTACATACCTGCTTCATTGTTAGAGAATATATTATATTTATATATATATACACTATTAGATGTCAATTTAAATACAAATTATAACTATCAAATGAAGTATATATTGTTAATATATATTTTGGAAACTATACATTATCATAGAATAATTTCATTATTTCTCTTAGAGAAAATTTTTTCAAAATTTTTGATGCAAGAACAATTTTTGCTTGAAGCTGTTAGACTTTTTTTCAAAGGTTTTCAAATTTTTTTCAAAAACCTTTTTTCTCCCAAAGTTGTGGAAAATTGAGACAGAGAAGTCTTTTAATGGCCACCTATTCTATCACCCTTTCCTACTTTTCTGACTGAGAAGTCATTTTGCAGGGCCACACTTTTTAGTTAGGCACTACAGGGCATAGTTGAATGAATTACAGTCAGAAGTCTTTACTGTGCTGCTCTGCTGCCCTTTTCTCATGGAAAACTCAAGTAGGAAACATCAGGCATGCCACCTCTGCTTATTGCATCATTTCCTGAACCCCTGTCTACAGATAATAGCACAGCTGACTAATGGACAGGACTGACTTTTTACACACTTACCATCTGGAAGAACAAGCAAGTCCTCTCCTAAAACACATGACAAAGATGATTTATTATTACTTTGGAAGTGCTATTTCCAAATTTAAAACCGATTGAATATATATCTTATATTTATTTGACATTACTGTAAGTTTCATATATATACAAAGTAGTTTTAAGTAAGCTTTATTCAAATCTAGCAACTGTAATGAACATAGACGGAAATAGAAAGATAATCATTGGTCCTACCCTCCAGTCCCTGGTTAGGCAGCATTCCCATTGAGCTGGAGGGAGGAACAGAACCTTTAGTTATTTTATTTAAAGATATTTTAAAAATACTATCTTATCCTTCCAATTCCTATTATTTTTAATTGAATGCTTTAATGGAATTTACTTTAGAAATGAGATTTTTAAAGCTTACTAAGATTGTTCGTGTGTTCAACCTGAAAATAATCTTTGATTACAGATATTAGAACGTTGAGTCATTGGTATTCCAGTATGACTTTTTAAAAGAATTAACTGCTTTGACCATTAAAATATTTAGTATCCATACTGTACTGCTAATTGTGCTTATACTTTATGTTTTCATGCATTTTATCCATGTATCTTTGAAAGAACTCAATTCCTTGTTTGTAGGGTGCCTAACTTCACCAATGCAAGAAAGGTTTTCTTCTGCTGATTAACTCTCCACCAGATTGTATCAAAGCCTACCTGATCCTTATAATTAGAAACATATCTCAATTTTGAAAGATTCAGTTTTACTTTCCTGAATTAATTCATCCTTTTAATATGAACAAGACCATCTCTTTCCACAGAAATCACTGAAAAATATGGAACTGGATGTGTAACAATTGTTAAGAATTTAAAGCACTATCTCATGTTTAAAATGAAAGTGTTAACTCCTCCTTCTGTTTTAAACTAGAGTCTTTCACTTAATGGAATGTGGATGCAAGCGATCTGTTAAGCATCACAGGTGCTCTTTAAGGAGAGACTGAAGACCTAGTAAGACTCTTCAGCTTAACAGAAGGAAAATTTCTGAGTTCTGCTGTTGCATCCAAATTTTAACCAAGGCTCAATGGTGTGGTACTTGCCCAAACACCATATAGTTTATGTGAGCTAAAAAAACCCACGCCTTATACGCAAAGCCAAGAATCCATTGCTGGTCTAATTAATGTCCTCATAGTCTTATCAAAGAATAATTATTAATCCAACTAAAAAGATATGAACACTTACAGGACAAATTATCCAACTATTATATCTCATACCCAACAATAATACATCTAAAAGCAATACACAGAAACTTTGGTTTTACACTTTCACTTCCACTGCCCCTCAATGTCCTATGGTCATTGGTGACAATTTTTATCAGGAAGAAGATTTGGGGGTTACAGTGAGCCCTCAACATCTCAAGTTCTTTGCTGGGAGGGGCATGACATTGAAGTGGGGAGTCTCCTCCTCCTTGCATTTGTGTTCTTTTGGGATTACTTTTACACATTTGCTAACATTGTCCACCTACTTGGTCTTTCCTTATTGGTTTTTAAAGTCCATGTTCTATTCAAATTTTACTATATATGGTCACTTTTACTTAGGTTGGATATTTTTGCCTTGTTCCCTTTCTTACTTTCGAAACCGGTTTTATCGATGGTAAAAATGCAAATTAACTCCTGATGATTTGTATTGATACATCTGACATGCTAGTGACAACTGGTGGTTGTCCTTTCAAGATCTCTGTTATTAGCCTTTAAGATGTGACTTCCTGATAACATAATATAATGTGTTCTTAACAGAATCCAATTAGTTATACATACATATACACATACGTGTATATATATAACTATCTCAAATGTTTTGTTAATTATTTTCTGTTAATATCTATTAGTTATGGGAATATCACTGCTACATTATCAAAATTACTTTAGAACACTGACTTGGGACTATGACTAAACTAGTCAAAATGTGACTGTTATTTGTGTAGTAAAATGTGGTTTTTTGTGCTGGAGTTACATCACCTGCTTGGCAGAAGAATTGTGCTTGAATGCAGGCTACTGGGTAATCTCCAGAAATGGAGATATATAAGTTACTAAGGCCTCTTAAGGTTTACAGTACAAGATTATCCTGAGATTTGTAAGCTTGGCCAGACCTGCTCCACCCATTATTCCATGGAAACTTTGTGAATTTTGTTGTTCACTGAGTTTCCACAGATTGTCTTCTCCATGACATACATGAGCTGCCTTCTGACTACCAAATATATGATAATTTTGGTAACATCCAAAAATGGTAAAAGAGAATGTCTGGTTCTTTTTCTAATCAGTAACCTTGATTCCTTCCCCACCTTAAGGATGTGACACACTATTAATTTTCTGTTGACTGTAGAATAGTCTATCATCAAGTAAGGTTCACGGAGAAGAGATTCCATAAGTACACGCCACTTACTTTCATCCAGATACTTCCTTCAGTATGTGACGCCTGAAACCTACCCTTTTCACACAGGTAACAGAAAATAAAAGAAAATGAAAGAAAATGTAGCATTCACAACATGGTCTGTAAGAATATGGAACATTTTATCAGAGATTCTGTGTCTTGAAAGTCCCCTGAACTTTTCAAGTCCTCTTTTAAAAATTCCTAACTTAATGGCAGAAGCTTGTGGATAGTTGAAGAAATAGGTTTTAGGCCAAAAACCTGCCTAAGTATATACCAGGTGCGCACACGTTCTTCTTATTCTATTTTCCTCTTGTTCTATTTATCCTTCTTTATAAGAAAGAGACATTCTATTTAGAACAAAGTTTCAGAAGTTGTGTTTTTATATTAAATATTTAAATCTGTCTGTATCAAGCAAACTCCACTTGACCTACCATTTTACTGAGCACCTACAATTTAAATGGAGTTGCTGGTGCTCAATGTCTTTGAAAACAAAATTATGAATCAGATTAGGTATTCAAATTGAGGGATTTGAATTAATAATGACTGACTGTTATTGACTTTCCCCCCTTCTTTAGTACTTATTTATTTGCAATTTCATTATTAATTTATTATTTGCATTGCAACAGAGCCTATTTCACATTTTTTATTCCCAAAGATATTGTATATCAGTACCTGTATTTATGAACTTTTGCATCTTTTTATCTTGTTATGATAGTTATTTTTTGTTTCAATATTTCTGATTTTTTACTTTGTAAGAGTATTTTTTTTGTCTGAATAGCTAAAAAGAAGAGATTGTAAGAGAAAACAGAAAAATGTTTTTTCAAGAACTTTGTTTCCGAAACTGCAACAGAATTATTACCAAAACATTTTGATGCATTAGTACACTGGTCCTTTAATTTATAATCCAAACTTGAAGACTAAGTGCATTTTCTAGAAAAGTTAAGCTTCAGCCAGAGACGAATAGCAAAAATGTTATGTAACCTCTTGTGCAATGATTAATGTAATACTTGAATCCAGTATGAAATAATCGTGTTATCAGGACAATAGTACAAGAATAGTGGAGAGAAATGAAAACACAAAAGCAGTTTCTGAAAGAAGTAGCTGAAAACTAAGTCACAAATATATAGAGATGGATTAAAAGGGACAGTCAGAATAAGTGTTTCCACATTCCTTTTATTCCAGTGGCAATAAAATAACAGAAAATAACAGGAAATTACTTGACCTACACAAATTAAACAGAAAAGTTTGGAATATTGCAGTTCTTATCAATGGTATAATTCCAGTGTGCGAGCTTTTGAGAATCAGACTGTGTATGGTCAAGTATAAGCATGATCTTATGGGCTCAGATTTACATAAAACTATAGCATAATGAATCTAATTTGTATTTAAGTGTTATAGAATAAGTAGGAAAATAAGTATCTGATATTTGACTTATTCATATAACACTGGGTGGGAGATTTTTACAATGGTGATCCCTTCATATCTGAAACATGGGAATATTCAGTTTTGAATTAATTTATAGTATACATTAAATGAAATGGCTTGATTTTGACTAATAATTCATATCACACATTTCTATTTCCATATATACACAATATATAGCAAGTTGGTTTCAGCTACATAAAAATTTAAAAGTTTTTGAAAAGTTTGGACATTTTGATTTCTCTGTTTTTAGAGAAAATGTTTCTATCTGAGCAGTTATAGAGGTATCATTACAAAGTAAACAATCATGAAAAAGTAGATTTCCAGATGTCACATTTGACTCTATGTTCACATCTATTGTAATAGCTGTTTATTCTCTACCTACTGTTATAGTAAGTCACTGACTGGTGCTAGCTGCAGATGCTTAATGAACATTAGAGTACAGTTCTAACTGTAAGTAAAAGGGAATTTATATGAGATACATAAAAAAAAAATCAAGAAGCAAGTTTTAAAAGAAAATAAAGGAATAAATCAAACCGAGATATAAGTGGCATAGGAATATAAGCTTGGTTACTGAAATATTGTAAAAGATCAAGTAAGAGTAAAAAGAGAGACTAGGGTATGCTTCTATCCCTATGCAGGCAGAGGGGTATTCCTTGCAATAAAATTTGCAGTGTCCATACGGGCAACTGACAAAGACAAACCTATATTTTAATTGTACAATCATTCAACCACATTTCACTGTGTCTTTAGGGTATTACAAATATTGTCTTAATAGACTTATTACATATAATTCAAGAAACAGTGGTTCTGTGAAAAGGGACCAATTTCTACTTTCAGCTCTCTTTTTAGTCAATTTCCCAAATTGAATATGCTGTCAGACAAAGCATATCTTATATTCCTGTTAGTAAGAGTCAATCTTAAAAAAAGGATGCTTTTGTACTGCATTTAACTTTCATTACCTGTTCCATCATCATGGGTGACTCCTGTTCTGTAATCACTCATACTGAAGATCAGGCACAAATCCAACACAGTATGAAAATTCCACCTCATTCCCTATGAGGTAATTAAAATTATTATTATAAGCAATGCTATTTCTATACTCTTCCCAGGTATAAAAACTGCCAAAACTGATAATGTTTGGGACCTAAAGGCAGAATCTGTCATAGTTCACTGACCATTTTATTTTCTTATTAATTAGAATAAGAATAAGGAAAGGATACACATAAGGTGCAGGGTTCTAGCGGCTGAGATGATTTTATGTGACAATGGAATAATGTTTGGAACACTCAATGTTTAATTTATGTCAATCCTTTGAAATTTCCAGAGCCTAGTTATTTAATCAATACGGACCAATGCTTCTAATTGTACTAAAATTATACAATTCATTCTTTTATTGTTGGTACCAGAGTTGCTACTCTCATCTATGCTATTCTTCTTAAATGTTCTTAATATTTTTTATTTCCTTCCTATGAGCATCTGCATTTTTCTCACCAGTCAGGTCTGTTAATTTGGGGAAAAAAAACCAAACTTTTTTTACCTAGTGATCTGGAAAAGCAGGTTTCTATAAATACATTTAAAGAATACATTTTGGCAACAGTAAAGTTTCAAAATACTCTTATGGAAAACAAAATACTTTCATTTTAACATGGTTAATCTAACACTTCCTTTTACCTAAAACTGACTTGTTAAGCATTAGAAAAATTATTGACTTAATGTTTCACAGAGGACAAGGACAATCTCAAATGGGTGTAGGGGGCAAGACTCTTCTCACATCACACCAAGTTTAGTGATGAAAATCAAAAGCTAGTTGAGATGACTTTTATACAAGAGATTTTATTCTGTAGTGTAAAGCTGATAAGCATATGTAAAAGTTTCTATATAAGAAAAAATGTTACCAAATACAGAGAAGGAATAGGAAGATATGGATAGCTAATGCTTCCTTACTTCATCCACTTCCCACCAGATTATGAATATAACAAGTCACAGTTTAGCAGTTTACTTTATAAATACTGACCATGAACGCAAATATAAATTAAGTACAATACTAAATGTTTAGAAAAAAATGCCAAGGTTGAGAGGTAAAATGCAACATTTTCCAATTATTTCTTGAGCATCGATTTTCCCTTACACAACCAGACAAATAAAATGAGAGTGCAGTGAAATAATCCTTAATGATCAGTGGTATAAACGATTTTCATAGCTGACAAAAGGTGGACCTTTGAGGTAAAG